>NW_025767415.1:0-511461 GCF_003918875.1 Haliotis rubra | reverse complement strand
AGCTTTCTGCTGCCACTGTTTGTTAAGTCTGGTATAGGAGTTGCAGTAAGTAGTCTTGGCACTTGGAGCATTCTGTGTTGGTTGGCCAAGATGAGCTGCAGTGTCAGTTAACCCACGTTGAATAACTATTGCAGCTTTCCCCTTGACCATTGCTGATTATTGTGTGTTCCAGATTACAGTTGTGTGCCAGTTGCTGCTACAGCCACAGCCCCAACAAGGTAAAGACAGCTCCATGTGCTGGTCTAGTCCCTAACACAGGAAACTAATCTAATAACTGGATTGACCACACTGCTGGTAAATCATGTCATTATATTGGTCTTGAACCCTGCCTTCAGGAGGTTTCTCTGGAAAAGTGAGGTTGATTTGTAAACTGTTTTTCTAACCCCAATCTATAAGCATGTAGCCAAAATATATACCAGCGTGAACCTGGTCAGTGTTATCAACCTGTTATCATTATACATTTATACACTGCACTTATCCTGGTGAACCTAGTCAGTGTTATCAACCTGTTATCATTATACATTTATACACTGCACTTATCCTGGTGAACCAAGTCAGTGTTATCAACCTGTTATCATTATACATTTATACACTGCACTTATCCTGAAACTAGTATGTGTTATCAACCTGTTATCATTATACATTCATACACTGCACTTATCCTGGTGAACCTAGTCAGTGTTATCAACCTGTTATCATTATACATTCATACACTGCACTTATCCTGGTGAACCTAGTCAGTGTTATCAACCTGTTATCATTATACATTTATACACTGCACTTATCCTGGTGAACCTAGTCAGTGTTATCAACCTGTTATCATTATACATTTATACACTGCACTTATCTGGTGAACCTAGTCAGTGTTGTCAACCTGTTATCATTATACATTTTATACACTGCACTTATCCTGGTGAACCTAGTCAGTGTTGTCAACCTGTTATCATTATACATTTATACACTGCACTTATCCTGGTGAACCTAGTCAGTGTTATCAACCTGTTATCATTATACATTTATACACTGCACTTATCCTGGTGAACCTAGTCAGTGTTATCAACCTGTTATCATTATACATTTATACACTGCACTTATCCTGGTGAACCTAGTCAGTGTTATCAACCTGTTATCATTATACATTTATACACTGCACTTATCCTGGTGAACCTAGTCAGTGTTATCAACCTGTTATCATTATACATTTATACACTGCACTTATCCTGTGAACCCTAGTCAGTGTTATCAACCTGTTATCATTATACATTTATACACTGCACTTATCCTGGTGAACCTAGTCAGTGTTATCAACCTGTTATTATCATACATTTATATCGGCTGCACTTATCCTGGTGAACCTAGTCAGTGTTATCAACCTGTTATCATTATACATTTATACACTGCACTTATCCTGGTGAACCAAGTCAGTGTTATCAACCTGTTATCATTATACATTTATACGCTGCACTTATCCTGGTGAACCTAGTCAGTGTTATCAACCTGTTATCATTATACATTTATATGCTGCACTTATCCTGGTGAACCTAGTCAGTGTTATCAACCTGTTATCATTATACATTTATACACTGCACTTATCCTGGTGAACCTAGTCAGTGTTATCAACCTGTTATCATTATACATTTATACACTGCACTTATCCTGGTGAACCTAGTCAGTGTTATCAACCTGTTATCATTATACATTTATACACTGCACTTATCCTGAAACTAGTATGTGTTTGACTAGTGAGTCTGTGTTCATTCCAGTTGTCATTTAACCTCCCTGGTGGGTATACCATCCAAGCTGAACATCGGTGCTAGGAAGCTTTACTATCCACATTACATATTGGGTACTCTTTTCCTGCTGGGTGAACAGTCACTTTCGTGTAGGGTGTCACCACTCATTTGGACACTCATGGTTTGGGTGTATGTATGTGTTTATACCAGTTGGTCATTGCCATTTCATGAATGGGTTCTTTTAAATGCACAGGCTAATGTACTGTACACTTGTGAAGATCTGTAGACATTGTTGGTGCATGAACCACTTGCCCATTCCTGTTGTTGTCATGTCAGTTTTACAATCATAGTATATGTTATGTCTGAAGTTGTTTGAGGCAGCAGCCCACTGCTCACCACATGTAAAGACTGACATATGGGTCGCCTCTTTATTGCAGGGAACCAACCACAACATCTCTACCAGCAGGTAGAGGACCTCTGGGATTCTTGGGTAGAAGAGAGCCTCGCATACACATATCATACTGTCATTAGAGCTTACATACAGTTTAACAGTTTTAACTTCAATTTCTATTTCTAAAACTGAAGCTAAACATGTCAAGTGACTATTGTTTATTAAACAACTTCCTGACATTTAATCTGATTTTTGTTTCCATCCTATGCGTGGGAGTATTGTTTAAAGATGAAGGTGTGATTGGTACTTGTGTGGTGATGGTTATTTGTGTGTCAGCCAATTGTGTGGATCTGATGAAGTAATGTAGATTTTTCTCACACCAGGTGATTCCTCTAATACTGGTGCCGTCGTAGGGGCAGTCCTTGGCTCTGTTACTGTTATCATAGTACTTGGTAAGTAACATCTTAATTATGATCTAGTATAAAGGATTGGTGAAACAGCTGTGTATGAGTTTAATTAGTGTATTTTTCTCTAAAGTAACACTTTTCTGTAGTTTCATTTAATTCAGTCTTTATGTTCACTTCATATTGTGACCATTATTGCCAGTTATTTATTGTTTTAAAACCTACATCACTTACAAGATAAGGGTCAGAGTGTTCTTAAGACAAAGTATGTATTGAACTGTGTGCTACCTTCATGTATGGCAACCACCATAACAGTAAAATATAGACAATGTTCACATTTCAGCTATTATCTGTTATTGCTTATGGAGGAGAAAGGAACAAATAAAAGAGAAATGGAGCTCATCAGACAGACGTTTTCCATGTAAGTATTTTGAATTGAATAGATGCAGTTGATTTATGAAATGTTCATGAACTTACGTTAATGACACATTAGAAATGTGTGTCAGTGTTATGTGTGGCCCAGTAGTAAAAGGCACTGTAATTCGCCTTGCCAGTGGGTTTGAATCCTGTTTTGACCCAATTATGTTTCCATGTTTGTCAGCAGCATACCCATGTCTGTGAGTTTCAGCAAACTGGTAAACATGTACAACCTGCACCGCTTTGTGAGTTTCAGCAAACTGGTAAACATGTACAACCTGCACCGCTTTGTGAGTTTCAGCAAACTGGTAAACATGTACAACCTGCACCGCTTTGTGAGTTTCAGCAAACTGGTAAACATGTACAACCTGCACCGCTTTGTGAGTTTCAGCAAACTGGTAAACATGTACAACCTGCACCGCTTTGAACTTTCACCCCTCTAGAAGGGCCAGGGGGGTAAGGTCTTGGTACCACTGAATCAGTTGGAGAAACTGGTGTGCATCATTGGATGTGTGTCAATAATATAATCTGATTTACTTCAGCCATTGCCATTTCAATTTTTGAACTGTGTGATCTAAATGTACATGTGAAAAAAACAGAGAATAGGTCAGAGAATGTCATACTTGTTGAGATCATAGCTAAAAGTACCATTCCTACCTGTTTTTGTAAGGAACAACACACCTTTTCGCTAACCAAAAGGAGTGTGTCTGCTGTTTATTGATAATGGTTGTAACATTTATGATACGTCAAAGGCAGCTATAATCTAAGTTCATGGCCAAGTGGGAGTGGTTTCCCTTTGCATGTTAGCATGGAGAACTTAGCCCAATGTATGATGACTGCTGATGTTGAACAGAGTCATTGCTAACTACCTATATTCTGTTTGGGTCACATTTGTGTCAATACTTTTGTCTGTAGTTTATAATTGAAATATTCTATAATTAAATACAAGTGAAAAATGCATATCACAGGGGATCTTATCATTCGATAATCTAAAATCGAGTAAAATGGTCAGTTTCATAATAGAATTATGTTAAAATACAATTATTCATCAAACCTGTCCTTCGAAGATATGTAAGCTATGTTAGAAATAGTTAAATGAAGTTTCATGCCTTTTATATATAATTATCAATGTAAATATTGTTAAGTAATTAAAACACAAGTGAATGTAAGTGTTTATTTGTATTATGATATTTTAATGAAAATATTCTCTTGTTGCAATATTAAACTGTCAGTTCCTGTATCATGACAATATTAATGCAGGAAGTAATCATATACCATCTTCTAGCAATTGTTCCTGTAATTAATTTGATCATTTAAAAGAAAACCCTTGTGCTTGAGGCGATGGAGGAAAGTACATGTTGTTTGTATGCGCTGTTCCGTTATGTCCCACTAATGATATCAGTAGCAACTTTTGTGGGTTTGCAGAAAATTGAAGACAGGACTTTAGTGTCAGTTATTCTTACCCCAATTGTTGATTTCATCTAAGATCGCAATCTTAAATCCAAGCCATTTTACATTGAGCTAAGATTGGTTTGTGCAAGTGGAATAGGATAATTCTGTTCTGTCATTGCCACAAATCCTGTAACATCACACTAAAATCATCAGATTTTCAGCAGAGGTCCTCTTCACTGTCAGTTATCCATAAATAGTTTCATAACAAATAGTATACTGCCTTTCCTCAGTGGTTGTTATACAGCAATGATGTCTCAAACTTTAGCATCTTCATGAAGCTGAAGTGAGTTAAATTTCTTTGTACTTTGTAGACAAGATGGTGTTCTGCACTCCTACTTGTCACACTGTGACCTTCACATTGTACAGTTTAGCGTGGACTGTCTCGGGCTGTTCTCAATCTGACCAAGACACAGAAGACGCTCTGTCAGTGATGCAACAAGGGAAAGCAAGATTTTTATGGATGTCAACTTTTGACATCCATATAGCACACACACTCTGAAACGTCGTGGTTATTCACAATAAAGAAGTTGACATCCATTAAAATCTTGCTTTTCCTATGTATTCCACTTCTAAATGCCCTTCAAAGAGTGATGCCGGTTGAATCCCCACATGGGTACAATGTGTGAAGCCCATTTCTGGTGTCCCCTTGCATTGATGTTGCTGGAATATTGCTAAAAGCGGCTGTGAAACCAAACTCAGTCAGTCAGTCAAAGAGTGATGCACAAGACAAGAAATGGATATGGGCTTGGTTGTAATGATTCCCATGGTGGTAGATGTTTTTCTCCGTTATTGCTGGGGTACCAAGTGGTAATGCTGACGACTACTGCTCCACCCTAACATCAGTTCTTCAACATGACATGAAAAATCATCTGTTCTCAACAGATTCATGAGATCTGTCTTGTTTGAGGATGATAGAAATCCACATACATTCCTAAGTGGAACGCTTTTACCGCTTCATTGGCTCTTTTGAGATCCTTTTAACCTGTGGCATCAGCTACACTGGTTCAAAACAACAAAAGCTGATGCCACAGCAGCTAGAGTGTTGCAGCTTGTCTCATGTAGGCAGAAGCTTGATTACTATTCACACCCTTCAAGAGTTAGTGACCAAAGACCAGTCTTCATCTATGGGACATGAGCTGTAAAAGATTATGACCATCATCAAATATTTGTTTACAAGGGTAGGACAGTTTTTATGCTTGCAAAGTCAACACTATCAGAGAAATAAAATCAACACTATCAGAGGAATGTATCATCACTGTCAGTGGAATAATGTCATTACTATCAGTGGAATAAAGCCATCACTATCAGAGGAATAAAGTCATTACTATCAGTGAAATACAGTCATTACTATCAGTGGAATAAAGTCATTACTATCAGTGGAATAATGCCATTACTATCAGTGGAATAAAGCGATCGCTATCAGTGGAATAAAGCGATCGCTATCAGAGGAATAATGTCATTACTATCAGTGGAATAAAGTCATTACTATCAGTGGAATAAAGCCATTACTATCAGTGGAATAAAGCCATTACTATCAGTGGAATAATGCCATTACTATCAGTGGAATAAAGCGATCGCTATCAGAGGAATAATGTCATTACTATCAGGGGAATAATGTCATTACTATCAGTGGAATAATGTCATTACTATCAGTGGAATAAAGTCATTACTATCAGGGGAATACAGCCACCACTATCAGAGGAATAATGTCATTACTATCAGTGGAATACAGTCACCACTTTCAGTGGAATAAAGTCATTACTATCAGTGGAATAAAGTCATTACTATCAGTGGAATAATGCCATTACTATCAGTGGAATAAAGCGATCACTATCAGAGGAATAAAGTCATTGCTATCAGGGGAATAATGTCATTACTATCAGTGGAATAATGTCATTACTATCATTGGAATAAAGTCATTACTATCAGTGGAATAAAGTGATCACTATCAGAGGTATAATGTCATTACTATCAGTGGAATACAGTCATCACTTTCAGTGGAATAAAGTCATTACTATCAGTGGAATAAAGTCATTACTATCAGTGGAATAATGCCATTACTATCAGTGGAATAAAGCGGTCGCTATCAGAGGAATAAAGTCATTGCTATCAGGGGAATAATGTCATTACTATCAGTGGAATAATGTCCTTACTATCAGTGGAATAAAGTCATTACTATCAGTGGAATAAAGTGATCACTATCAGAGGTATAATGTCATTGCTATCAGGGGGAATAATGGCATTACTATCCGTGGAATACAGTCATTACTTTCAGTGGAATAATGGCATTACTATCAGAGGAATAAAGTCATTACTATCAGAAATAAAGTCGTCATTATTAGAAGAATAGAGTTATCTCTCTCAGAGAAATAAAGTCATTGCTATGAGAGGAATAAAGTTCACTATCAGAGGAATAAAGTCATTATCAGAAGAATAAAGTCATCACTCTCAGAGGAATAAAGTCATTGCTATCAGAAGAATAAAGTCATCACTCTCAGAAGAATAAAGTCATTGCTATCAGAGGAATAAAGTCATTATTATCAGAAGAATAATTCATTACTATCAGAGGAATAAGTTCACTTTCAGAGGAATAAAGTCATCAGAAGAATAAAGTCATCACTCTCAGAGGAATAAAGTCATTGCTATCAGAGGAATAAAGTCATTATTATCAGAAGAATAATTCATTACTATCAGAGGAATAAGTTCACTTTCAGAGGAATAAAGTCATCAGAAGAATAAAGTCATCACTGTCAGAGGAATAAAGTCATTGCTATCAGAAGAATAAAGTCATCACTCTCAGAAGAATAAAGTCATTGCTATCAGAGGAATAAAGTCATTATTATCAGAAGAATTATTCATTACTATCAGAGGAATAAGTTCACTTTCAGAGAATAAAGTCATCAGAAGAATAAAGTCATCACCTCAGAGGAATAAAGTCATTGCTATCAGAGGAATAAAGTCATTATCAGAAGAATAATTCATTACTATCAGAGGAATAAGTTCACTTTCAGAGGAATAAAGTCATCAGAAGAATAAAGTCATCACTCTCAGAGGAATAAAGTCATTGCTATCAGAAGAATAAAGTCATCACTCTCAGAAGAATAAAGTCATTGCTATCAGAGGAATAAAGTCATTATTATCAGAAGAATAATTCATTACTATCAGAGGAATAAGTTCACTTTCAGAGGAATAAAGTCATCAGAAGAATAAAGTCATCACTCTCAGAGGAATAAAGTCATTGCTATCAGAAGAATAAAGTCATCACTCTCAGAAGAATAAAGTCATTGCTATCAGAGGAATAAAGTCATCACTCTCAGAAGAATAAAGTCATTACTATCTGTGGAATACATTCATTACTTTCAGTGGAATAATGGCATTACTATCAGAGGAATAAAGTCATTACTATCAGAAATAAATTTGTCATTATTAGAAGAATAAAGTTATCTCTCTCAGAGAAATAAAGTCATTGCTATGAGAGGAATAAAGTTCACTATCAGAGGAATAAAGTCATTATCAGAAGAATAAAGTCATCACACTCAGAGGAATAAAGTCATTGCTATCAGAAGAATAAAGTCATCACTCTCAGAAGAATAAAGTCATTGCTATCAGAGGAATAAAGTCATTATTATCAGAAGAATAATTCATTACTATCAGAGGAATAAGTTCACTTTCAGAGGAATAAAGTCATCACTACCAGAGTTTAACCATATTTTGGATTAAGATTAATCATTCTTTATTCCATTAGACTGTTGACAGGGTATAGCTTGTCAGAAGGGGTTGATATCATGACGGTAGGGCATTTGTAGGATGGCTGATAGTTGATGGTTGAAAGAAGTGACTTTCACTTGCACATCTGCAGTTGCTTTGGAAGGCAAGAGTTTTTGTGTGTTTGCATTGTGAAGATGACTTCTTTCATGGATACAATGATTTCTATAATAGAGAATATATGGCAGTGATGTAATAGAGGTACTATTTATTGATTATGAAAACAATTATTTGGTAACTCTAATCTGAAGTTATCATAATCTTTTCAGATGAAATTCTGCTTTAAAATGTAAGTTTTCTCCTGGGTAATATTAGCTATATTTACAACCAATTGTGACTATTGAAACTTGTGATTATTATATGAGTGCTAATGTTCTATTGACATTACGCAAACAACATTTTTATACATTGATAGTGCGATATATCTTTACACGCCTCATGCTTTGGGCGAAAAATAATGATTTTATACAGTGTGGAGTAGACATTGAGAGTTAACCTTAGTTTTGAATGTTGCAGGTTGTCCTGAGAAGACTGATACAACAGACAGTTCCAAAATGGTTTCACCACTAATTGTGTCTGATCAGGACAAGCCTCTATGTCCAACTGCACCACCAGGTATGTAACACAGCAGTTCCGAGAGCCATGAGCCTAATTACCCCGTAACCTGTCAGCACTTGTCACTGCATCAATATGATTCAGGTCAGGTATACTCTCAGAATCATCCATTTTGTCTGATCACTAAGATGAAAGATATTTGGATACATCAAAGCATATATTGTTGTTGGTTTTGTTATTGTGTTTTTTCTGAGGGTACCTGGATGACATTCCATATTTCTTGACTGGTTTGCAACATCTGCTATGCCACCCTAAGTGTGATTGAAAGTATAAGATGAAACATAGTTACATTTTGGTTTTGGTTTTGGGAAATAGGGTAATCTTTTTGACACCTAAAATTTCAATTTTATAAACTGGCGGCAAAATATGTCTGACTAGTATATTGTTTAAACAATTCAAAACATTTTGAAGTTTAATGTCATCTCTCAGTGTTAGGACAGAGGTTAATGTACGTCTATATATTTTTAGCTAAAATCCTAGCATAATTAATCTATTCTTCTGTGTTTTTTGCATTTTGGAACTTCATAAAAATATTTTAGTTGATCTGTTTTTTCAGTAAATTGCTAAAATGACTGTAATATCTAGGCATTTATGAAATTGCCTAAATAATCAGATTTTACACCTACATGCCTACACCAAAAAGGTTTGTGAAAACAATCAACAAGTGTTGTCCATCTCACATCGAAGAAATTTCCATTGGAACAGTATCCCATCCATCAACAGCTGACAAAAGTGGGTGTTCTATCATGGAATAATTATTCATACAAAATTCATTATTAATTATAACCACTACAAGCCATATATATTAGGATTCAGATATTAGGAAAATAGTGGTCTTGGGTCTGAGTGATGGTTCTGGTGAAACCCCTTTTCTAACTGGCGGCTGGTCTGCTGATGGGAATTAACTCAGCAAAGAGTCCAAAGTCGCAAGAAGGTAATCACAATTTATTTACAAGAATGGAATAACATGGAGTGGCCACAGAGAGTCAGTACAACCCTCTGGGCTGAGGGATAGAGCTGACCTGTGTTGGGAGTCTAAACCCTACTGATGAACAAATGGAGTTTGACTATTTATCTAAAATTGAAACAAGGAAGAGATTATGATTCGTTGACTGATACAAAAATAGGTGTAACCTACAATAACCAATGAAATAGAGAATATACAAAAATGGGGTGTGTCCTACATTAACCAATGAAATACAGAATATAAAAAATTGGGTGTGTCCTACAAAAAACAACTTCAATGACCAGACGGGGAGTACTTAATCCTGTTAATCCTATTTCAACTGGCACTAATCTCATTGGCACTTTTACTGGATGCTTGGATAGTAGTAGATATAATGACAGTCCGAGATCAAGTCCAACAAAAGCCTCTGTAAAGCTTTATTTCACAAATAAAGCTTTTGTCAGGCCCTTAGATCTCGCCCCATCATATATACTACTTTTGAACCCCCAGTTAACTTCCTGGCCCCACGTGGCGCAATAGTGTCGCACGTGGCACTACTGTGCCACTATGACCGTGAACTAGCACTTTCCTGATCATGTGATAGCTCTATGTCGTGTTGGCAGGATGCCATTGAGATTACCCGACAAGGTAAGTGTTAAATATTTTGCTTGGGGGGTAACATTGTACCGTACGGTATGATCAATAATTCCTCTCTAACGAAACCTCTCCCTGGCCCATCTCTCCAGTAGTACAAGTTCGGCTCGTCGGCTTTGATGTCCACTTTATCTATATTGTAAGTTTTGACTGACCATATCAGATCGGTGGCTCGCTTATGACTATCCCCTTCGTGTTCCCCCGGCTGGTAGAGGTACCTCACGAGGGCCCTATCTGGTATCTGTTTCTTCTTCCCACGCAATGGTGCAACCGACTCAGCCACTATTGATTTTAGTTTGAAAGCCGCGGCTGATTTCTTGCCGGTGAGCCGAGTGGTTTCGTGGTTGATGGTCGACACCACCTGAGGTAGCTGCGCTACCCATTCAGTCGATCGTTTCCTCGGTTGGCCATCTCTCTGCGCGATACTGATGCCCGAATAAGCCGGCCAAAGTCCTATTGAATCTCGACTATGGCTTGGCTGCGATGGGCTCGGCCCGCGCCACGCCTGACCTTGGTATCGTGTTTGTCTAGCAGTTGTGACACGGCACCCATGAACTCCTGCCCGGGTCGACTTGCAGCTCTGTGGGCCTCTTCAGCGGACTGGGCGTTTGTACATACGCGCTCAATCCGCGGGCTACCTGGGCGAAGTCTTTCAGCGGTCAAGGGTTCGGGCTTCCTTGTAGCGACTGGCCCACGCCCACCACGGTTAGGCATACTTGTACCTCTTGTCGTCGGGTAGGAACAGGAGGTCGGCCTGGTGAACGCTATTGGGTATGTTAATCACCGAACTTCCTTCTAGGCACGAGCGTGGTGCCGGTAAATAGATCTGCCACAGGGCTTGTTTTTCAAGCCACGCTTTGACCTCGCTCGGGGTAATTTTCGCCATTTTAGCCAGCTTATGTACGGCGCTAGCTCCTTTCCAGTACCCAGGCTGGCTGTAGTAAATAGCCTCAAACTTCTCTGGTTCCGTGACATGTCGCCTCGACAGGGTATCGTATTTATATATACACTTATGTTCTTGGTTCAATTTTCTCATGCCCGTAGGCGTACGTGTTGATCCCGTCGATGGCTATCCAACGCTTAGTGTCCATTGGCGCTTACAGGACGCCTTGTTTATCATCAGTCCTTATATCCTATGCCCGTCGCTTCTAAGCGTGTTCATTTTATGCCTGAAGGTACGGGTCTTGAACAGGGCTTCCTTGAATCTGGCGGTTTGATGTGTTGTTTCACCACGTACTTCTTAACACCCTTCGCCTTCGATCTCACCATTGTCGGCCTTCAGGATGGAGTACATCTTAGGCCTCAAACCTATGTACTCGGCTATGGGCGTGCCAGCACACTCGTCCTTCATCTTACCGAGGACCTTTTTATTTACCGTGCTGTGTATGGCATGGTCCTTGGGGTAGTCGCTGGTGTCGTACAAATCGAGGCGTTTCTTCATGTCCTCGTAAACGTCCTCGGTTCGAATCTCCATCAGCAGGGAATCCGTGTCCGTGTACAGCACTTCGCACCTGTCGCCGTACTGTTTCTTCAGTTCGTTGTAGTAAAAGTCGTACATCAGGTGTTTGGATAAATCGAGGATGCTCATCCCCACGTAAACAGGCCGGTCTCAGTCTCCTGAGCTTGTCTTCCTCTTTCGACCGAACCAGCTTCACGGTCACGCGTTTCCTCAGGTTCTCCATAGTCTTACCGAACACCGAGTTGTTCATGAGATTGTAGAGGTTTTTCTCAAAGTCACTGGTGGCCAGCTTTCGCAGGTCCGTGTTCATTCTGGTGTAGGGCTCCATCCAGGGGCTCTGGTCGAACACGAGCACCCTGTGTATTTTGGTCAGCCTCATACCCAACAACAGGTACAGCTGTAGTTTGCGATAGTGCATGATGTACTTGGTCTTATTCATTAAGTTGGGCACTAGTTTTTCAACGTCTGCCACCCGCCCACCTAGCAAGTTATGTTGGTACTCAGACATCCAGTCCGGGTTAACCTTCATACGTTCGGGGGCCAGGGGGTAGCTGTTGTGTGATGTGTGTAATGCCTTGGGGTATTCCAAGTCCACCTTGAGGATATAGCCTTTGTTCGAATCCGACGCGATGCTCATAACATCGATATCGGATGATCCCCAGCAATGCATCCTACGACAGACCTGGGCTGGTGTAGTACCATGCGGGGTCGAGTTGGTACTGCTTAAAACACGTCCTCCTAAACCTCTCAAACACGTCGGCTAGCAGGAGTACGTCTGTCCTCAAGTACAGGTCGTGGTAGTCACCCAGATTCCTACAGCCCAGTTTATTCCATACGTTAATCTTGTGCGAGTAATCGTCTTGGGTGATTGCCAAGTCGGTCAGGTTGCTGTAAAATCGGTTGATGGGGGTAGTCGGGTCTCGGCGAACTTGGCCCAGCCATCCATGTACTCGTAGGGGTACACACCCTTCCTCATCAGCAGGGGTCGAGTCTCGGCGTCGGTGTATCGATCGGTGATGGGGAAGGTATCGTTGGCCTTGACCAGACTGTCGAGTGACGACAGGAGGAACTGAACCGAATCGATGAACCTCAGGCCATTCAAGCTGAAGGAGATGTATCTCTCCATGTTGTTGGGGATGCACGTCAGGTTGCCGTTGACTTTCGCGATTCTCACAGAATCGCCGTTCAGCGGTTTATCGCACACGTGGCAGTGAGTGCTGCAGCCGTGAGCTAGCCGGTCGGCTTGAGCCATACGCATGGGAGCGACTGTATGCAGCGCATTCCTAATACTTTTCTCTTCCTCCTGCAAACACTTTAGAAACTTTTCAGCCGCGTCAGGACCCCTGTACACTATGGGAGCTTTCGTTTCCCCATCACCAACGGACGACCACGTATCCAAACCCACAGGCCTCGTGCTCCTGTGTTTTATATGCCTGGGGTACCCCAGCAGCCTCAACGGGTTCGACCAAAGCTTCAAGTCGGCATAGATGACATAAGGCACGGACATCTGGTTCTTGTGGTTATCGAGTTTTAGTATATTGTCGCCTTCCTTGGGCATGTCAACTCGTATGGCCGTCTGCCCCACACCTTGACAATCTCTCCGTGGATTCTAATAAATCAGCTGTAGTAGGGGTAAGTCTAGATGCGACCGCTAATTCTGAATGGCGCGTGCTCCAAAGACGCTTAGTTAGCTATGTCTAGATAGACATTATCGATTTTATCCAGGACCCACCGGAACCCATGCGCGTGTAGCGTTCTAGCTATTCTCGTATCTGCTGAAAACTGATAACGATTGACTCGTCTGTAGTCTCGGTATGAGTCACGACTTCTTGTTTACCTCGGAAGTAAGGCTGAACGTACTCAATGACCCCCCCATTGGGTGTGGGCTGAGGAGGGAGTGGTTCGGGCTGTTTGCCGGTAACCAGGAAGTATTCTCTCGATGCGGCTTCAACGCTGTCGAATGTTTTAAAGGCATGGTTCTCACGCTGGAGTTGTTTGTTAATGTTATCGAGCCACTGTATACGTTTCTTCGTGTACTCGGCGTGCGCGGCTTGTAATTTCTCCACAGCCAAATCGTGGCGTTTTCGTTCTGCGTCCGACCCATGTAGTTTCAAGAAGAGGAAATTACTCCCGGAAAATGCCAGGGCGTTAAGTAACGCCCCGTCAACCATCATGGCGATCGTAGCCATCCTATATATAGTTACATTTACTTACATTTTCCGGTAGGATCCCTTGTTTTACAAGGATGTCCTTGGTGGCCATCGCCATACCCAGGTTCATTATGAGCATACCCATATCCTGCAGATTGAAATCTAGCTTGATAGTCGGTTGTTTAAGCACCATTTTGGTCAACCGAGCGTACCCTACGGCTAGACTGGCGACCACAGTGGCGTGGTATGCATCGTTGACGAACGTTTTACCCTCAGACATTATGTATATGATATAAAAATATATATTTATAACATGATATGTGGGTTGACCTCTAATTGTGGGGGAGGGACCCCCTTCCGGGGTGGTTGTTTATTAAATAACAATAATGAGAGAGCCGCGGCAGCAGTTGCGCCTGCAATCCACAGGAGTGGAGCCCGGTTCCGCGTGTAGTTACTCTTATGTTGGTTAGACCACCTTTTTCTACCGGCGGCGACTCTTTTAGGGTTCTTCTGCCTGGTAACTGTAGGGTTCACCTCCTGGGGGGTCTCCCCCAGTTGGGGTGGATTTCCCTCGTTCACCTCCTCTGTCATTTCTTGGGCAGCATCCATCTTGTATACTATTATTATTATTTTTCCCCTCCTTAAATTGGCAATGCTTTGCTGTGATAATCGCCGCCGTCACCGGGGCTAAAAACATACCATATTTGTGGTACAGCATGCAGCTGATAGAGCTCAAGGCGTGTTCAATAAACGGGTCTTTCTCAAGGTCCTCCCACAGATAAAGTCGACGTTCCTGTGGCATGGGAAGGAAGTACGACACTATACCAGTGTAGATCTGGGTCATAGCCGATCCTATAGTCTTTGTCATCTCGCCCCGAAGTCTTGTCTCTTATCTCGGCGACAGCTTATCGATTTCTTGGTTGACATTTTGTGAATTTTATCAGGAGTGTAGTCCCCAAAGTATTGTTTGGCTTTACCACCAACAGCCAACGCTACCAGTCTCTCAGTCTTGTCATCGCCCCTCGCTATCCCCTCCACCAACAGTTGTTCTAGCAATTCATCACACTCCATCTTATAATGTAATAAGCAAGTTTTAGTTTTAATAATATAATACCCGATGCAGGTGAAACACAGCGAAATGAAGGTTAAGTTGCACATGACGAGCACTTCAAAAACAACCATCGGTCTTCCCTATAGAACTGTAACAATTAATTGCTAAGCTTTGCTAAGCATTTGCTAAGCATTTACTAAGCATTGCTAAGCATTTGCTAAGCTAAAACACCCTATAGGCCACGGGTTGGTCGGTCTTGAGCACGAGCTTAGCATGTTTAGTTTCAGCGAGCTGTTTCTTCACCAATTCCCTATCATGTTTATTCATCACATCGTTCTCTCTCAAACACTCCTCGAACGAATCCCTGTCCTTGCAGTGGAATAAGGCAACCCATCGTGTCTGCTCCCTGAGGTCTTTCAACACCGAGTTGAACTTCTGCGTTAGCACCCAGACGCTGTGCTTTGCGTGCCGGCCGGAGAAGGCCAGGTACGATAGCATGTCTCTCTTTTTTGTTATCTCCCGATTAGCGCTGCAGTCGTCCAGTATGAACAGCGTCGACTCCTCTTTAAATTTGTTGTGATAAGCCTTCAACCAGTCCTGCAGACGTGTCCCCGGGTCGACTCTGTGTACGTCCGGGTCCGTCATCACCCAAGGTCTTTCCGTGTACGTTCTATTCATGTGCAGAGTAGGGTAGAGTAGAGTAGAGTAGATAGTTAGCTATGTCTAGATAGACATTATCGATTTTATCCACGACCCACCCGGAACCCATGTGCGTGTAGCGTTCTAGGTATTCTCGTATCTGCTGAAAACTGATATCGATTGACTCGTCTGTAGTCTCGGTATGAGTCACGACTTCTTGTTTACCTCGGAAGTAAGGCTGAACGTACTCAATGACCCCTCCATGGGGGGTTCCCCCCTGCTGTTTATCGAGTGACATTTTCACTGTGATTTGAAACTTTATACTTCCCAAATCATTTAGTTCCTCATTGACTTTATCAGCGATTAGAGGCTTGATATCGGCGATGTCTATGTTCCTATCAATATGCATGCGCCAGCCTCTCAAATAGTTACCTACAGCGAGCTCAGTGCGCATGAACTCTAGGTCAATAGCTCTATTCTGCCGTAATAGTTCTACAAGCTGTGGTTTCCTCATACGGGAATAACCTACTAACCCCAACTCGCGGGCCTCCTGTTTGAGTTGTTTCACAGTGTGGGGCTTTGCTACAGGGTCGTGTAATAATAATGTGACTAACCCGGCTTTTCCCAGGCGAGAATAACCCGTCAACCCTAGCTCTTTTGCTCGGAGTTTTAGTTGTTTTACCGTGGGAGGGGGTTGTATGTTAAGTAATCTCAACAACGCTGGTTTCCTCATTCGAGAGTAACCAATTACACCTTGCTCTCTCGCGATCTGCTTGAGCTCCCGAGTAGTAGACATTGTGTACACACATAACTAGATTAATCTCTAATTGGGCCGCCGGGAAGGTAACTCAAAAAAATTGTTCACCAATAATAACCGTATCGATTATTGGCTCAGTGTCGTATTCCCGTTTTATTATTTCCAGAAAGTCGCTGATATATGAATGTAAATCAACTGACTCAGTCAAAATATACTCTCTGAAGACATCCTGATTTACAACAATCATCAGTTGACAGTTGATGTGTCCCAATTCTTCGAGTTTGTTAATAATAAGAGGCTTGGCATCAGTAATAGATACATGTTCAATTCGCCAGCTATTCATTATTTTTATACTTGTAAATAATCTCTAATTACACCTCTATCCTGAGGAGGCTTCGTTCTTTTCTGTAGTCTTTTTCTTCTCAGTAGATAAGATGATGTCTGACTACGTTTGCTCCGTGAGCTTTGCATAGGCAGTAGTGACCTTTCACCCCGATACCACACACAGAACACGTGTAGTTGATACTCTTTATATGAAAACAACAGTACCCCTCAGTCCTGCATCTCCTACCGCAGGCCTCGGTCTTCCCCCTAAGTATGTATTCACTTTGGTACGGGGCTGGTCTCATCATTGGTATACTCATATGAGTACTTAGTCTAATTGTTTTACAACCAACGCTGTCACTGCTAGGCCCAGCGCGATAAAGATCAATTCCCGGTCCATTTGCCCCGGGGATGGTGTGTAGTACTGAGCGAGTGTGGGCTGAGGAGAGAGTGGTTCGGGCTGTTTGCCGGTTACCAGGAAGTATTCTCTCGATGCGGCTTCAACGCTCTCGAATGTTTTAAAGGCATGGTTCTCACGCTGGAGTTGTTCGTTAATGTTATCGAGCCACTGTATACGTTTCTTCGCGTACTCGGCGTGCGCGGCTTGTAATTTCTCCACAGCCAAATCGTGGCGTTTTCGTTCTGCGTCCGACCCATGTAGTTTCAAGAAGAGGAAATTACTCCCGGAAAATGCCAGGCGTTTAGTAACGCCCCGTCAACCATCATGGCGATCGTAGCCATCCTATATATAGTTACATTTACTCACATTTTCCGGTAGGATCCCTTGTTTTACTAGGATGTCCTTGGTGACCATCGCCATACCCAGGTTCATTATGAGCATACCCATATCCTGCAGATTGAAATCTAGCTTGATAGTCGGTTGTTTAAGCACCATTTTGGTCAACCGGGCGTATTCTACGGCTAGACTGGCGACCACAGTGGCGTGGTATGCATCGTTGACTAACGTTTTACCCTCAGACATTATGTATATGATATAAAAATATATATTTATAACATGATATGTGGGTTGACCTCTAATTGTGGGGGAGGGACCCCCTCCCGGGGTGATTGTTTATTAAATAACAATAATGAGAGAGCTGCGCAGCAGTTGCCTGCAATCCATAGGAGTGGAGCCGGTTCCACGATGTAGTTACTCTTATGTTGGTTAGACCACCTTTTCTACCGGGCGGCGACTTTTAGGGTTCTTCTGCCTGGTAACTGTAGGGTTCACCTCCTGGGGGTCTCCCCAGTTGGGGTGGATTTCCCTCGTTCACCTCCTCTGTCATTTCTTGGGCAGCATCCATCTTGTATACTATTATTATTTTTCCCCTCCTTAAATTGGCAATGCTTTGCTGTGATAATCGCCGCCGTCACCGGGGCTAAAAACATACCATATTTGTGGTACAGCATGCAGCTGATAGAGCTCAAGGCGTGTTCAATAAACGGGTCTTTCTCAAGGTCCTCCCACAGATAAAGTCGACGTTCCTGTGGCATGGGAAGGAAGTACGACACTATACCAGTGTAGATCTGGGTCATAGCCGATCCTATAGTCTTTGTCATCTCGGCCCCGAGTCTTGTCTCTTATCTCGCGTACAGCTTATCGATTTCTTCGGTTGACATTTTGTGAATTTTATCAGGAGTGTAGTCCCCAAAGTATTGTTTGGCTTTACCACCAACAGCCAACGCTACCAGTCTCTCAGTCTTGTCATCGTCCCCTCGCTTATCCCCCTCCACCAACAGTTGTTCTAGCAATTCATCACACTCCATCTTATAATGTAATAAGCAAGTTTTAGTTTTAATAATATAATACCCGATGCAGGTGAAACACAGCGAAATGAAGGTTAAGTTGCACATGACGAGCACTTCAAAAACAACCATCGGTCTTCCCTATAGAACTGTAACAATTAATTGCTAAGCTTTGCTAAGCATTTGCTAAGCATTTACTAAGCATTGCTAACACCCTATAGGCCACGGGTTGGTCGGTCTTGAGCACAAGCTTAGCATGTTTAGTTTCAGCGAGCTGTTTCTTCACCAATTCCCTATCATGTTTATTCATCACATCGTTCTCTCTCAAACACTCCTCGAACGAATCCCTGTCCTTGCAGTGGAATAAGGCAACCCATCGTGTCTGCTCCCTGAGGTCTTTCAACACCGAGTTGAACTTCTGCGTTAGCACCCAGACGCTGTGCTTTGCGTGCCGGCCGGAGAAGGCCAGGTACGATAGCATGTCTCTCTTTTTTGTTATCTCCCGATTAGCGCTGCAGTCGTCCAGTATGAACAGCGTCGACTCCCCTTTAAATTTGTTGTGATAAGCCTTCAACCAGTCCTGCAGGCGTGTCCCCGGTTCGACTCTGTGCACGTCCGGGTCCGTCATCACCCAAGGTCTTTCTGCATGGTAATGCGTTCTATTCATGTGCAGAGTAGGGTACATGATAACGATGTTATCAAACACATCCCGGTAGTACCCCTCCAACATATCCAAAACGAAAACGGTCTTCCCACAGCCCGTCTGTCCGCACACTATGGTGCAGTGCGGGTCGCGGGGCAAATCAATAGATGGCTTGCCGGAATCTCCCATTGTCTATATTAAGTTGCACGTCGATAATAACGTACAGATATAATTTCAACTTGCCCGCGGGTTGAGCCTTCTTGGTAATCTGGATTGTTATCCCCTCGCTGCCGTTGTCGATGCGGCGACCGCTACCGTGCAATTTACCGTCATCCGTGGATCGCATGTCCAACCACAGCGCATACTTGGTGGTCAGGTATTCACTGATCTGCACGGCGGATATGTCCTGGTCCTTGATGACGTGTTGGTGTCGGGTTGGTAGTTTCATTATCTCGTCCCACTGCTGGTGTGCCCTCATACCGGCGCTGAACAGCTGGTTGGGCACGCCCTCGATGGTCACTTCCACCTTTTCAATCTCGGGTTGAAAACTTCGCTGTCCCGCCGAACGGCTTGTAATCCTCCACGGGATCGATCAGGATACCTTTCATCGATCGCGCTACCGCACGTTAAGGTTGATGTTCCACAGCGTGTGCTCTTATCCGCACGACGCTGTAGTCTGGTAAACGGCGTAGCGTGTCCCGCGGAGCAACTTCGAAGTCGAAAGTGGCACGCAGAACCTGTTCCCGTACGCTTGGGCGATGGCCTTTTCACCATTTTGCTGATGCCTTGGTACATGTCATTGACGCGTTCTCCCTCGCTTTTCCAGAGGTCCCCATAGCAGTGAAACACGTCGCTGTCGTCGATGCTCAGCACCTCGTTACTACTGATCTTGATAGTGGTTTTCTTGATGATGGCTCGACCTACGTTCCGCACTAGCTCGCGTTTGTCGTTGGCAGAGGTCAACATGAGGTTGAACGCCAGTCGAACCGTGCCTGGTACGATAGGTTCATTCTCACCCAGGATTGGGAATCTAACCAGCAGTGTTTGGTTCTGGTCTATCTTGCTGGGATTGTTGGTGATGGTCACCGACTGGCGCACGGCTCTGGCGCCTAGAGGCTCTCTTGATCTTCGGAAAGGATCTAGTTTCCTACCATACATTGTTTTTAGATAAAATATAAAAGTTTAATATAAATAATGGCTGAAGGCGGCCATGAGGACATCCCGATGGATGATATGGGTGATGTGGATTACGATGACACCACATTCACGAACAACCCCTTAAGTGCTGAACTTGTACAGCCGGCCGTCGACGATTATTATGACGCAGTTGAAAATAGAGACAACATCAAGCCGTTGGTTCGAGACTATGCCAAGTTTACCATCGATAAGAAGGGCACGCTGCGATTGAAGGCTCACCCGGGGGTCGATATCATGAAAAAAGACGGGAAAGGACCGTATGCTTTGTCAACACTCACCAGTCGCCCTGGTGGGAGTCAACTGATCCGTGATGAACTAGGCTTCATAGATTACGGTGGCGCACGGCCTAAGCTTCCCCCGAAGGTCGTCCAAGATCTGCAAGCAGCCAGGCCCGAACTCAGCGGTGAAGGTGATATACCCCAACGTGCTAAAGAAACGCCGGACAGCTGCCGAAAAACTGTTGAGCTGCACTGGAACAAGCCTTTGCCGGTCTCAATTTCCTGAGGGAACTCGTGCGGCCTAGAGGAAGCCTTTGAAATGTGTACGCGGAGAACTCGTGAACAACATGGGGAAACTGAACGAAACTGACGCGCACATCGCTCTCAAGAAAAGAAAACTCACCGAAACAGACGACGAGGATATGAAGCGCCGTATCGAGGAACAATTGCGCAACTTGCAAGATGAGAGGCGGGCTCGGTTGGAATCCGCTTCCTCGAACCGGGAACACCTTCGATCCCAGATCAGACGCGTGCGGGAAACCATCGATCGAGTCCTAAATGAAGACACCACGTTGGCCAACAGGATCCGAATCCTCTTCCGAGAGCAAGGGATTACTATCGCCAGCATTCTGACTGCATTGGGCATCATCATATCAACCCTGGTCATGTCGCTGAGTGGGGGTACCCCCACACCCCCATGTGGTGGCACACCACCAAGTGGCGGTGATGTTAGAGACTGGATAAAAAAACACCTGAAATCCCTCGGGGAGGCCCTGGCTAAACTCGCTGGTAAGGCCGCCGAAGCCCTGCCCGGCATCCTGGGTAGCATCGTCTTGTGGCTGCTCAGCACGCTGGCTAAAACTGTCACGTGGCTCGGTCAAAACCTGTGGGCAGCTATCGTCGCCGTGGTGGGTCTGGTGTACGTAGCGGCTAAGGAATTTTTAACCAAATAAGCCCCACCCCGACCGCGACCCCGCCAACCACCAGCGCTGTTTTACGGTCGATGTGTTCCTTGTTTTCAGCCACCCGGTGTGGTGGCAGGAGTTGTGGGTGTGTGGGTTGAACCCTGGGCTCCGGGGGTGGTACGACTATGCCCGTTTCACCCTTGGGAGGTGGGACGTGACTCACGTTGATGCCTGCATTGACACCCAACTTCTGGTCGGCTGTGGCTATGACTATTTCGTTGTTGTAGCCCACCACTTTTTTTACTCTCAGTTGCATATCGCTCGGAGCCATGTACAATCCCACGTCGAAGACGTAGTCGACTTTCGACCAGGCGTATCCCAACACGTCTTGGTATCGTTGGATGGCACCCGGTAGATCGACCGGGGAGGCTATGGCATCTTCGACGTTAGCAACGAACTGTTTCTGGCGCCCAGAGCAGTCCCCTTTAATGAGGATGTTGGAACGCTGCTAAGCGCCTGGCGCACCCAACAGCCCTACACATCGCTCAATCGAGTCGTTCAAGCGCTTGGTGCCGCACGCCAGTAAACCCTTTCGACGTGTCCAGCATATATACTTTCCAATTGTCTTCAACGTAGGGGGTTGCTCGACCTTTTGATGGTGAAACCAATGTCGCCTGTAAAGTCCATACGATCATCTCGCCATTCGCTACTCGACAGAGTAAATTCTGGCCGGCAAAACCTTGTTTCAGTAGATCATCGCTGGCTTCTTTCACGGGTTTTGGTCCACTGTGTATGGGTTTAGGAACGAGGTTGGAGAATGCATGGAAGAAAATACCCGCATTCTAAACATATTGTGCTTCATAAAGTTTACCACTGTATCTTTTCGTAATGCTTTTACGGAGAGCCCAACACTGTACGGAATACCCAACCCGTGGTTCACTCCTCCTGGTATACGCCAATCCGTTTTAGGATCGATTCGAATTCACCACAAATCTGTTCGTAGTTAACGCTGATCGTAGCGGATTGTTTGATGCATCCCACGCTTTGTCCTGTGGAAGCGGGCTGATCTCTTTGAGGATACCCTGACCTGGTAGTACACGGAACGTGAACACAGACCTACTCTGCGCGTCCCCGCCGAAAGTGTCGGTCAATGTCAAGCCACACCCGCTGTAGCACCACACACGGCGGTTGAGTTGATTCTGCCAGAACTGCATTGGGTTGTTGAACCAAGCGTGGACTGCCTTGGTGTTAGTCACCGAAAGCTTATACTGGTCGAACACATCTATAAACTGGGCGTTGAAATACAGCCCAGCAGTGTCGACCACAATCTTCATGTGTGGGAAATCTATGACCAGTTTAGGGTAAAACACTCCCGGAGGGTAAAACACTCGTGGGGAGGAGAATCCTCCCGGCTTGTACATTTTTAAAGTATTATATAATGGGTTTATATACTCTAACATGTACGTAACACTTCTAGGAATAACGAGCGGCGAGGCCGTTCAGCTGATGCACGCGATCGATAACACGTCTGGTCAACTCGAAGTCGCACTCTGCGATATCAACTACCTACCGCGATGGACTAACATCAACGCCAACAACAACAAGCTGTTCGTCAGTGGCGCCCGCAACCAGATAACTGACGGCCACTACAGGGATGAATGACTCAAACGGCACAGTGGTGTTAATCAACAACGCAATAAACCCCTTGAGGCTCGGCCGACCATTGGCGAGGACACTTGGTATGCCGCCTGACGAGATAAAACCAACAACTACCGTCACAGGCACGAAGTTACCCAACCTAGTACCGTACCGAGAGCTGTGCATTCATCTCGGCCAGTTGAGCAGAACGGACAACATTCAAGGTGGCCACCCTTCCACAATACTGAGAGCCGTACCGGTGAAAACGGAGAAATACAACGACGGTAGAACCGAGTCGTTTTCACTGGGGCAGTATCGGTGTTAGATATAAATCATAATCCTGTGAATATTGGATACCTCAGCATAACGCTGCACATAAAATGACTAGCGCACAAGGTCCCGGAATGAAAAAATGCATCAATACGGGGATATCCGACCTCGGGGACACACGCAGATTCGACTGACCCCGAAGTAGATGGTAAATTGTACGCCTTGCAACTGAAAAACAACATATACAAACGTGTTGAAGTCCCCTCCATCGGTAGAACCCTAGGTGACATAGTAGATGTCTCAGGAGCGGCCCTCAACACTCGGTTCGACCTAGTCCGCATCGGTGATGATAGATGGGCGGTATCCCAATCGTTCGGAGGCAAACTGTTGATAGCAAGATGTTGATAGCACGACCGTCGCCCGAAACAAGCCATATACGCTCGTCTTCACCGACGACGACAAGTGGGTGTTGTTGCCCGCTAAAGTCGACTGGTTTCTCAACATTAGGCTTGGGTCCCCGTACGTGTTCACGGAGAACAAAGACAACTACCTAAACAAAGTCATGAACAACGGAACCCTGCTCGTAGCTTACGTCCCGGCGCAGAGACGTAGTGTAATCATCAGCCCAGTCGCCAGTATGGCAGCCCACATGCTATCGAAAGTAAACCGAGTGCAAGACGGGCATTGCAGTTGGTGTCTGAATTCGCTGGCGTGGTCAACATCCTGGCGAGCCTACAGGTGAACTCCACGTTGGTCATCCAAGTTTACCTAGGGGAACCATCGCCGGATGAAATCGAAATTGTGAAGGGGATCAAACTCTGGTGGGGGAAACAACACCAGTATCAGGTTTGCACTGTTTACGTTTGGGTGGGTGTCGACTCCCACACCAGTCTGCAGGGGGTCACCGTGACCGTGGAAGACACGATATCACACTCGACACTCGATATCTTCCTACCCGACAACATACACTTCATGGGGGTGAAGCGCACCCCTGAGAAATTATCAGAAAAACAATTGGAAACTATCTCGTAATAGTATTATAGTAATGTCCAATCGGCATCGGCCCAACGCCACACTTAACGATCTCAGAGACACGGAGGGATTCGATCTGCCCGGCGAGGAAGGTGGCTCATACGTCCTGCTCTTAAGAGACGGCGTGTACATACGGCAGCCTCTGGCAGACTTTAAAAAACCCGCATGGTTGATCAACATGACCCTCACGCACCTTTTATATCTCGATAAACAAAGATGGGTTTGTCTCCGAAATTAAGAACAACGGTCTCTTGCTCAGGGTTTTCATTCCTGAGTCTATTGCATATGTCAAGATGGGAGGCACTGGTAAACCACACAACACGTTAGTTTCAGTAGGAAAAAATAAATTAAGGTTTGTCGGCCCTGATGCCCAATTGGAGATTATGGATATATACCCACGCTCCACACTCATCATAGAAGTCATCTTTTCGAAGATAGCCCCGGATAGTTCACCAGTACCACTTTTACCTGGGGTGGCAATATACTGGCGTGCCGAACACATATACCAACATTGCCGTATCGACATACAACCGGACACCTTAACGGATCCTATAGCCCCCTTAGTAAGCCTCCGGGGAGTTTATGTTAGAGCAGAGGTATTAGCCTCTCACCTATTACCCAGCCTGATGGCCTGAACCTTGTAAGCTTCAAATACACTACACAAGATTTAAATAGCACACAATTAGAAAATATCTCATAAAATATATTATATGCACACAGGATGGGGCTGTACCCTGTCGTAGAAGAAGTCGCGAAGACACTGGAAACCGTAGATGGGTTCTGCTTGAGACAGTTATGTGATGTAAAACGCCAACTAGAACAAGACCGCGACACGCGGAAAGCACTATATAAGAAGTACCATAGAGCTTTCAATATCGTGGATGGGACTGACACTGCCCTTATGCAGCGTTGCAAACTCCCGCCTGCCCGACCGTCCGGGGCGGTCTGTTTTGCGACCGGACAGTCAGTTTTAAAAAGTTGCACGCCCGATGGTCTGGCTGTTGAATCAGCGTAATTTTGTAATGTATATAATGACTAAAAACTTGTTATTGTGCCGATCAATAATTTCGATGTTATTTTCACATATTGGACCTAATAAATTACGAACATTATTATTTACGAATTCATCAAAACTAACCACGAAATCTTGATCATGTTTCCGCGGCGTGTATGTATTTACGCATCCATTTTTATCACACTAAGCTACCAAATGTACATGTAATGGATTGCGCAATTGGCTGCTATTTAAAGCATTGGGCAATCAGATACGGGCTTTCCCGACCCCACCCGCATGTAACAATGTTTCAAGGAAATCATTAAATAAATTGAATAAACTTATAAAATAAAATCAACTATAGCACTCATAAAAGTTGTCAAAGCGTGCATATAAAACTACTATTTCCATCTTTTGTGCGATCATGCAATGCGAGTCAAGTCACTGACAGTGACATCACCGCTTAAGCCTCAATCTTCACGCTTTGGACGATGTTTAATGCGAAAATATATGCATGAAACATTTTTGTCACAGGTCATAACCCAGCACGATCGTCCAATAAGTTCCATAATTTAAGTATACATAGCGTTTGCGTTGCTTAATATGTTCGAATAGCATTATTTTACCCAAAACTTCGCCTAAATATAAAGGTTTTTAAGCACGAGGACAGTATCCATTGCCGTAATATGAGGTGGCTGCCTCATGTCATGTGTCTGATTTTGACCAATCACAACTCTTATAGCAGACTGTATTAAAAGCGTCATTAAAACCAATCTTTATCCAATAAAACCGGTTCTTACAACTGTGAAAATACTCTCAGCAAGGGTATAGAGATATTGTTGATGTTCAGAGCTTTCGAACGATACCCGCCATCAAACGATTCACCTCGCATGTTATTCATGCGAAGCTTTGAAAACGGAGGTATTTTCCGTTGTTGTGTCATGTTACCGATCGAAAGCCACTGATGTCGGAAATAGGCGACCATATATATTTCTTAAATAATATGTATGGTCAGCCTATAAAGATTTCTAAATAATATGTATGGTCAGCCTATTTCGATATCAGTGGCTTTTAATAATTTTCTGATTACGTAAAAATGAAAATAGAAAAGAAAAGGCCGCGGGGATGTTATGACATGTCACAAATGGAAAAAAAATGCATTTCTAGTTTTTGCTTCTTTTGTGATATTTCTGGACATTATAAATGCTTGAATTTTCATTAAAAACGCAATTTATTTAAGTTGTAGCTGTATTATTTGAAAAATGTTAGAAAAATACATTTCATGTTTATCAACAGTGGGATTAGATCTTTTAATTTTGCTGTATATCTAGAATCCAAGTTGCAACATAAAATGTCATTAACAATTTAGTTACAGTCAAATCCCGATGAGTCGAATCGCTGGGGACCAAGTAAAAGATTCGGCTTATCGATGTATTCGAGACATAGGTATGTCTATGAGGGTAGAAAAAAAAGATGATTGAATATTGAAGGATTCCTTTATTCAGCACATCATATCTAAATATAGCACAACAATACATTAGGTGACATAGATAATGGATAATAATGGATAATGGAAACAAACAGTATACAAATGAGAACACATTTCAATACTAGCACAATAAAATACAAAATACATTTACCTCTTAAAATCCATGAACAAAATTTATCGGCAATAGATAGATATACGTACATGAACATGCCGCCATCTTGAATCTTATTAATACAAAAAGATGAACTCACTTCTGGAAAAAGTGTGCACTTTTAGAATGCGCTTACGTTTTGGAGTTGATGTTTCCGATCTGTTTATCACTCCAGATTGCTGGGAACATTGTAACTCCGCCATGATATACAGATCATGAATAGTAATAACCGAATGAAAGCTGCTATATAACGCAACCGATTTGATTGAGTTAACTCAATGTCATGTGCTAATTCTTCCGTTTCCGTAAAATCACTAATCTGCCTTTTGAACTCACCCGACAATAGCGGAAAGGTGCGAGCCGCGCTGGTTTGTTAATTGGATCAGTTTGCTACACCAATCAACTTCTCATTGACTGACTTCGGCTTATGTATACAAGATTACTATTGTTTGAATCTCATGGGACCAAATGTCCATTTCGAGTCATCGTGTGTATTTATGAGACGAATTCGTGTCACCGGGAATCAAATGATGACAACAATAGCAGGGAATGGTCGGGACCGACAGGTACTTCGTGTTATGCATAATATTCGAGACACCGGCATTCGACTCATCGGGATTTGACTGTATATGATGGCATTGGGATTTTAAAAATGTCAAAAAGAGCTTTAGGTCAATGGCCTATCGCCAGACACCCACTCAGGACATTTGTCCTACTGATTTTTATAGGCTTCAAAATCACTGTTAATCCTGAAAATTCTGGACTGGTAACTTTCCAGCCGGTCTGGTAACTTTTGACAGTTACCAGACCGGTTGTCTGGCCGAAATTTTGGGGAGTTTACAACACTGCCTTATGGCAACCAGCATGGGACTAGGGGCGGCAGGTGTTGGGTTGTTAGCTAACATCGTGGCCGCACCTATAGTGCTAGGCATTGAAATAACAGCTGGGGTGGTAGGGGTGGCAGGGTTGGTGTTTAAGTTTGCATCACGCAGACTCCATCTTAAGGCATTGAAACACAACGAGATCAGGGTTCTAGCCGAAGCAAAGCTGAACACGGTAAGTGAGCGTATTTCCACGGCACTCACTGACAGTAAGATCTCAGAGGAGGAATTTCGTTCAATCCTCTCTGAACTCGACAAGTACCGTAAGATGAAACAAGAAATCCGGTCCAAGTCTCGTAAGTCTGCTATCAGCGAAGACGACAAAAAAAAGTACATAGAACAGGGGGTACGAAAAGTCCAGCAAGCCTTTATTACGAACACCAAAGAGATCATAGGCGATTCACATTAAACTGTTTCATCTAGGTCAACACGACATAGAGCTATCACATGATCAGGATCGCGGTCATAGCGACACTATTGTGCCACGTGGGGCCGGGAAGTTAACTGGGGGTTCAAAAGTAGTAGACAATGGGGGGCGAGATCTAAGGGCCTGACAAAAGCTTTATTTGGGAAATAAAGCTTTGCAGAGGCTTTTGTTGGACTTGGTCTCGGACCGCTATTGTATCTACTACTTGGATGCTTACCCTAGGCTAGGTCTTAACGAGCCTTAGGTGATGTGTTTACTGTTTACTCTGGGCCATGTCTTAATGACCCTAAATGGGTGTTTGCTTAAAGTTATTGTAATATAGATGATGACATGTTTACTTTATCAAAGCAGTTCATTAAATCGTCTAGTCATAACTTTTTCTTACTGAAAGGTTTGTCTAACAGCTTGAGTGCTTGATACCTTAGGCTAGGATTTTATCTTGAACATCTGTGAAATTGTGCAGCCGTACTTTACACCTTTTTCAATAGTATACTAAGTATGTCTGTGAGATGAGTTTTACTACTTTTGACGAGTCTTTCTCTAAGCTATTACTGATACATCATGAAACTAATATTCTATATTTATATTTTCCTAATATCTGAATCCTAATATATATCGCCTGTAGTGGTTATAATTAATAATGAATTTTGTATGAATAATTATTCCATGATAGTTCCATGTCACATGCCTTATATCAATCTAATATTGTATGTTTTGCGTTTCAGTGTATTATAACTCAAATAAATACATATTTTAAAACTTATCCTATCTCACGACTTGCACCTCTCTCTCTTGTTTCGACTTTTAGTGGAACGACTGTGAACTTTTTTCCATACGCCTCCTTGTCCATTCTCCCGTGCACTCCATGCTGCTCTCCTTAATTAGCTTCCGAGTTCCTAATAAAGCTTGCAGCATGCTCCACTATAGTATTGTCGGAAATGCTAGAAAAATGCTGTTTGACTTATATTTAAAATTCAGAGGTATTACAGTTACTTAAATAACAAATATCACTTCAAGAAACATCTACCTAATGTAGACCGAGGGAATAAATTTTGAGACATGCTCTAAAATGTGTTTTTACTGATGAAAATACCCAAAACTTAGAAAAATAAGGTGGTAGTGGGACGTTATTTGATACAAACATTAACTGCCTGTGTTACGTCACCAGCATCCACGGTATCGACAGGTGAAATTGACACCTGAGCACACAGCTTAGTGAGGGTCATCTCAATAGATGTTTTCTGCAAAATGTTGAATATGTGTGCGTAAAAGTATACGTATTATCGGTTATGTAGGGATCATTTGTGTATGTGTGGTTGTTTTGAAATACCCATCACGAATTACTGTACATTGGAAAGAATCCTACTACTTGTGTTATCTTATCGATTGATTGTAGAAATGTGCAACGTTTTAATACATGTTTTGCATGTCAACAGTATATTTCATTGAAAAAAAATATGGATGTAATTAGGACAGTTTAATCTAGTTGTGAACATTGGCCAAAGATTTAACGGTCACTGTGTAGCTTCTTTAGAATATATATATTCTTCTTCTCATAACGTTTGTAGACCGCCCGTCTAAGCACTCTCTTGTCAAAGTTGTCAAGGATGGTTTTACGTCCCGGTTTTGCATTTGAGACGGTCCCTGTCTTGTATGATTTGTTTACAATATTTTAAACTTGTTGGTAAGACATGCCAACAGCTCTGCAAGTTCTGTAATAAACCCTCTTTAAACTAATGAAAGGTTTATTTGTTTAAGAACACGTTAATTCATATTTTTACACCACCTGTATTATTAGCATAAATGTAAAGACTATTTCAGATTTCTATTGTTGAACTCTGAAAATATCTTAAGTTGCTGTTTTGGTACCAAATTCTCTCCTGTAAACTGCCCTTTAAATGCATGGGAATGTTAAATCGGTTGAAATAAAAATTAGGTAGACAATAGACGAGTTGATATATTGACAACATAGTACATTTATCATTTTTATAAAGATATTAAGGCTAAAAAGCATTTTTCTAGCATTTCCGACAGTTCTTTAATTGCCCACGTGACTACCTTGAATGATCATTCTCTTTCTTGTCGCACGACTGTGTGGACGTGCTGTATATTAGGGACATTATTTCACCCTACCATCATGGGGAAAACAGATAATCAGTCAAGGAAAAGGAAAGTTTGTGCTCAATGCAAGACGAATTATTCGTCCCTCGACCCTCACTCGTCTTGCAGTGACTGTATTGCACAATGTAACTGGAACAAACGATGTGGCAAGTGTAATTCACTAAAAGATGAGGATTTTAAGGCCTACCTTTGTGTTTGCTCCCAGAGAATCGCCGATAGGGACAGGAAATCAACAGAATCTGATCCCACTCCCGCCAAGCGTATCAAGTTACAGCAACAGAAAATCGTACCTTCACGCAAGAGAGCGACGTCTGTGGTTCAAGAGGATTTTATGGACGCTTCATCAGATTCTTATCTGAGGACATTCGGCACCTATTATGTACACATCAATCACCTTCTTCCATAGTGTCAGATCACTAGTGGGTGGTTGTGATCGATAATTCATCATTGCCTGTCCCATCTACACTACCAGGGGACCTTAGATCGACACTATTATCATCCAGATCATTGGTACATATTCCCTCGACTGTCTCAGTTTGTTTGGAGCCTGGCCAACTGCGTTTAACCAGCCAACTGTTCCCCCACAGTTCATGGAACCGGACGGACCTGGCTACAACAACGTCGCCCGGGGGGACATTCGTCATGAATCAACACTTCAGGTTTCGTCACCTAATCGCCGATCCAGATCACCACATCATTCTTGATCACCACAACGATCTAGATTCACCATCACGATCCAGATCACCATCACAAACCCGATCTAGATCACCGTGCCGATCAAGATCACCGGATCGATCCAGATCACAGTCACGATCCAGAGCACAACTACGATCCACATCACCTGATCAATCCAGATCACTTAACCGACCCAGATCACCAAATGGGTCCAGATCACAACTTCGAATCAGATCACCGACCGATCCAGATCACCTAGCCGATCCAGATCACCGAACCGATCCAGATCACAACATCGAAGTAATTCATCGGACTGATCCAGATCACTGGACCGATACAGATCACCGAATGGATACAGATCACAACTTCGAATCAGATCACCGGACTGATCTAGGTCACCTAACCGATCCAGATCACAACATCGAAGTAGATCGCCAGACCAATCCAGATCACCGAACTGATCCAGATCACAACATCAAAGTAGATCACCTAACCAAACCAGATCACCAAATCAAGCCAGATCGCAACTGCACACCAGATCACCTGTTCGATCCAGATCACCTTATAGATCCAGATCACAATCACAGTTTCCAGTTAGTGCATCGAATCGATCCAGATCACTTTACAAATCCAGATCATCCTACCAACCCAGGTCACCTATACGATCTAGATCACCTTACAGAGCCATTGACCAATAGGGATCACAGTACAGATCCACATCTCATGGCCGATCCTGTTCAGATGGTCAAACCAGATCTCCAATCAGAACCAGATGACCAACTAGAACTACAGCGACCCGGACTAGGGAATCCAGATCACCGGCTTACCACCTACTTCGGTACTTACCACGTCGAGAACTCGCTACAGTTCCTCTGACCGACGTTAGGGTGATCATTGCTCTGATATCACTAATAGGCCTACAGTCTCTTATGATGTTCCGTCTACACGCTCTGAGAATCCTTCGACTCACTCTAGGATCATCGCTGAGTCATGGGAACCTGATAACAATCCCACTCCTACAGCGACTCCGGATCTAAATATGATGATCAGGGCCATAACCTCAGCCTGGAACCAAATACAGCCTTCTACTCCAGCCCATCCGGCTTTGGTAGCTCCTAGCTCTTCATCTGGTCCACCTCCTGAGATTGATCCAGTCCAAATAGCCATGCCTGCATCTCCCGCTCACTCTGAGTTATCTACCCCTGGGGGTAGCTTTGCAGCAGTTGAGACACCTCAGGTACTCTTTTGGTTTGTTGAGAAGCTCCAACTTCCCTTGAGTACTTCAGCAGATGACCTGGATCACTCTTATACTCTTAGGAACCGGGATTGGTCTACCATCACCCTACCACCTCGACCTTGTATTCTGAAATTATCCAGTACACTAAATGATGGTTTCAAGAGCCTGAAACGAATTACGGACAGATTCTCTGCTCCCAGATATAATCCGTCTACCTCTCATGTCCACGGCCTAACAAAAATCTCTACGGCTCCAACAGTTGATGAGGATATTGGAACCCTGGGTGGCAAACGAGCTGCTTTGCCCTACCTTATTGAGGACTGAGAGTTGGATCACATGGATTCATCCGTGAGAAAGACGTTGCCATCTATTAGTTGCGTGATTGCAGCAGTCGACGCTGTTAACACTGCTCTGGAGCATACTTATTCTGATCAAGATGCTTACATCCGAGGATGCATGACTTTAGCCCTGGACCAGTTCCAAATTGTCCTGGATCAGTTGTCTCATTTTTGGGGCTACACTCTTGCTGTTCGCCGACGTGCACCCCTTAACATCTCTTCATGGGAGGAGCGATTTAAAAAAGAACTGTTTCACCAGCCTTGGTTTACTGACTCTGAACTCTGAACATTATGACAGTGGCAGGAGCTACTGGGCCTTCTGACGTCAGCTCAAGCCTTAACGTACAGTGGCCAGCTCCAACTTCGGCCGATACAGCGATTTCTACGCCCGTACCTTCAGGCCGACAACCCCAAAGAACTAATTTGCCTTCCAGAACCGCTTCGGAATGTTTGCACCGAACGGAATGTTGGCACCGGAGTCTCTATGATGCCCTTTGCACCGACTCATCACCTATTCGTCGATGCATCCTTCATGGGTTTGGGAGCTCACTTCCTCGACCACCAAGTGGCCGGGCTGTGGTCATCCGACGAACGGGAACTTCATATGAACGAGCTGGAATTCAAGACGGTAATTCAAGCCATCTCACATTGGGCAACAGAGCTTCAATCAACCAGTCTGTTGATTCAATCAGACAATTCGCCAGTGGTTTGGTATATAAATCATCTAGGCTCGACAGGCTCGGCGAATCTGCTACAATGGGCGATCAGGTTCTTCCATCTCATCGACTCACTCAACATCGTAGCCAGAGCCAGACACATTCTCGGGGTAAAAAAATGTGATCGCCAATGCCTTGTCCTGATCCAACCGACCGTCCCCAATAGAGTGGAAGTTACTGCCCCAGATCTTTCAGTCGATGATCTACCCGTTATCACGGCCTCAAATAGAGGTTCGTCAACCTAAGAAGCCTGGCAGAGCCAAACCCAGTACCGCTTCCCAACCGGGATGATCTACTTCTTCAACCTCACTCGGAACTGCGCCACGGTCACCTCAGACACTCAATCTACACGTTTGGCGCATCTTCAGAGGTCTCTCATAGCTAAGGGCTACTCTCGCTGAGTGGCCACAGCTATCACTTCAGCGCATCGTACTTCGACCCGTTCCTTGTACGACAACAAGTGGAAGAAGTTTGAAGACTATTGCAACGTTAGGGGAATTGCATTTCCAACTTCCAACTTTGCTCAGGTCGTTGCTGAGTTTCCCCAACATCTCCGCACTACTAAGGTGAGGTGAGGTGAAATTGGGTTTAACGTCGTGCTTGAGAATATTTCGCTCATATGACGACGTGCATGCGTGTGTATGTGTATGTGCGGCTGCTTGTACTAGCCCAGACTGAAGCTGGTTTTATAGTGCTAGCCCACTGAGATACCATGCTGCAGTGAAGCAGAAGTACCCCACTCAGACACATTATACTGACTCCGAGCCGACCAGTCCTTGTTCTACCCATTAATGCCAAGCGCCAGACAGGGACCAACAAGTACCATATTTTAACGTCTTTTGGTATGCCGCGGTCGGGGATCGAACCTGCGAAATAGACAGACAAGTGTACAAAATGGAGAGAAATGAGGTCACACAGCTTATTCACATCGCGAAAGCGGAGTACTACAAAACCGTTATTACTGAAAATAAACCCAGTACAAAAAGACTATTTTCTGTAAATCAATCTTTGATAAAGCCAAGAAGAAAAGTTAGCATCCAGTCATCGAATGTCAATGAAGAAAAAGCAAACGACTTTGCTGCCTTCTTTCTGAAAAAAGTGGAAGACATATGTTCTGCTCTATCTGCCGGTGAACCAAGCGTAATGCCTCTACAGTATGATCCACAGTTCCCAGGTCAAACACTAAAAGTCCTCAGACATGTCACAGCCACAGAGATCGACAGTCTCGTTGAGAAGGCAGCAAGTAAAACCTGCGCCTTGGACGTGTTACCAACATCTGTGCTGAAGAACTGTAGGGATCCCTTGGTTGGTCCTATTGCCGACATCGTAAACTGTTCTCTCGACTCAGGTACAGTTCCTTCATCCTTCAAAAGAGCACTTGTTACTCCTCTCATAAAAAAGTGACATTAGATGAAACACTGCTGAACAATTTTAGCCCGGTATCCAATCTCCCATTTCTTGCTTAAGTTTTGGAAAGAATTGTATCCGTACGTCTCAGGGAGCATCTTAATCATAACAGCCTTGGAGAAGAATTCCAGTCTGCCTATAAGAGGAAACACAGTACCGAGACTGCACTACTGTCTGTCGAAAATGACATCATGCATTCACTGGACAATCAGGAAACAGTTCTCTTAGTTCTGCTAGACCTCTCTACAGCTTTCGATACTGTTGACCATGACATATTGCTTCAGAGATTGGAACAAACAGTTGGTATTGGCCGCTCTGCACTTCAGTGGTTCAGATCGTACCTCACTGACAGATACCTTCAAGTTCAAATTGATGGATCCAGATGACAAGAATGTGAGCTGCGCTGTGGTGTCCCACAAGGCTCTGCCCTTGGTCCTCTCCTTTTAAACATTTACATACTGCCTATAGGAAATATCATCCGACAGCACAATGTCAACTTCCATGGATACGCAGACGACAACCAGTTGTATATAGGAACAAAACCTACCCAAGTAGTTGCTTCCAAGTTACAGCTTGAACATTGTATCAGTGATATTCAACAGTGGATGACAGCAAATGCACTCAAATTCAACAGTTCCAAAACAGAATTCATGACTATTAGCTCTGGAAAATTACAGTCCAAAATCCCAGATGTAACTCTTGAGATTAGTGGCAGTCATATCAAGCCAAGCAATGACGTGCGAAATCTGGGAGTCAAGTTTGACAAAAACATGACGATGAAAAACCATGTCAAGTCAACATGCAGATCTGCCTTCTTCCAGCTATTTAAGATCAGCAAGATCAAGAAACTCCTTGACAATGACAGTCTGAGGACAGTTATCCAAGCCTGTGTCACATCACGTCTTGACTATGGAAATGCCCTCCTCAATGGGACTACTGCCACTAACATCAAACTACTGCAACAAGTGCAGAACAGCGCTGCGAGGATGCTGACTGGTACCAAGAGAACTGACCATATCACCCCTGTCCTGAAATCACTCCACCGGCTACCCGTAGAGCACCGCATCACTTTCAAGACTCTTTCTATCACATATTCAGCACTAAATGATGAAAACTCCCCAACCTATATTAAGGACATGTTACATCACTACCAACCCACAAGAGCTTTAAAGGAGAATACGAACGAAAACAAAACTTTTGATATATTGTAAAGGATATTCTAAAAGTCACATTCCGTGATTATAATTGAACAAAAAGTTTGTAAAATAGCAATAAAAACACAAAAGCGTACTCGTATTTCCGCCTATTACGGAAACACCCGACAGTTAATGAGCAGAGGGGGTATCACGTGACATGACGTCATAAGTGCCTGTTGCTGATGGCTTTCTCTTTGATTTTACCTCACAACTTAAAGGTCACATGGAACCAAACAATCATACATAATTAAAACACAATTATCACTTATTCGTGACATATAATATACATTGCTGGTTATGAAAAAACATATAAACAAAATTATAAGCGTACAATCGCAGATCAAAAGTGCATATTGTGTACTTCGGTTTACTTCCCAAGAAACGAAGCAGCCGGGATACCGAACCCAGTCAGAGCGGGTAGGTGTGCACACAATTGTAACGGCTGGATCATTTGCAGATGCCCTCACGGCTTATTGTGTGTGTATATGTAGAGATGTTGGTTTTTGTAAATACATGCTCATTTTTTGTGTATAACATTTTGCAATCAACAGACATCATAACATGTCATGTGTTCAAGTATCACACCTGCCTGTCTGTGTAATTACATAATGTGACAGAGACCGAACTCGGGCCATAAATCAATGCATTTTGTTTATGGTGTATAGCCTGATTGGTGTTAAGTTCAAATTGCATGTGGTCAGTGATAGCAGCTGTGTATTAAATATTGTCATTAGCAGACAACGACATATCTATATCACAGTTAGAAATTCTGTCAACGCTAAATAATGACATTGCTTTTAAGTATCGAACTGAGAAAGTGACTCGGTAAGAAGAACGTGTGGTGAAATTATATAAACAGTTAATTTACTGTCATAACATATAAAAAGCTCGCGCCTGTGAGATATCAACAAAACATTAGAAAAATAGCTCACACCAAAGCCTTCACCGAAGTATTCACCGGACAACCCGCTTCCAAGCTGCGTGAACCTATTTCACTGCGCACGTGCTATGAGCGCAGCCCAGCTGTTGAAACCCGTTTTCCCCAGAAAAGTCTGGGGAAAATTAGTGAAACGTTTCAACTCCGATTTCTGCGCGTTTTTTTTCATCGCGTTATTTTTCAACTTTATAAGTTGAATTTGCATTTTTGACGATTTGTTTCGGTAAGTCCATACCGAAAGGTATCAGAATCTGCAAAGTTGTGTTTTACGTTGCATGTGACCTTTAACAGTGTCCGTGGATTCTGGAGCAGTAAAAGATGTTCCTGATGTCATTTCTGAAATGGATGTTAGACCGTATCAATCTTCCACTGAAGATGAAGAAGAACGATCCGATTTTACATCTTGCAAAACAATCTTCCACTGAAGATGAAGAAGAAGAATCAAGCGAAATGGAGGCACCGCTTGAGGTCAAAATAAATTTTAAAATAGACCATATCATTTAACAAGATTACTATTTGTCAGCAAAATGTCATACAGTTCCAGCCAGCAAACTCACCCCTATAAATATATGACCAGTCACTAAGAATTTTATTTTTTTAAATGTGATTACAGTTTCTTTTTGTGTCAAATAGGTGATTGTAGGGATTTAAAAACGAAATAATTATGCTTCAGACGAGGGAAAATAAAAATGATCTGCTTTCAAAAATTACACTGGAATTATTATGTTGAAAAAAGTTAGGATCCTAGTTCTCATTAATAACGTATCAAGTCTCGATACAAGATCCCAGCCTGGTCGATCAGAGATAATATTCGCGACGCAGATCAGTTATTCCCCTGAAAACTGGTGAATTATAAAATACTAGTCAGGACAATGTATGTTTCCCCATTGTTTGGTTATGGAAATTGTTATGGTACTCGGTCATAGCCTTAGAATGACATCTTGTCAGCCAATGAGAATACAGAACAACTTTCACGGCACACACTACTGACAAATAGCGAGTCTGATGCCGACGTGCGTACTTGGACAAAATGGAAAAATATGAAAGCAACAAGTACTTCATGATTTGCCGTTGTATTCGGCAATGTTTCGAGTTGACTGCATCATTTAGGGCTCCAAACCGAAAAGAACGTTATAGCGAAACATTTTCAAGCTCATGTGAAATCACTTACTGATTTTGATAATATATATCTCATGTGTACCAGTCGAACTGCCCCAGCTACAAAATGCCCCAGCAAATTTGGTCATTCATTCTAATTTGTTCAAATTTATTTATAATGATTGAATATATGCCGTAAATGCATAGTTTTTGTCAACTTATTATGATATTATGTTCTTCATATAAACTTATTAGGAAGTAATATTTCTGATAAATGTTTCATTAGTAAACTCATAACTATGTATATACTTATATATGAAGAACATAATATCAAAGTTGACATAACTATGCATTTATGGCCTATATTTATTCATTTTAAATACATTGGGGCATTTTGACTACCCAACTGGGGCAATTTGACCAAATTTGCTGGGTCATTTTGTAGAGGGGGCAATTCAACTGGCAACCGGACTTGATTTAATTTATGTTAAAAATACCACTGACAGTAAGTTGTTACAGGGAATGATGGAGTATAAATGAATCTCATGGATACTTTTTCCTTCTTCAGCCTAGCTTGGGGATTTCCATACCCCATGCGTGCATGTCTCTTTCATATGCGTCCGACTCGGAATGATCGGTGCATTTCTCCTGCCGAAATCTGTCATTTCACTTGGAAAACGGAAGAACTGGTGGTTCTTTCCCATGTTCGATGATGCCGTGCATCCCCAGGCAACACAATACACCATCGTACCATTTAAAAGAACGGCAGAAACAACACGATTTGTACTACTGCAGCGCTTGGTCTTTGGCAATATGGCGGACTCCAGGCACATTTGACTTCACGAGCGGAAAGGTCACGTTGGTTCCAGCGAAATATGCATCATGGTCGAAGCTGAGATTTACAGAAACTGTTTTCGCGATTAAAACATAATTATACAAAAAATGTAATTGAAAATTTGGGAATATGTTTCTGATGACTTTATCTTTTACCCAGCAAATTATTGCAATTGACTCGTATTCTCCTTTAAGATCAGCCGATGATAAACTACTTCATGTTCCTAAAACTAAAACAAAGATGGGCGAAGTGGGTCTTTTTTTTCCAGCTCCAAAACTTGAATGCCCTACCACTGGAAATCAGAAATTGTGAAACAAAAGACTCTTTTCTAACTCATCTGAAGACATATCTTTTTTCCGCTCACTTCAACAAGCGCCGTTGAGCAGTCATGTCCAATCTGGAAACCAGGCGCTATACAAATCAATTATCATTCATTCATTTATACCACCACGGGCACGAAGATTTCCACTGTTCCCGAGTTGCAGAGTCTACTACGCTCCTATAGACTCTCTGACCAGTCCAGGAAGTTCAGACCCTTGGCCTTGGATCTGTCCATCGTCCTTCGTCATATGATTTCTACAGATTATGAACCTTTAGAAGAAAAGGACTTCGAACAAGTGACATTCCAGACATTCTTCCTGGTAGCTTTGGCTACCGCAGCTCGTATATCTGAACTGCATGGGCTTGATGTCAATCGGGTGCGGTTCGAGCGGAAGAAGCATGGTAAGGCTTTCCTGGGTCTCCGCTGGGACTTCATTGCGAAAAACCAACTGCCAGGGCAACTGCACCGGATGTTTACCATTCCCCCGTTGTCCACCATTTTTGGGCCTGATGATAATGAAGATAACGTTTACCTTGATGCCTCCAAGGATCGTCGACGGCTACGGAAGCGCCTCTTCATACCCTTGTCGACCGCTTCAAGAACTGAGGTTTCCCGGACCACATTGGCCTTCTGGATGCATGCCACGATCCTGCGAGCCTACACCTGTGCAGGGTTGCCTCCTCCAGCCGCTTCCAATCCTCATGAGACTCGTGCACTAGCCTTGTCGATGGCCCTCCATAGCAACTGCTCCTTGACCGCTATCATGGAAGGTTGCTTCTGGCGTTCTGATACAGTCTTCTCTTCACCTGCGAGACCTGTCTGTCACGGATGTCCAGGGACTACACCAGTTCAGACCTCTTGTACTGGCTCAGCAGCTTACATTGGCCCAACAATGCAGATGAGGGACGGTTCCGCATTCGCGTTACTGCTTCCTTGTATATACTGAATAAAAGTTGAACTGGATCTCAACCTTTTGTTCTCATTATATGGGTTTAAGAACTACTTCTCTTGGCCTCCATACCAAAGCATCGGAATACGGCCACCTAGTGTGGCCCTACCAACCTGAGGCACAATCAGTATGACGATGCAGAGGTGTTCGAAATTCATGCTTACTAAACTCTACACCACAGAGCAATTAGGTCAGTGAAGTGTGACACTCCCGAATTCCAGTGGATTTCGTTGCGTTCTGACCTCAAAGTTGTTGGGCACATCCTTTGACTAAGCTTAGGCAAAGGAGTGAGGGTCAATTTGATGCTGCCCAGAACTGAACGTTAAACCTTGGAGATGCCGAGTTGTGTTTCTCTTTCACCCGCCTCGGTCGGTGTCTGGGGGGCCTTCTTGAAACAGGGGCTGGCCCGATTCTAGCTGCAAGACTTTAATTACGGGGGTACCTTGTGAATCGTGGCGAGGCGAGGCCTACTTGCCGAGTTGCGTCCCTTGTCTTGTACAAGGTTGCAGCCGAACACCACACGTTGGGAGCACCCATCTCCCTGGGAGCCGTTGTGCTTAGTAAGCCAAGGGGTTCCGGAGAACCCACTACAAGCATAGGAGTTGCGTGCATGCATAACAGGCCTCTACGGTTGTCATCAGTCCACACAGCTCCAAGACCAGCTGTTCGCACTGTCCAGACAGAAGGGTAATCTGCGGCCCACCGTCCAACCATGGGATAAGTGCAAGTCGTGAGATAGGATAAGTTTATAAATTTGGAAATTTAAATATGAATTGTATATTTATATACTTATCCTATCTCATGCGATGGATGCCCGCCCGGCCTCCCCACTACTCAGATTACAACGTTGGCTCCAAGATGAGAATGATCATTCAAGGTAGTCACGTGGGCAATTAGTGGAGCAGCAGCATGGACAAGGAGGCCTATGGAAAAAAGTTTACAGTCGTTCCACTAAAAGTCGAAGAAAGAGAGAGAGGTGCAAGTCGTGAGATAGGACAAGTATATAAATATACAATTTATATTAAAATTTCCAAAATTGTGTTTCATTGGTTAGCAGAGATACCACATGTGACAACTATTTTTATGATGTCCTTAGTTCTTTAAAAAAACCCATTTAGTTAGACAACCTTAAGTAATCAATCAGTATGTTATCAGCTGAACAAAGGATTTTGTTTTTCTCAGACACTACAGACAGGATATGCAAATAAACATACATGTACATATATTAACACTAACTTTGGACATTTCCACTGTGCAAGATAATAGTGATTATTCAGTCAAGATATTATTGGTTAATCCTTTGATTGGTGTTTTACACAACACATAATACATTTGCCACATCACACCTGATTTATAAGGTTGAGTAATTACCCCAGACATGAGAAATGCCAACTAAGAACCTTTGTCAGGTAATGTGAGGGGTGTTGCCACTAATTATACAAGTAATACATTCATGCTGGGATTTGAATCATGGACCTTTCTGACGCCTTGTACAGATGACCAAAGGGGATAACCCTGTCAGCAAGCTGACAAGGTAAGGATGTCATCTGTGGGATGACTCCATGCCCTGCTACCTATTTCCTGGTCAACAGAAGGTTGCATAATTTGGTTCTGAGACATATTTTGCTCAGATTTAATATTCTGTTCACCCGTGAAGATTCGGGTTAGAATTGATCTTCTGTAACCCATGCTTGTCATAAGAGGCGACTAACGGGATTGGGTTGTCAGGCTCGCTGACTTGGTTGACACATGCCATCGTATCCAAATTATGTAGATCGATATTCAAGCTGTTGATCACTGGATTGTCTGGTCCAGACTCGATTATTTACAGACTGCTGCCATATAGCTGGAATGTTGCTGAGTGCAGCGAAAAACTAAACTCACTCACTCACTAATGCTCTGTTCCATTTTAGATTTGCCATGACAGAAGATGGCCAGTGAATTATGTGTGTCAACCTTTAGGTTCATTTGTTTCTTTTAGGTGAAAACAGCCATCCTGATGATGGCCAACATACGCGTGGTCAAAGTGCTGAATGTCCACCTGAGAGAAGTCAATCAGATGAAGGCCAATCTGAAAAGACACCAATTGTGGCTGAGGAAGGTAAACAGTGTGAACAACCATTAGTGATTAATTAAGGATTTAGATGCCTTTAAGTGGTTTTATAATTGTCTATCCTAAAGCTTATTATAACAGCCATTTTAGCAAAAGTTTCGTTGTTGTGGCTCACTTGCAAGCTTTGATTTAATACTTATCATGGATTATCTATAAAGAATGATATAAGAATACTACTTATTCTTTTGCAAGACTAACCAGTTTATACATTTTTCACAAAAATTCATTTGCAAGACCATGGCAGCACAGGTACATTAAATGGACTTGTTTAAAACTCTAGGTCGGGTTTGCAGTTAACAGGTTGTTTACAGCACCACAGACAGAAAGACCCAGAAAGTACGCTTTGGTCTTTTCAGCATCAAAGTCAATGGACTCCTAGTTGTCTCTGACTGCTGACTGACTGATACAACTATTGACTTGCTGAAAAGTACAATAGTATGCATGGCTGGAAGTGTCTGCCATGACGTTCCCTTCTTATAGGCTACTTCAGAGTCATACCATTGTAAATGGAACATTATGCAAACACCGCCTGTGTTTGGGAGCATCAGAATCCAGCATTTTGTGATTGTAAAAACAGTATGTTATGATACACTCAATGAATGTCCTCGATCCCATTACAGCAAATGTAAAATCACTCACCCAGTGGGTTACCTCCCTTTTCCCACCAATGTGTCCCACGTGACCTGAACACTGGCATGCTCTTGTCACTCTTTCCTTCATCACCCAAGTGGACGGTTGGGCAGCTACTCTGGGTCCCTTTTATGGCTTCATATCCTTTTCTATTTAGGCCTATATCCAAATTAATGCCGTGAATTGTATCTTTAGGCATTCTAAAACAATAACTATGTATTTATTCATGTAAATTGTAACTAATTTTTTATATTTTCAATCCGATTTCAGGTGATTGTGTATGCAGGCATGTAAACAATGCAGGCAGCGTACCTCAGCGGCTGACCCTCACCCTGTCTGTTCATCATGCAGGCCTACTTATTATTTTCACGTTATATATACATGTATTGCACACATTTATCAACATTTCAATTTAATAAATTTTTGTTGTCCTGTTTATGCAAGAGTATGGACATGGTACAGTGTGATAACAAGGTCTCCGCTGAGAGGGTTAGTTCTCAGTCATCCAGTTGTGAGTTGTTGTCTTTATTACCAGCCGGTAATAGCCATAATATTTCACCTATGAATGCGTCTGAGCCATTTATTGTGGTCTCTCCCATTTCTACTCAGGTAGCATCGTAGTCCCTCTCTAAGAGGAAGTCCCCTCTTAGGGAGGGATCTGAGTCGCAACTTTCTAAGAAGAAGAAGTCTACGTCTTCCTATACAAAGAAGCCTACATCGTCGAAATCTATGTCAAAGTTGTCTTCATCTAGATCAACTACAAGGTCTGCTAGACCGTCTGTGCCGGCTGCCGAAGATTTGCTGATGACCTGGTATCTGCTGACAGAGCTATCAACACTTCGCTCTCGCAGCCACCATCCTGCAGCCAGAGATCTTCATACATCTGTTGCAGCAGTCATCTCCAGCTAGGGCAGCAGGGTTTGCGAACCCTTCAAGGCAGACTAGTCACGTCCAGGCATTCTACACCTCGCAGTTCCTCCATGATGTCACCAGGATTTGTAAACCCCCAGACGAACGCTACCCAGTCACCGACGTGAAGTTCGCAAAGCCTTAGAGTTAGTACCACATCATCAGCCCTCTGTGCAAGCTTCGACCCAGACGACTTCATGGATAACATTACAGGCAAGGTCATCCAAGCGATGGAACAACGACTAGCTATTGAGCGTCAACTACTGGTCAGACACCCGGCTCCGAGGTTTGCGAACCCTACACCTGAGGAAGGTCCGGCAGTAGAGGAAGATTTACAAGAGGAGTCAGACTCCTTCATCTACAATGACGCGGAGGTCCTATCCTGGATAGCGGACAACCTACCGATATCCTCGCCTACCTTGGACTCCAACCCAGTGGATACTTACTGCATATAGGATGATGACTTTGACTCCATCACCATCCCGCTGATCACCTATATCTCAGGTCCCGAAGAATTTGAAGATGGCTTTTGCCAAGGCTACAAAGAATCAGGGGCAGCATACACTAACCTTCATTGCTCGGAAGTTCCCACTACACAATATGGAACCCTTCCTTAAGGTGCCGAAAATCGATGAAGACTTCTCTCTACTCAGTGATTCCAAGTCACGTAGCTACAGGGTCAAGGACTGCGATCTAGCTCTACTCGACACCACTACCAGGAGGACATTCTTCGGACTAGCAAGATCTCGTGCCATCAACGAGGCAATGATTAGGACATTAAGAATCCGAAGATGGACCAGGAATGAATGATATTGTCAGCGCTCATCACTCAACAAAAGGATCAGGAGTTTGTCTCAGACCTCCTGGCATCTACATCAGTGGGTATCACCCTCTTACGTCGTCAGGGTCTCCTATCATCTTGTTCATGGCCGGATTTGTACACCAAGCCTTTACTACGTAAGTCTTGGGCAGCTTCTACCTTGTTTGACGGCAGAATACGGCAGAAGACCAGAGAAGTCTCACAAGATTCGAAGGAGCAGGTGATAATCAAGTCGATGCAGACCAGGACCAACGCATTTGCCAGTCGTCATAACATAACCAGTTCCAGATTCTCAGGAATCCAGTAGGTCAAGGAGAAAAAGTATTTGTCGTCAAGGGGTGGCAAGTCCATCTCTTTTCGTCGCTCCAGAGTGTTTTCCGGCAGAGACCATTCCTACTCGGCTACTCCTGGTCATCACAGTGCTGAAGTTCAGGTTGTTCCTGTGCAACCGTCAACCGTGAGTGGATGTCAGCTACTGGGAGAATTGGAGACTACTAGACTACTAGAAGACGACTATGTCATGCAAGTTCTATTAGAGGGCTACAGGATCCAGCTCAAGGCAACGCCTCCGCTTAGTGTCAATCCACAGGTACATCGTTATCCCGTGCCACAACGCAGCAAGCTGATGCAGGCCATCGACTCTCTATTATTAAAGAACGCCGTAGAGATCCTGGATCAACGCTTTCTGCCCAGGCTTCTGCTCTCCAATATTCCTGGTACTGAAGAAGAACTCCATGGAGAAGTTCTGCCTCATCTACAATATGAAGTGTTTCAACCTAGACTATTTGCTGAAACCGGACAAGTTCAAGATGTTACACTTACCTCAATTGCGCCATCTCATCAAACCCAACGACTATCTAGCCAGCATAGATCTGCAAGACGCCTACCTGCACATCCCCATACATCCGGCATCGAGGAAGTATTTATGATTCCTGTATCAAGGGTAGCACTATCTAGTTGAAGGTCCTCCCCTTTGGAATGTCCTCAGCCCCGTGGTTATTTACAAGCCAATTGTTGCGTATCTACATCAACAGGGACATCGCAGCGCCTTCTACCTAGACAACGGAATCCAGGCGCATCAACTAGCAGATCAACTCAGACGTCAACTACAGTTTACGATCCATCTACTGACGCAGCTGGGCTGGCTAGTCAACCACATGAAGTCAGAACTAGAGCCATCACAGGATCTGCAGTTCCTCGGCATCAGGTTCCAGACCAGGGAGAATCGCATCACCGTTCCAGAAGTTCGGTGGTCAAGCATCCAGGCATGTCTTCCAGCTGCTCTCAACTCACCACTACCGATAACAGCGTGGCAGTGTCTATAAGGCCTCCTCACGTCAGCACAGGCTCTCCTGTGCAAAGTAAGATTACAGTTATGACCGCTACAATTCTTCCTCAAGCCTCATCTCGACAGTCTGCAGAAGGTTTCCATCCCTCAGCACCTGAAGTTGTATCTACTCTGGTGGACGGACAAGTTGAATATCTGCCGCGGAACCTATTTGCAAAATCTGTCCAACAACCTTCATCTCTTCGTGGATGCATCTCTACAGGGATGGGGAGCTCACTGCAATGAAGAGACCGCATCAGGAACTTGGTCTATGAAAGAAAGGGCTCTACACAACTCTACTGTAGCCTTCTACATAAATCTACATGGCTCAACGAGATCAGTGCCACTACTAGAACTGACATTCCAGCTTTTCAACTTAGCAGACGATCTCAACCTGTGGATGAAGGCCTGCCATATTCCAGGGGCAAAGAATGTTTCAGCCGATGCCTTATCCAGACCGGTCCGACCATCACCAACAGAGTGGATGTTGCATCCAAAAGCGTTCCAGCTGCTGAGCAAAGACCAAGGCCGTCCTCTCATAGATCTGTTCGCTACACTCTTCAATCACCAGATTGCGACGTTTGTCTCACCAGTAGCAGATCATCAAGCCTGGGCTCTCCATGCTCTAGCCATGGGAGAGACTGAATGCGTATGCGTTCCCGCCGCCGATCCTGTTACCACAAGTTCTACAACAGATCGCCCAGACCAAAGTTCTATGACTGATTTTGGTTGCGCCCTACTGACCAGCGAGAACCTTTTTTCCAGACCCAATACAGCTCCTGGGAGAACCAATGCTGCATCTACCAGATTGGCCGAATCTCCTGATCCACCCTCACACAAGGCAATCCAGGAGGGCTCCAGCTGCACGCATGGAACGTATTATGCACTGCCTGAAAAGAAAGGGGGTACACTTAGAGCAGCTAAGGCAGATACACTGGCCTTAAGACGATCAACTCGGAACCTCTATGATGATAAGTGGAAGTGGAGAGTTTTGACCAATTTGCTGCACATTTATAAGGGATTTTCTTCCATGAAAGCTTCACATCCGCAGATAGCAGAATACCTATGTCATCTAAGGGCTACTAGACACATGAAGGGATCTACACTCGCGACATACCTGGCGGCAGTCAGCTCTGTACTCACCATGAATATGGGAGTCAAGCTCACCAAAGTACCCGAACCTGTCGCTCTATTGAGATCAGCAGCAGAAGTTTAGAACTCCGGTCTGGGACCTCAAATTTGTGCTGCAACATCTGACCAGCGACAACTATGAGCCACTGAGACACACTTCTTTCGAGCTGCTAACACAGAAGACGTTGTTCCTCCTTGCTGTAGCTACAGCTGCTCGGCTGTCAGAGATACACACCCTTGACTATAGACTAGCCAGATTTGACTCCGGAGAGCATGCTGCAGTACACCTTGGACTTTGGTGTGATTCATAGCGAAGAATCAACTACCAGGTCAACCAGATAGACAATTCCACATCCTGACATTATCTACGGTTCTTGGACCAGATGATACACAGGGTCTGTCCCTGTGTCCAGTTGGAGCTTTGAAGATATACATCCTGCTATCACCCTGCACGACTATTGAAGTCTCCCACACAACAATGTCGACATATTCTTGACTGTGTTTTGGATTAGAGCTGTCATCCTATGAGCCTAAAAGCTATCACAGAGCAGCAGGGTTAGATCCTCCCAGAGCCTCAAACCCACACGAAGTTGGACCTAAAGTTGGATGTGATGTTTGTGACTGAAACATGGTTGAGAGAGGTAGGTGATTACATCACAATTGCTAATGTCACACCTGATGGTTACACTTTTAAGAAGCCGTCTCTTTTCAAGCAGAGGCATAGCACCGAGATGTCCGAAAGTGGTAAAATGATCTGTGCATGGCGGATTCTGGAATTGGATTTATCATCAGCCGGAGGCATTGCTATGATCTACATGTAGACTTGTTTGAAATAGAGCAGGAGGAACAGCACAAGACATGGGCATGGGCAAAGATGGAACATTCCATCTCTGATGTTAAAGAATGTATGACTCTGAACATGCTTAAGTTAAATGAGGAGAAGACGGAAGCTGCTGTTATGGGGCCTAAGACCAAGCTTTCCAAGTTGTGTCAAGACAAACTACACATTAACCAGACAAGCATCGATATGTCCCGTTGTGAAGAATCTAGGCGTCCTAATTGATGCTGGATTATCGATGGAACAGCGAGTGAACAACATATGTAAAAGTTGTTACTTTCAACTGAGAAACTTGGGGAAAAACCGTCATCTCATAACTGAGGATTCAGCTGCAAAGCTCGCTCGATGCCTGATTCTGACACTCATAGACTACTGCAATAGTCTGCTTGCAAACATACCGGCAACACTCCTCAGTTAGCTTCAAAAAGTGCAAAATCAAGCGGCGAGGATAGTCACCAGATCTCCCTCAAGAATGCACATAACATCAGTGCTTAAGGCGTTACATTGGCTCCCAGTAGCGGCGAGAGTGGACTTTAAAATCCTCATCCTGGCATATCAGTGCGATTCACAATCTGGCCTGATCATACCTGTGTGACCTTGTATGTATGTACATTCAACCATGTTCTCTCAGGTCTGAGAATCAACAGAGACTCATAGTGCCACCATGGAAGAAAATGTCCTTTGGTTACAAGTCCTTTAGTGTTGCAGCTGCCACTAAATGGAACTCAATGCCAGATTTTCTCAAAGACGCCCAGTCGTTGGAACAATTTAAGTGCCTTCTAAAGACTCATCTGTTCCATTTGTACTTTTAAAGTGACCTTGTACTGCTACAAGTTTTTACTTCTTTTCCTTGACTATGAGCATGCCCCAGTGGAGTTTAGCGTCATATAAATGGACATTATATATATATAGCATTAGCCTCCACACTCGCCCTACATTGGAATTGCTCTTTATCATCCATTATGGAAGGCTGCTTCTGGAAGTCGGACATAGTGTTCGCCAACCATTATCTTCGGGATATCGCTACAGAAGATGTATCCGGTATCCACTAGTTCGGCCCCTTGTAGTAGCGCAACAACTCACGATTCCTGTCAGACGATGAGAAACTCACCCTTGTCACCTTGACTTGTGGACGCCAGGCCAGCGGAGAGTCCATGCTCCACTGTCTTATGAGATAAGTCAGCGCATGAGTGATATAGACTCAGTTTGGGTAACGTTCTTGCCATAACGGATGGGTTCTGGTAACGTTTTTACCTTAACATTTGAGTCTTTCGAGATAACTAGACATTGAAGCATACTAGTCCTCTAAATCCATGAAATCTAGTCAATTTACTTCTTTTATTAATTTAAGAGAAGGTGGTCCCCTTGTCTGTTGTACAGACCCTGAAGCAAATATATCCAAGAAAACCTACGCAAGTCTAGAAAATATGGCAAATCTAGATTTCCACAGCTTCAGAAAAAATGAAGAAAGTCTCAGGGCTCCTTTTCATTATATTATATTTTTTTCACTATGAACTTTTTTTTCTGTAAAATATGTTCATTTCAGAGACTAGTTGTTAGTCTAGTGGTCCCCCGATCATCATCAGAATGCAATACGAAGAAGCCGAAAGAAGGTCTCAGGGGTATATCAGCAGATGCTCGTTTGACAAATTCAGTCCCAGGGAGTCCCAGGAGGTGGTTTACCCACCACCTATGATGTCGGATTCCTTAAGCATATAGCATAAGTCCGGATAAAGAAAAATATGTAATTTTTATGATAAAATTTATATTTTATACTTATCCTTACTCATGATTTGAAGGGCCCTCCCACCGTCCCCTCTCAGCACTACGGACCTCACTGTAGGTTTTAGTGCAGGCTTAACTCGGGAGAGAGTGACAAGAGCATGCCAGTGTTCAGGTCACGTGGGACACATTGGCGGGAAAGGGGAGGTAACCTACTGGGTGAGTGATTTTACGTTTGCTTTAGGGAACAAAAAGATTCAAGTTTCCACGTAACCGTTCGAAGGAAAAGGGAGATAAGCATATAGCATGAGTCAGGATAAGTATAAAATATCAAATGACCCAAAGTCAGCCGCCTAACCCGCTCAGCCACCCAAATATAACATATGTTATAATATATTTGGGATTACACTTTCTCAGTAAAGTACAAATTCTACTAGAATTTGCACTTTACTGAGAAAGTGTAATCCCAAATATGACCACTTTCTAAATGGCATTGTGTAATCATAGCTTTCGTCCATGGGAGCTGTGCCAAATTACACTTATCAGAGGGGTACCCAAAGTCTGCAGTCTAGAATACCAGTTGTCCGACTTCCATTTTTGTGGAAGTCGCGGTGGCTGAGCGGGTCAGGTGGCTGACTTTGTGTGCTGGCGATTTAGTGCCTGACTCTGAGGGTGTGGTTTCAAATCCCGGATGGGACTCAACCCAAAAAAGTACCGGTAGTAGAATTTGTACTTTACTGAGAAAGTGTAATCCCAAATATAACAGATGTTGCATGGTAACTGAGGTACACAGATCCCTGACCCATTGCCTATTCCTTCTTTCAGAGTCCACCGTAGACAGAAGTAGAGACAGACTGGCAGTAGGTACATCTGCTGGAGAGTCAGTGATGGCAGAGACTCAAATGACAGGTAATAAATAGTAAACTGTTGAGTTACGGGTGTGAGAAGTGACCAGGGGTCAAGATAATCAATAGTTGTAGTCTGTAAACTTTTCAGGTAACTGAATTCCACCTAGTGACAGTATCTTCATCAAGACAATCAGACGAATCCACTCAGTCATTGTAGATATTTCATAGCCAAATGTTAGTCAGCGGATGACATATGGTGACCTGACTGGAGGGCAGTGGCTACAAATATTATATTTTTTTGCAGTTGCAGAGTATCGTATTAAGGGAAGATTGAAAGAATTGAGTGATGCTCAGGTTCAAAATACCGGTAAGATTGATATTTTATCAGGATTTGTGTATTTTTAGTTCATGTCTTTGCCTGTATGCCTGGTTTCGGTTTGCAGCAGTGCATGTAAACATTTTACTGCAAAGAAAGAGAAGCTGGTTTCAAATGCTGGTCTACCCCCCTCCCCATGATAACTGTAGATGTCCACTGTCCTGCCTGCTATTGTTGATGCATGGATGACACAATATGTCCACTGTCCTGCCTGCTATTGTGTTTGAATTCTTTGTATGTCCTTGAAATTTCGTATATTGTTTCCTATTTATAAGGAAGTTTAAGAAAATATAAATTTTTCCTTATCCTGACTCATGCTTAATTGCTTGTCTTCTTCCTCTTGCGAACTATAGTGGAACACTTGAATCCCCTTTTAAAGCTCCCTTAAAAAAAGTGGACGTAAAATCACTCACCCCAGCTGCCTCCCTTGAAACCATCTTTGGCACGAAAAGGTCACATGATCGGCCATGATTGTTCACTCTCTCCTTCTTCGCCCTAGTGGACGGTTGTGAGAGAGCCTGGGTCCTCTATACGGCATATATCCTTTGAATCTTTAGGCTTTTATACTAAATTAGCTGTATAAGGGCTTTATCAAGGATTTACCAACAATATGGTTTGAAATTAATTCTAAATTTGTCCGTTTTTCACGTTGTTGACAACATGTCTCAACTTGTTTACATTTCATGAAGACTTGCATTTCTTGCAGGTTTCGATTGTCGGCTGCTGATCCGCATTTACTATGTCCTAACTGCACTTCTATATGTTCTTCCAGCCTCCGCTGTAATCTTTGTCAGCATTTATCTCAAATTGAATTTTGTAATTATTTATATTCTGTTCATAGACGTGCCAAGGACAATTTGAGACGGCAGTTATTAGTCATGTCTCAACAGGGTGAATGCGTTAATAACCGTGGGTTGTTGTCTGTCGAGGTACATCATTCCAGTGTGCTGCCGGTGAGGTCTGCAGAGCAGAGAATTGAGGGTTCCGGCCTTAGGGAAGATCGTCTTCGACTCAACAATCCTCGTCGCGTCTAAGAAGACCAGGACACCGTCTGCTGCGAAGACTAAGACGTCTTCAGAAGTCTACAGTCAAGTCGTCAGTGGGGGCAGCGAAGAAGTCGAGGTCCTTCACCGCAGATATCAACCCATTGGATGAAGCAGACGTTTATGATGAGCCGCCGATCCTCATCCCTGAAGTACCGGCGAGAAAGAAGACGAGGTCTTCTTCTACACTGACGTCTGCAACTATATCAACGCAGTCAGACGGCCTATCTGCGCAGACTGCAACTACCAGAGAGGACAGGCAGTCCTTAGATGACACCTCAACATTGTCAGATGCGGCGTCATCTGTACAACAACAGCAGTTATCAGCGCAGACCTTTAACCCGGGCATCTTTATGCAGCAGTTTACCCAGCAGATGATGGACCTGATGGAAGGTAGGTTCGCTCAGGAGAAGACTGCAGAGAAACAGACGAGTCTGCAAGGAGGATGAACATCGTCTACACCTCAGCGGGATGAAGGACGCAACCTGCGTGAAGAAAACGTTCATGAAGGGAACGCCCAGGATGACAACAACGGCCATGACGAATCTAGTGAAGGCATTCGCAGAAGGACCACTGGTGAAGACACTCTTGGAAACAACAACCGAGACAACACCTGCGATTGCATTCGCGAAGGAAACAACAACAGATGAGGAGGCTACAGACGAGGAGCATTCGCGAAGGCATCGCAGATTATCTTCATCCTCAGACTCAGACAATCACCAGAGGTCTACGCGTACACCACGCAGAAGAGATTATACGCCTTCACGAAGGCATACAACTTACAGAGACAGGTCACAGTCGCACAGATCCTCAGCAAGATCTTCATGGTCGTCACCACATGCAGATACAGATCACCTAGTGCATCTCCAATTAGGCATTCATGAGTGCCTGCGCACTTACACATAGATCTCCACCTAGAGATCAGGACCAACAGCAACGACTTTCAGAACGAGACACATCGAAACCGGAAGATGATGGAGGAGTCATCTTCTCCGATACAGAGATCAAGTCATGGGCAGCAACGAATATCTTCGCAGAGGAAGTTGAGGGCATGGCTAAAGAAGTTACGAAGGAGTCCAGAGAAGTTATGATGATCAAGTCCATCGATACACTGGCCAGCGTTATCAGACAGACATCACAACGCTACTCTGGCAAATCTAAATTTGCAGGAATTCAGAGAGCTAGAGACAAGAAATATGACAACTCTACAATATCTTTTGTGTATTCAACACAATCGGTTATTTTAAGGCGCTTCATTGAGACTGATGACTACAGTCTATAAGTATCAACGTTAAGCAAGTATGGAACTTCAGCTGATCATCTGTATAAAATGACATCTGCATTATCTTCAGTGAAGATGAGAAAAGTCACAACAGCCAGGGAAACAGTCGACCTGCATCGGTATTACGCGGCGAAATCTTTCGCGCGTTTTCCACTCAGCCTGCTATACTTGTGTTCACTCGAGTATTCCGGGAAGTTACGGACAAGGCCGAGTGTTGATGAGAGAAATCAACGACTGCACAAGATTTTACAAGGATCTCTTTCCTGCAACACCGGTGACGTCACATCGCGGGAATCTGAGATGAATCAAATGCTGCAATCTGATTGGTCCATGAGAGACAACGCCCTGTGCAGAAGTCAGGCACAGCTCACGTGTCAGGAAGTTATCTACAATCGTAAACAACTTTTCAACGTGGGAGGAAGGCTCCATTTACAGTCCAGTTAGCAGGGTACAGCGTGATTTGACCATCTTCACGGGTCATAAGGACCTTACCTGTCAGCAGTTTGAAGATTGGTAATCTGACGAATTGCAGCAAGATACGTTTGACGATTTCTGCTCGAGGCAGCCAGTCTACTATAAATAGACTTCACAGCGATGGCAATTCCAGTACATCTAGAGACGACGAATTATGCATCATCACTGCACTTGTGGCGATTCTGATGACAAGCCCTTCCAACATATTATCGGAAGATGCCATGTTGCCATGTTGCCAGAACCGGACATGCTGCTTTGCTGCCATTATGGACATGGCAAGGGTACCTACAACATAGGATATGAGCAGATTTTTGGGAAGATGTTCATCTCACCGCAGAATCGCATTGTCGTCTCAAAGAATAGCTGGGTCTAGATACAAGCCATGGTATCTCGTGCACTACTCTCTCCGTTACCACTATGAGAGTGGCAGAGTCTACTCGGTCTCCTCACGTCGGCGCAAGACACGCAGAGGCAGTCTGGATCCATTCGTCCTACCAAACAAACTGAACCATACGACGTGCTTGAGGGAAAGAGGATATTCCACCAGAGTGGCCAAAGCAGTAACTTTAGCCTTACGCAGATCAACCCGTAACTTGTATGATGACAAGTGGCAAAGTTTGAGAAATACGCTCGGAATAAAGGCTTCACTGCAATAGAAGCAACACATCCTCAAGTGGCGGAATATCTTTGTCATCTTAGACAGACAAAGCGATGGAAGCGATCTACACTCTCTACATACCTAGCGGCCTTGAGCTCAGTTATCACGATGAAGACGGGTATAAAACTGACAAAAGTACCAGAGATACTGGCACTACTACGCTCATTCAAGTTGGAAGACCAACAAAGAAAATTCAAGGCGCCCGCTTGGGATCTCAACGTGATTCTACAACATCTTACCAGCGAAGATTACAAACCACTAGAAAGGACATCATATGAGAAATTAACTCATAAAACACTGTTCCTCGTAGCCTTAGCTACAGCGGCAAGGATGTCAGAAATTCATGCTCTAGACTTCGAACGAACAAGATTTGACACGCATCGTGACACAGTGCATCTGGGACTAAGATGGGATTTTATAGCTGCCCGGTCAACCAGACAGACAATTCCATATCCCAGCACTTTTGTCGATGTTAGGACCACAGGATACGCAAGACCGATCCTTATGTCCAGTCAGAGCACTCAAAGGCGCTGAGATAAATCTCACCCTTTTGTCACGTGACTTGTAAAAGCCAACACTCAACAGAGTACGGTTTTAGAGTCCATGCACATGTCTAGGACAGGCTAGCATGAGTGATAGACCCGGTACTTGTAAGGACTTACTTGTACATGAAGTAGGGTCACTTCACTTGATGCATGCATCAAGAGATGGAGTCGTATAAAATCCACACAAAATGTCAGGAGAAGATTTCCAGGATAAATCTGACAAGCTGTGGTCCCCCACATTCATCAGAGGAAGCTGGAAGAAAGGACAAATGCCATTAGAAGTTCCCAAGGGGGTATAAGGACGTTAATCAGCAGAGAATCCAGAGTGGCTTGACCCACCACCGTTTCCGTCGGATTCTACAAGCAATTAAGCATGAGTCAGGATAAGGAAAAATATGTGATTTTCTGACTAAAATTGATATTTTATACTTATCCTGACTCATGAGGTTAGCCCTCCCAACCTCCCCTCATGGCACTCTGGATTTCCCTGCAAATCCAAGTGTCAGGGCTCGAAATAACGGAGAGAGTGAACAAGCATGGCCGATCATGTGACCTTTTCGCGCCAAAGATGGTTTCAAGGGAGGCAACTGGGGTGAGTGATTTTACGTCCACTTTTTTGAAGGGAGCTTCAAAAGGGGATTCAAGTGTTCCACTATAGTTCGCAAGAGGAAGAAGACATGCAATTAAGCATGAGTCAGGATAAGTATAAAATATTAATTTTAGTCAGAAAATTACATTCTTCAGTAACCTCTAAACCATTACATCTAATTCAATCAATGTGCATATGAAGTATTTTAGTATGAAGAATACCAGACACTTACCTCTGTAAAAACATCATAATCCCCTTTCTCGCCGACATGTGTTCATTTGCCAAACACTGTACAAGCCTATGATAATGATTAGCAATTGCTATCAAAACACTTTAAATACTTCTTCTGATTGACACTAAAGGTATCTTCTCACGCAAGAAAAGCTAATATTTGCTCAGTACTACTAAATTGGTTGAAATAATAGGTACAGTGCAACACACATGTGCATCTCTCGCTGAATAAGAGGTGCTTTCTGTTGACGAATATATGTGGCTCTTGCTGTGAGAAACTGCCAATTACCTGCCCCATAAACACGTCACTCGCTGTGAGGAGCTGATTAATTTGCCCCATATATGCATCTCTCGGCCTTAATCAGGTAATGACGAAACCCGTGTCTACGTTCAAATTTGAGTCTAGTGATCATGAATTATTTTGTGTGCTAGTAACATTTCAGCATAGCTAGCCCGACTGGCAAGCAAAGTTTGGAAACTATTTGCCCACTGCATTGCATCCCAACTGCTTGGATTGATGCTCATACTGTTGATCACTGGATTGTCTGGTCCAGACTCAATTATTTACAGACCGCCACCATATAGCTGGAATATTGCTGAGTGCGGCATAAAACTATATTCACTCACTTATGTATGTTACTGACAATGATAGATTAAAACCTGATAAGTTGTCAAAATTATGTAGACCTATACAGCCATTCTCAGTTAAAATGTACAATTGCCAGTGGAAACTTGAGGGAAAAAAATGTTTGATGTTCGGTAAATTGCTTTACTTTTCATGAAGTACAAGCATTAGAGAATCTGTTACCAAATATTCAGCACTCAGGCACAAACAATTGCCTTGTAACAGCTCTTTATACTATTGTACCCTGAAGTTACAATGAAATTTACGTGACGACACCCAAGTCACAATGACCAGCTGCCTTTCTAACAGCAATACATTGATATTTTCAAAAATAGCAGAATAAGATAGACAGTTTTGCATGTCATTTGTGTTGAATAGCAATCTCACATCTGGGCGTGTACTTTATTATTTCAGATCTTTTTATACTGGGTATGAAGGGAAATGCCATTGTTAAAATTGATACGCTTTCTCAATAACAGAGATAAACAAAATTGCTGCGTTTCATATTTGGTTATCACCTGTCACTGTGATGCTGTATCGTCAGGCAATAATCACACATGGTGGTCACAACGATCTCAACAGTCATCTGCATAACAACTCACTCTATTTTTGAGTGACAGAAATTACACGTTTTCATTAATTTTAATACAAATCAACAACACCAAATGACAAAAGGTTCAACTCTTAAATAGTTTTATTTAAAACTTTTTCTTCCAAATTGACAACTAATTAATGAAACCAACAACTTATGGTTAACATGATCATGAACATTAGACACAGAGGCCCTGATCAAAATACCTCTGTGACGTTAATTACCTGTCAACAACTTTAATGGACATTAATGATACTATAATAAGCAAGGAGCACAGCAGAACAAAGCAGAACTCTCGAAGAACGTTTGACGTATGAACTTATAAAACTTTGAAACTGCAACATGAAATTCATCTTAAAAAAAGTCCAGGAACTGTCATCCATAACGTAAATTACACATTTACATTATCAACACACTTGCGAATAGTTTGTTCATCAGTGGCACTCAGCTTGAACATTCTACGGCTTTTACCCGTTGGCACTGGATTTTTGTTGTGTCGTTCCACCCATATCTCGTCAGCTTTTCTTGGCCACTTGTATGTGCTAAGTTGCTTGGATGCTTGTTCCATGAATGTGATGAATACCTCATTGTCCTCGTTATCTATGTTGGTGACTGCACCAATATATGATTCACCTTCATACAGAGCACAGACGTAATCATCAACGGACAGAGCTTTATCCTTGTGTGCCTGAACTGGCACTGCATTAGCCGCGGCGACATGTTTGTCAAGAGCTTGAACTGACTCAGGTATCATCTCGCCATTCCTATTTTTGGTCACTACTGTCGCATTAGATCCTGAATCAGACTCTCCGTTTGATGCTTGTGTAGATCTCTGCATCTTCTGTGTCTTGAAGAGAGGCTGAACATTCCATTCACAGGCTGTGCTGACCTTAAATCCCAACACCTCAACATTCCAAACACGTACACGTCATTTCTCGTGTCATCAGGTTACCTGGGCTATTAGGAACACTTGAGACAGAGTGAAGCTTCAATGTCCCCTTGACTGGATTTACATCTTTCTGTCGGGATTGAACAAGCTTAGTTGCCAGGTCAAATTCATCTCTTTCTATGTAGAAATATGAGATCTTACTTGAAGTTGACTTTGACCACTGGTAGAAGTCGTAGGCACTCTGAATGTTAGTTTTTTTGTATGTTGACATCATTGTCTGCCATTTGTTTGGCTGCACCTCCAATCCCATCACAAGCACCTTTACCATGCCGGACTCAAAATACTGCCATGATCCTATGCATCCAAAGAGAGTCTGATGATGAGCTATGATATCAAATGCACTTCTGTTTCTGTACTGAGACGTAGGCGAATCGGTCCAGTAATGCACATGAGTGACATTTTGGCAAATAGATTTTACATCTTCAATGAGTTTTTGGAGGATAGCAAATACCATTGAAAAGTTGTGTTGTAAGACAGAAGAGACATAAACATTGCTCTTGTGCTGCAGTTCTCCATTGTCATCCCGGTAGTAGATAACAGCAGGGTGTAGAGTGACCATTTCCTGATTCCAATAGGCGGATTGTACCTCCTCCATACTCTGACAACTGTAATTTTCAGCGAAGTCCATCTGGCCCAAAACATGTTGCTGATGAAGGTTATCTTTCATGTTTCGGAACTCCTTAAACTGGTTCTTCACCCGTTTAACATGTTCTGTAACTTCTATGAAGTGTTGTTTCATTTGGGGTAGAAATTCCGCTTTTGGGATGTGTACATCAATTATCTTCATTCTCTGCTTTCCGCCCTCTGGTGTTACTTTCCTCCGTTCCTTAATGGTCACTGTAGTGATATCATCATCAAGGCCAGTGAGCATATCAGTTAGCTTCACTATAAGTTTCAACAAACTTGTCTGGACTTGTAATTGTGGTCAGATGTGGAGCTTTTAAGGATTTTAAATTTAGGGCAAAGTTATGATGTCTGATGCAGAGACTTGTTACACGTGCAGCAAAGTTGACTAATGCTACATGCTTTGGTCTCATCTTGCAAAATGATGCAAAAGACAGCTTAACATGAGTGTACTCCGACTGGAACTTGAGATGGAGGTTTATGAGATAGTCACTGAGGACATATTTCTGAACTTTCTGACCCTTCATCTCACCCTTAACAGCGTCTGCTTTTTCTGGCATTAGTCTAGAGTTGTCCTCCCTCTCCAGAAATGAAGTGACCTGGCGTTGTAACTGAAGCCTTGCTATTCTCATCCTTCGGGATTGATCAATATTCAGGAGTTTAGAATGTGATGTCATAAGACGTCTTCGATCCATACTGGTGCTCTTTGACAAAGTCATTGTCATGCGGTACTTTCTGATAATTTTACCTGATGCAACTCGGGCCACAAGTCACTGCAAACGAGAAGAATTTGTTTTGTTTGCAGCAGCAATTTCTTCTGTGAGACATTTTCCCAAGATTAGTTTTTTCCTGATCTTAGGACTCTTCATAGGACTTATACCAGCTTGTCGCATTTCAGTATCAACCATTTTACCAGGACTCGGCTCGATGTTAGTTGGAGTTTTTATCTTCTTTTGCAGTCGCTCATAACGCTTTTCAAAAGTTTTAATCCGCCGCTTTAAATTCAAATTTTGCTGTGACAAGTTGTTAATGTTTCTTCGGGCTTTAGACACTGCTCTGCTGATCCGCTTTCTTGTTCTTGCTGGCCCTGTCTTCACCCTCCTGAAAGGGGGTAGCTTTACAATCACTGGTTCGTGTGTTGTACTGGACACACCCTTGTCATCAGACATTGCCGTCACTACAGGCCCCTGTGAAACAACTTCTGCCATTGCTTCATTCTGGTTCATAGTAGCGACATGTGGGTAACCTGCAACCATAGTCTCGGACAACGGGACATCGTTCACTAGCAGTGAGTTCCGTTTGTTCCTAAGCAACAACGGGATAGAGCAACTGTTCTCTCCGCCGTACCATCCTTCGTCGAATGGGTTGGCTGAACGTGCAGTTCAGACATTAAAGGACTACTTGAAGAAGACCTCAGGACAATCCCTGCAATCTCGGGTATCCAAATTCTTGTTCCACTATAGATCTACGCCCAACACGACAACAGGTAAATCACCTGCAGAACTGATGTTCAACGGAAAACTGAGGACACATCTGGATCTATGTCACCCTGATGAAGTTTTGAAGGTACAGAAGATACAAGCCAGACAAAAAGAGCAGCTCGACTCAAACAAACGCACTAAGTCGGTAGAAGAAGGCGACACAGTCTACATCACCAATTTCGGAAAAGGTGCTCCATGGATACCTGGGCACCTAGTGAGCAGAAAGCAGTCCATGTGCGTCATCAACTGCTAGACGGACGCATGGTACGCCGACATCTCGACCACGTTAAGGGTAGACAAGCAGAAGCACTGCCACCATCAGCTCTCTGCGACGTCATGCCGCAGGGATTCAGGAACCCTAAGATTGAAAACACTCCAACACCCGCCTGTTCTCATCCTGTGATTCCGTCCACTCCAACATTGTCAACAGGCGTTGACAACATGACACCAGTATCTGCCACCGAGCCGAAGGTCACAGCGATCCAGCCAGTGAGAAAATCTGGCCGACACACCCGACCTCCTCAGACCTGTGATCAACCTGTGACCTATTCAGAGACTCTAAAGTGTCTTTTCACGTTTAAAGTTCAGTATTACTGTTAGATGTTCAGACAGTTCTAGTCATCTTACTCTAGTCCTTCCTTATCCATTTTTCAGTAAGGTGAACTTTATCATCATTGAGTTTTGATGAAGGACTGTAATTTCATAAGTTCACTTATATTGGCATTAATTGATTTTAAATCTTAAACGGACAGGAATGTAATATCACGTAGTCTGTAGCACTCAGTGTTATACAACTCGACAATGACGCCTCCCTTCAACAGCGGAAGTAATGGACCGCTCCCCACGCAATGGTATCTGGGACTGGCCTGACTATGGCGTCGCTTGTACTCCTCAACGATTAAACCTTTAATTCCAATCCCCAGTCCGTTATTCATCTAAGACACTACAATCAGTTGACATATGTTTGAAAACAATGTTGTTCTCTGCTTGGCATACAACTCATTTTACTTGTTTAACTTGTTTGTAAATAGTAAATGTTATGTACATCAGTTACCATAAAGTAAATTACGTTACGTCTTTCTGTTTCTTACTCATCCATGGTTTTTATTATCTTAAATATAAAAACTCACTTTGAAATTTTATTATGCTGGTTTACAAGGTTGACTTGTCTTTGGAATATTATCTAGAAGAGAATCATTGATGGCAATATCTATCACCGACAGCACAATAAATAACCAACTGTAAAGGAACAGTCAGTTTCAAATATTTTCTCAAATGTTTGTGACTATTGTAGTTTACCATAAACTTCTATTACATTTGACTATAGAATACTGTCGATTTCACATGAAAATCAGTTTCACTTTAAGGATAATAGGGACTGTAACCAGTCCGACAGCATTTGTACAACTTAACTGAGAATGACTGTATAGTGTTTTTTTTTATAGGGCCAGTTGGAATGAATTTGAATGTGTGCTACCATATCCAGATAGGGACAGCGCGAATCTTGTTAATCCATTCACGTGCATCACTAATTTGATGACAAGGCATTTGGCTACCTTAAGAGAGTTATAATTACTGATGATGTGGTAGCAGCCCTCACAAAGATGTAGCACCCAACTGGTGTAGGGAGATACTACAATATGGCAATTACTTGACGTTTGTTTGATATGACACCAGACTTGAGATAGGCTGCCACTACAATAGTTGTAGATACTGTTTGGACATCCTTACCCACTGGACAAACTTATTATACAATCTTCTCCCACTTCTGGTGGAGTCGCCAAGTTGTTCAAGTGTTTTTTTTCAGTGCTTGATTCAGTCTCCCACATTGGCACAGTGTGTAAAGCCATGCTGGTGTTATTGGTAGAGTGTTGCTGAACGTGGCTTAAACCCATTCTCTTTCCTCTCTTCTGCTCACTCTTAAAGATAATTAGTTTTCAGAAAAGTATATTTTTGCATCTTAGAGTTATTTTTAATCATATATTAGTTTAAAAATAAGTCTGAGCTCTGAATCTTGGCAAGGAGTTCCAGAGGGACAGATATTCTTTACTGCTCGGTTGTAAGGTATTCTTTACATTTTCCAGAGCTATTTCGTAGCAAATGTAGAAAACATGTATGTTTCCTGATCTCCAGATGTTGAGTGGAGACTTTATCTAAGTCAGTCTAACTTTTGAATGATGGCACATAGATCATATGGATGAATACTTGTTCAGTTATTTGCATAACTTTGCTTTCTTTTAACATCATGAGCCCGTTCACAAAAAATGAAGGATAGAATAGATGGAGCATACCAGCTTCCACCTGTGGGCTACAGGCATTACCATGCATCTGTGTACTCTTGAATGTTTCAGGTCTGACCATAAATGCGAAAAATGTTATCGTGGGTACACAAGGTGCTATTGTCGAACAAAACGTGAGTATCAGACCAGGCACCATTACACGGTGAATTGAATGCAAACAGCTATTGAATGATGTGACTATCGGACTAGTTAGTGATGGTCTATATGAGAAGTCTTTAATGCCTTTTTCTGCATATATTTTGTAAGTCTTGTGCATATGGTTGTTATGTTTGAATTCATTTCATGTAAAGTGTCAAAGTCATTATAAAGGTCATGGCCTTAACAGAGGTGTGTTCACCACCACATTTGACAGATTTACTTGGGACATGTCTACCATAGGGCACGGTTAACATCAGATTCAGGTTGTTGGTAGAATAAGGTTTTAAAGAACATTTTTACTGAAAAATATTGTGGATACATTTCATGTCAAGTGTCAAGGTCATATTGAAGTCCATGTCTCACCAAATTAAAATGTTCACTTAAATACCTATTTTTGCAGATAGTTTGTAAGTATAAAAAGGTCATTAATAACACACGTGTAAGATCAAGGTCACAGTAAAGGTCACTTGTAAAGGCAGTTGCCATCTTCACATTAACTCAGAAGTGTTCATTATAGAAGGATGTAGTCTGGTATATGCCTAACGTGAGGCACTGAAGGGGTATAGTTCCAATAAAATTAATAGTAAATCAAGGTCGTTGGAACATTGGAATGCTCGTACCAACATTTAAAACTAGAAATAATTCATCATGCCATTTTGTGAAAATTAAAGTCACTTCATTTAGTTCGAAGTGCATGCAAATTCCATGCATTTTTTGTTGCAAATTTTAAGTGATTTCATTAAACTGTTATCACGGTTTCTCTTGAAAAGTTTTCTGGTGTTGGAAATATATATTCTTGAGCCAGAAGTGACTTCATTGAACTGGAAAGGCTTATCTGAGGGTGACAGGACTAGGTTGTATTGCAGTTGAAGAGACTTAGATCAAATATGATATTGGTGAAGGCAGTTGTTTCTATTTGTTAAATTCAAAATGATATACAATGTATGTTTGAAGTGGAGATGTTTCAGGCAATTATAACATAATGCTGATGGGCTAAATTTTTAGCCATAAATTAAAAGGGGGATCTGACCATTTTTATGACTTTGGTACTGTATGACTGGAATACAGCTGAAGAAACATAAATTTTAATTCCCTCTGTATCGAGGAAAATGACACTGAATATACACACATTATATTTCCAGGGTACCATGCCAACAGAAAACAAGTTTAACAGTCTTCAGGTGGATATGGCATATTCAGACAGTTCCCAGACAGATCCTAAACAGGTGGATATTTCTCTATCTGATGCTGCCACTGAGGACTGCATGTATGAAGACGAGACTGAAGTGAAACAACCATTCATTAAAGACAAAGATCCTAAACCAGGAAGAGGTTTACAAAATGGACACCAGTCACTGATACCCTCACCAGTGTAATCTCCTTCGCTGTCTGCTCTTTCAGTTCCAACTATGTACGACCCGTGAAGATCCGGGATAGAATAGGTCTTCAGCAACCCATGTGCTTGCCATAAAAGGCGACTATGCTTGTCGTAAGAAGCGACTAACGGGATCGGGTGGTCAGTTTCGCTGACTTGGTTGACACATGTCATCGGTTCCCAATTGCGCAGATCGATGCTCGTGCTGTTGATCACTGGATTGTCTGGTCCAGACTCGATTATTTACAGACCGCCGCCATATAGCTGGGATATTGCTGAGTGCGGCGTAAAACTAAACTCACTCACTCACTCCAACTATGTACTGGCTTAGTGTATTATCTGGATGACTTAACTATAAGCTGAGGGAGGCAATGCCATTCTATATGGCATCAAACCACATAGATGCCATACACGGATTGTGGATCAATATCCCACTCGACAAGTAAAGAATGGTGGCAGTGCCGTGAGAGTACATATTCTGTGGGAAGCAGAAACAGTGTGACATCCATGTGTGTCTCAATGATCAGCAGATGATCAGCTGAATATACTACGTTTACAACCCGATGTGCAAGGTCTCGGTTGATTATCTCCCTTGTAGCAAACACCTGATATACAAGATGACCCGATTGTCAGCAGAATGTGATGTCAGAGTGAAACTTAACTGGAATTATATAATCCAGGTTTCCCATTGGCGAAAACACTGGTGAATAAATGAAACTTTCGATCTCTTAAAGATACGCTGGAGTCAGGATGTATAGTATCTCTTGATGTGAGTGACAAATGTTGGATGACGTGACTTGCGGCATGTAAAGGGTCATGGTGCATGTCTGGCAAATATGTGGACATTTTAGATTATATTGTTATGTCAGGTTTACTGCCCGTGACTGGAAACAATGACCTCTTCAACAAACCTCACAATTAGCAGTGTGATCTAACACTAGTTGAGAAAGTGCATCGTACCAAGTTCCACATCAGCCATGTTTTTTTTGTTTATAGCATCTGCTCGTCATGCTGAAGACCCGGGTTCGATTCCCCACATGGGTACAATATGTGAAGCCTATTTCTGGTGTCCCACGCCGTGATATTGCTGGAATATTGCTAAAAGGAGTGTAAAACCATACTCACTCACTATTTTGTTTACCTAAGTCTATCATGCAAGCAGGACAGTTACCAATCATGTACATCGTCCTTGATGAGATAATGTAATGACAAAATTCTTCTCACCTTCATAGTGGACATATCTGGTATAGCAAAACAAGTCCTGGTGAGTACATAACACATCCAGTTACAATTATAGCTTTGCAGTACCTCATGTCCCACCACTTGGAACTTGTACAATCTTCACTTGTCACCTATCTCATTGGATTTGTGCTGATGGAATCTCCTGCTTTAGATTTCATTTCAAGCAGTTGTTGAGAAAGCAAATGAAATTATTCAGTCCAACTTCAGTCACCCCATACCACAACATGGAGTGACTTGGTGTTGTTGTGTAAGGATTTGGTTTTTCTTGAAGAATATTAGGCCAGGGGTTGGCAATCTCATTAATTTGGTGTCACTTAACAGTATGTTATACAGGTGCCTCTTGAAATTACTCTGGACAGCGTCAAGTATTGGAAAAAGTAGTCGAGCTTTTCTAAAGCCATTTGTAAAGATGAATGGAAGCTCCAGTTTCTTTGGATGTTGTTTTTGAGTACGGTCCAGGGATGGAAAGTGTTAAACATCTCTTCCCCAAGCTCTCGAGAGTCATGGTTTTGGGGGAGGTGCCAGTAAGCTTGAGTAAGTGTGGTGAACTGTCAATAACCTGGCAACTGGTATCACAAAGGTATTGGAGAGGGCATTTCTCATTCAAATAACACAGTCAAATCATGTATTGAAGTAGTTTGTAAACCGCCCTGTAGATTATGGTCAATTGCAGGATTTGCAAATTATTTGTACAGTAAACTGGACATTGACAAATATGCTTCCAAATCCATTTATGTTTTCAAGGCGCTCAAATAAATTGATGCTCTTTGTGAGATAAACCGGTTTTATTACAATAGAAATCTCGAATATCGATATATCGATTTTCTTAACGGGGCATGAACATTTTGGTTGAAGCAAATGCAGAAAAAATTATAGGTGGGATACTCATAGAAAGGACATAGTTTGGAACGGCCTACATCAGTAAGTGTGGAAACTGGACTTGTATAGTCAGTTAAGTCATTTGCCTTGGAATATGCCTGAGTGTTACATACACATTGTGATAGGAGTGTTGTGTCCAACTGTGGACAGATATCGAGCAGTTAACAAATATTGACTAGAATGCCATGTGAAAGCTAGTGTTTGACTGTATGTGTGTGTACAACAGTGTTATAATGTCGTCACAAATGTAGTTCTTATGGGAGTAAACCTTTTTTTCTGCAGAGTATGTATTTCAGAAACTAGATGTTAGTGTAGGTTTACTCACATAAGAACTACATCCCATTTGAACTACATCCCAAATTAACTACATGGATTATTAGGGATTAATTATCTGAGTAAAGGAATCCCCATGGCATGTAATGAGCACAGCCCATCAGCTCTCCCAGAAGAACTACATGCTTAAAAAATCCTATTGACCAGTAATTATGTTGTTGTAATGGTAATCTAATAACCAGAAAGTAAAGGACAAGAGAGAAGGGCATAGGCGACACGTAACGGTAGTAGCTATGTCATCATGATGAATATGACGTTACAGTTGGTGACAATAGGTAATATGTTATAGATAAATAACACATATCTTCTTAGGGAGTTGTTAATGCTGTTCATAAAGCAGTAAAAGTCCCAAGAGAGACTCTTATGAAAACAAAAGAAACAAATACAGAGATGGACATTCTTCCATTTCTTTGTACCTACAATCCTAATAACTGTACAATTATGCCCATTATAAAAGCAAATCTTCCAATTTTGTATACAAGTGATACCATGAAAAAAAGGTTTATCAGTCAGTGTAACAAAATGTCAAACACCTTGATGTGGAACTTGTTCAATCATAACTGAAGACTGCAAATTTATATGTTGTGAAGGCAAACTATTTCCTGTCAAAACCAACATGAACTGCCGCAGCAAAAGTGTTATACATGTATATTTTATTTGTTTTCTCTTGGGCAAATCCATTAAGCGGATCTAGACGTAGCATATCATGTGTTGTTTAAGCTGTAGTTTTTATGGGATGTAGTTCTTATGTGAGGACACCGAAAAAAACAGTTCCTTAAGTTTGTTCCTAAAATATCAAAAGAAGCCCAGAGACCTTTTCATTTTCAGAACTGTGATAGTCTAGACTTGCATGGGCTGCATTGGGTATATTTTTTTTCTGGCTCTGTAAATTGTCATTTCATTGTTTACATCATGAACGAGATGTGAACGGGTTGCCAGGGTTTATCTTTACATCAAGCTCATCTGTATACTCTTATCTAGTTAAGCTTTTAATGTTTAAAGGTCACATGCAACCAAAAAATCAAACATAATTAAAACACAATTATCACTTATTCATGACATATAATATACATTGCTGGTAATGAAAAAACATATAAACAAAATTATAAGCGTACAATCGCAAATCAAAAGTGCAAAATTGTGTACTTCGGTTTACTTCCCAAGAAACGAAGCAGCCGGGATACCGAACCCAGTCAGAGCGGGTGGGTGTGCACTCAAGTGTAACGGCTGGTTCATTTGCAGATGCCTTCACAGCTCATTGTGTGTGTATATATAGAGATGTTGGGTTTTGTAAATACATGCTCATTTTTTGTGTATAACATTTTGCAATCAACAGACATCATAACATGTCATGTGTTCAAGTATCACACCTGCCTGTCTGTGTAATTACATAATGTGACAGAGACCGAACTCGGGCCATAAATCAATGCATTTTGTTTATTGTGTATAGCCTGCTTGGTGTTAAGTTCAAATTGCATGTGGTCAGTGATAGCAGCTGTGTACTGAATATTGTCAGACAGGCAGGCAGACACACAGGTGTCAATAAAACAAGACATTGAGTTTTGTTGTGACAACGACATATCTATATCACAGTTAGAAATTCTGTACAACGCTAAATAATGACATTGCTTTTAAGTATCGAACTGAGAAAGTGACTCGGTAAGAAGAACGTGTGGTGAAATAGACAAATGAAATTATATAAACAGTTAATTTACTGTCATAACATATAAAAAGCTCGCGCCTGTGAGATATCAACAAAACATTAGAAAAATAGCTCACACCAAAGCCTTCACCGAGTATTCACCCGACAACCCGCTTCCAAGCTGTGCGAACCTATTTCACTGCGCACGTGCTATGAGCGCAGCCCAGCTGTTGAAACCCGTTTTCCCCAGAAAAGTCGGGGGAAAATTAGTGAAACGTTTGAACTCCGATTTCGCGTGTTTTTTTTCATCGCGTTATTTTTTAACTTTATAAGTTGAATTTGCATTTTTGACGATTTGTTTCGGTTAGTCCATACCGAAAGGTATCAGAATCTGCGAAGTTGTGTTTTACGTTGCATGTGACCTTTAATATTTCGCTTTTGTTATCTGTATTTTAATAATATTGTCAGTTTATCTTCCCGGTGAAGTATTTAAGTCAACCACAGCATGTGCCTACAGTGCCTGTTTTTTACTTAGCATGTTGATGTTTATGTAGTTTAGGTTGATTTGTATAGTGAGTTTTGCTCAAAAGCGGACCAATGAATTGCAATCTAACTCGAAAACTAGTAAACATATAATAATCAATGAAATGCTGATCATAATCAAAACATCAGACTAACTCTGTGATTTGTTTGTAGAGTTTATGTCCTAAAATTATAAAAGTTGTTTAACAAACTATCATTAAAATATTGACACAGTTCACTATTTGTTACGAGGGAGGAGTGCAGAGAAAAGGACAGCCAGGTGTTAGTGAAGCACGTGCACAAGTGCCGACAAAGTTATTGATTCATTAACCTGTGCTGTGCCGTCTCCATCCTTTCTCGCACACCTGGCTGTCCCTTTCTCTGCACTCCTCCCTCGTAACAAATAGTGAACTGTGTCAATATTTTAATGATAGTTTGTTAAACAACTTTTTTATTTTTAGGACATAAACTCTACAAACAAATCACAGAGTTGGTCTGAAGTTTTGATTATGATCATTGTTTCATGGAGTATTTTTTTGTTTATTAGTTTTCGAGTTAGATTGCAATTCATTGGTCCGCTTTTGAGCCAAACGGACTATAGTTTCACTGATTTTTTATCACACTTGAAGTTTGTGTTTGTGTTAACCAAACCAAACTACATGTGTACCTTAATATTTCTCCTGTGGTTTAAGGAATAAATTGCTTACAAAGTAAGATCTGTCATTAAGATTTGATGTATTCAGGGCAATTGTCTGACATTAATCTTGTCATTTCATGCTTGTGTGAAATCGTTGGTCTCAGGAAACAAAGGACTGGTGAAGGTGCAAACACTCATGCTTTATCATACCACCTGAATTTGTTCAATATATTCTAATCTGGTTTTCATTTTGGCTAGTCCATGTCAAATTTCTTAAAACATAACCGTTCCCATATTTTTTTCAGATAATCTACGGTTGTTTCTCCTTAGCTAATTTTCATATGTTCAACTTGGATACCTGTGAAGATCCGCGTTAGAATTGGTCTTCAGCAACCCATGTTTGTTATAAGAGGCGACTAACGGGATTGGGTGGTCACACTCGTTGACTTGGTTGACACATGTCATTGAACTCCAATTGCATAGAATGATGCTCATGCTGTTGAGCACTGGATTGTTTGGTTTTGACTCGATTATTTACAGAATGTTGGCATATAGCTGGCATATTGCCGAGAGAGGCGTAAAACTAAACTCGCTCACATACACTGTTCCACTTGGATGAAAGTTTCTTCAACATAGATAAAGATCTACGTAGATGAAAAGTAAAATGTTTAGATTCTGGCTCAAAGACACTTCCATTTTCCATTGCACTTTTACACTTTTAGTCTTAGAAAAAGGTACTGATACTTTGTGGAGCAGTTACCGCATATACCTTTCATATCCTAACACCATACATACTTTTCATCATGTACTAGATACCATACATACCTTTCATCACATGCTAGATACCATACATACCTTCCATCACATGCTAGATACCATACATACCTTCCATCACATGCTAGATACCATACATACCTTCCACCACATGCTAGATACCATACATACATACCTAGGTACCCATCACACATGCTAGATACCATACATACCTTCCATCACATGCTAGATACCATACATACCTTCCATCACATGCTAGATACCATACATACCTTCCATCACATGCTAGATACCATACATACCTTCCATCACATGCTAGATACCACACATACCTTCCATCACATGCTAGATACCATACATACCTTCCATCACATGCTAGATACCATACATACCTTCCATCACATACTAGATACCATACATACCTTCCATCACACGCTAGATACCATACATACCTTCGATCACATGCTAGGTACCATACATACCTTTCATCACATGCTAGATACCATACATACCTTCCATCACATGCTAGATACCATACATACCTTCCATCACATGCTAGGTACCATACATACCTTTCATCACATGCTAGATACCATATCTGTTACAGCAAACATCTTCCACCAAGACCTAGTCAGAATTATTAGTGGATCAGGTACAGCAAGCATATGCCACCAAGACCTAGTCAGCATTATTAGTGGATCTGGTACAGCAAACATCTTCCACCAAGACCTACAGTCCGTTTGAGTCAGAAACGGACCGATGAATTGCAAATTTTATCATTGTACAAAATTGCCACATAAATATAAATAGTACACATGTTTATCATTTACTAATACCCAACAGCATTCTTATTTTTGAAAATTTTCCGGACTCCAACAAAAGAGTTGTTTAAGAAACTATCATCATTGAAAACGCAAAAGTTATCTGTCGCGGCGGGGTGAAACCGCAGAAACGGAACAGCCACTATCTCGTCGTGCACGGGATACACATGCCTGATGAAAAATGAAGTTGAATGCTGACGTGAAACAATTGATGATTAAAGTGTACGATTTTTTCCGTGCTGAAGCCGAAAGGGGCAAACCATTTTATGCCCTTAATAAAGTCCGTAAGCGGGCAGCAAAAGCTATAGGAGTATCAGCAAGGGTACTGATAAATGTTCTGGAACACAAACATTGTGAAGGTGATGCGAAGCAGGTAGGGGTCGTGTCAAAATCACACATATGAAAACATTTGGACAACTTTCAAAAGAACCTTGTAAGGCAGTCTATCAACAAGCTCTATTCTGAAAACAAATACATGTCGCTGAAAATTTTAAAAAAGCATTTGAAGCAAGAACACAACCTCAGAGTATCAAAGTACACACTCTGGCGACTCTTACACTCTTTCGGGTATCGTTATAAGAAAATTTCGGGGGAGAATAGGTCAGTATTCTGTCAACGCCCTGATATCGTTCGCTTGAGAAATAATTTCTTCAGGGTTATAAAGAAGCGCGAGGAAGGGTTCGAGCCAGTGTACTTGGAGGAGACCTGGGTCAATGCCTCGCACACTGCCAGCAGTCAGGGGGTACCCCACGGGGGTGATAAGGGGTCACGTAGATAGCTGCCTCTAGGGAAAGGAGAGAGACTAATTATTCTCCATGCTGGTTGCTCCAGCAAAGGCTTTCTCCCAGGCTGCGACTTGGTATTCAGGGCAAAGTCCACAGATAACAGAGACTACTATTCCGAGATGAATGGTGCGGATTTCCTCGAATGGGTTAAACACAAGTTGGTACCAGCTCTACCAGAGAAGTCTTTTATCGTAATGGACAATTCCCCATACCACAGCGTGCAGGACCCCGACAGTAAAGCCCCGACATCGAACAGTCGAAAAGGTAATATGATATCATGGCTCGACAAATTTCAGATCGTACGGCCTTCAAAGGCAACGAAGCCTCAGCTATATGAGATCGTAAAAACCCACAAAGGTGAACCTTTCTACAAAGTTGATACTTACATAAAAAGTAAGGGTCACGATATTCTGCAACTTCCACCCTATCACTGTGACCTTAACCCCATTGAAATGATATGGGGTATTGTCAAAGGAGATGTTGCCAGATCAAATACAACTTCTAGATTACGTGACGTAAAGGTTTTGGTTAAGGAATCCCTTAACAAAATCACGACTGAAACTTGGCACAACTGTGTCAACAAGGTAGCTAACGTCATTGAACAAGGTTACTGGTCTCGGGATGGCTTACAACAGGCAACTGTGGCACCACTTGTTATCCCTTTAAGTCGTGACTATGACACTACGACGGACGAGGAACCGACAGGTCTCCCGGAATAGATTTTGAGATGTCCCCCGCCATGACTGGCTGTTCCGTTTCTGCGGTCTCACCCCGCCGCGACAGATAACAACTTTTGCGTTTTCAATGATGATAGTTTCTTAAACAACTTTTTTGTTGGAGTCTGGAAAATTTTCAAATATAAGAAAGCTGTTGGGTATTAGTAAATGATAAACATGTGTACTATTTATATTTATGTGGCAATTTTGTACAATGATAAAATTTGCAGTTCATCGGTCCGTTTCTGACTCAAACGGACTGTAGTCAGAATTATTAGTGGATCAGGTACAGCAAGCATATGCCACCAAGACCTTGTCAGCATTATTAGTGGATCTGGTACAGCAAGCATCTTCCACTGAGACCTTGTCAGAATTGTTGGTGGATGTGGTAGAGAAAGCATCTGCAACCAAGACCTTGTCAGCATTATTAGTGGATCTGGTAGAGCAAGCATCTTCCACTGAGACCTTGTTAGAATTGTTGGTGGATGTGGTAGAGAAAGCATCTGCAACCAAGACCTTGTCAGCATTATTAGTGGATCTGGTAGAGCAAGCATCTTCCACTGAGACCTTGTTAGAATTGTTGGTGGATGTGGTAGAGAAAGCATCTGCAACCAAGACCTTGTCAGCATTATTAGTGGATCTGGTACAGCAAGCGTATTTCACTAACAGTACTGTCGGAAATAGAAAAAAAACTGTTTTTCGGCTGTTACTCTGTATCCCTAAAATTGACAAATTTACAAATAGCATATATCGAAATAACCCACATCGGCCAAACTGGGCGTTCAGTGGGATGCGTAATAGTATATCCAGAAAAGCATGTTTACTCGTAAAATCGGGCAAAACTTAGAAAAAATACGAATAGCTGCTCAAAACAATAGATCGGACTATAGATGGCAATTAGGTCGCTCAGCCAGGTATGACGACGGGCCGTCGACTCACCTGGCATGAAATGCACGTCCTGCCTACAAGCACAAGGGGTCATCTCAAAGGTATTTTATGCTTTTTCATGTGTGTTGAATATGTCTCATCTATTGATCATAAAGTTTATGTTGAGATACGTAAAAGGGTATGAGACACATGAAAAAGCTTAAATCAGCCATCGTATTAAATGTCTCAAAATATATAGGTGGCATGACCACCCGAAGATCGAACAGACTGGATATTATTTGTAAATTGTTATGACATGCCGTTTGCTTCCCAGTTTAATTCCCCTAAAGGGTTATCTTATCTCAGCTTATATCTCTATCCCCCAGCCCGACCCCAACCACCGTCTGCGACACCCGTCCTGAATTTGCTTTTGAGACGACCCCTCCTACCTGTTTCTATTTATAGTGATAGTAAGACTCCAGCTACATCCTTCATAGTTTCAGTATTACAGTTATCATTTTTTTACGTCAGCTATCGTTTATAATGAAGCTAAGTTTAATTTCAAAACGGACATTTAAAAATTGTCCTTTGTAATATAATATCATCGCACACTAATTTGCATAAAGCCATGGCCTGTTCCAAATAAGTCACTTTGGACTTCGAAAAAAACCGCATTTCTCATTTCTGCACTAATCTCTCCTCTATAAAGTCCTTTTTCTACGTTTCCTATCTCCCTACCACTGAAACCGTAGTTAGGCCGATCTTAGTTTCACAGATATTTCACACTTACTCATATTAACTACATAAATTGTAGATATCAATGCGAAAAAACAGTTTTTTTTCTATTTCCGACAGTACTTTTTCTCTCTTTTTTTAAGACCTTGTCAGCAGTGTTAGTGTATCAGGTACAACAAGCATCTTCCCTCTGCCTCGACTAGATGAACTAAACAAGGCGTCCGGAATTTGTCCCCTGACAGTGAAAACGCAACATTTGCGTTTTAGAAAGTCATCAACTGTAACGTATGTTATATATGGAATCAAACTTTCTCAGTAAAGTACGGATTATGGTACTTTTGGGGTTGAACCCTTACACATAGAGTGAGACACCTAATTGCCAGCACACATAGTCAGTGATCGGAACCACTCAGCCATCCTCACTTCCACGAATACTGAGGTCTGACAACTCTTAGTCTCGATCACTTACTCTGTGTGTAAATTGGCGCGTTGGCTAGAAGCTGTGAATACTTCGTGTGCTGGCGATTACATTTTCAACTTCTGTTTCTGTCCAATCGGATGAGCTCGTCCATCTGTGTGACGTTATGTAATTAAAACACTCAAACTCAACACGATACTAATCATCTGCCGTTCTTGTTGGGTGGTGGGGTAGGTGGTTAAAGTGTTTGCTTGTCACGCTATAGACCCGGGTTGGATTACCCACATGGGTACAATGTGTGAAGCCCATTTCATGTGTCCCCCGCCGTGATATTGCTGGAATATTGCTAAAAGCGGCGTAAAACCATACTCACTCACTAACCAATCATTTACCGTTCTTGTTTATCAGGGGCGGCAGGGTATCCTGGGTGGTTAAAGAGTTCGCTTGTCACTCTGAAGACCCACGTTTGGTTCTCCACACAGAAACACAGCTTGTGACTTTATCGCTATTGGAATAATGCAGTTGTTATCCCTATTTAAGAACTTGCAACGTTTGGCCAATAGGTTTCGTTAAACCAACACCACGACGTCCTTAATCACAAGTCGGTGTGCTTGAATGTCATGCAGTCTTTAATGGACTACTGGGCTAAATATTAGGCTTATTGTCCATAATGTCCACATATCCCATAAAATGATTCATGTATGGCAGTCAAAGCTGTCTGACGTGTTTCTTATTTACAGTTAATACAAGGTACACACAGTCCAAAGTGTGTTTTTGCGAACAATTCAATTTGAAAGATATAGTTGGTATACAATTAATGTGACATTCCCCTCTTCTAAAATCATCTTTGTAGCTATAACTGAGAATGTTATTTAAGTATGGAGATGCTAATATATTTACTGCTACAAGAATCAGTCCACATCAACAGTTTTATTCCACTGGCTGCAAGAGCTGTATATTCCCCAGGGAGTTGAGATTGAAAATACGATGCACTGTTGAGATTGACATCCAATCATCGAGGGAAAACAAAGCGCCTGCTATAAATTGGGCAAATCTGGCAAATTTATATCTTTTCTATTATTTGTTTGGTGTTGCAAACACACTTTCAGTTCTTGATGCACAGAGTGTTACCAAATTACCAATTACGATGCATGGAACCCTCGGGCAATGAAGGAAGGAACCACATTGGTCATGAAATGTAACTGTAAACCGAACTTGCCAAACACATGGATATGGTTTTGTGTTTTAATTACCGGTAGTGAACTCACGTTACACAAGTTTCATTACTGGGACCAAAATAGTACAGTTTTCCAGTTCTCCGACGTGGTCTATGCCTACAAGAAGGTGGCCGCACAGGAAGTAGCATGGCCACACTATGGGAATTGTCATTCGTTGGACTGGAAATGATTCGTCGTGCTGCACGTAATACGATCTGGACTTAGTAGAATAATGTACACTGATCATATTTTATGATATAGCGTTCACCAAAAATCCGGGTTCGAATCTTTACGTGGGTACAATGTGTGAAGCCCATTTCTGGTACCCCCCGCCGTGATATTGCTGGAAAATTGCTAAATTTGCTAAAAACGGCGTAAAGCTAAACTCACTCACTCATTTTATGATATTGCCTGTGTTCATGCTCATTAACAGTTTCAAATCAATATTATTACATCTGTGCATGAATGAGCCGTTGTAACAGACACCTGAGAACCCTGGCACCATCAGTGTCTCAACAAAACATCCAGTTGCTCGATGATATGTACAACTGTATTGTTTGCTCACTGACAACTTATTTATCAGCGAATTATTAAGGTAAACCATAGAGGTGTGTTGTCAACGGAATTGCACTTCAGTGCATTTTAGTGGACACATTTACAAGCTATATAAACTGAAACCTATACCAAGAACCGATCAGTGCTGATGTGCTTTCAACTGTTACTTTGCCACAAACAACCAGCCGCATGTTTCCAAGAGGCGGAATGGGTGAATAGGATGACTTGGCAGTAAAAGTGGTTGCTTAGCACGACTCAACCCCGAGTTCCATTCCATGTCTCCCTCACAAAACCACATGTTTCTTCTCGGGAAGACAGTTATTACTATTTTAAGTACACCAGGATTAAACGTATGTATTCAAATATAGCGGAATATTGACTACACTAAACGCCAAAAGAAACGTTACCATCCGTCCTTAACGAATTTCTTAAAATCTTCTCAAGTGAGGATGAAACTCTCTGCTGCATTGTGATGCGTGGACGCCCAGTTCTTGGTCTGTCTACGGTGACCCCAGTCTGTCTGTAGCACTGAATAAGTCTTATAACCGTGATACGGTGGCAACCGAGGGCTTTGGCAACAGCATTGTATGTCGACCCCATCTGCAACATCCAATCTCTCTTCAGCTGTTAATCGTGAAGCTGCATTCTGGGCTCTCTCCATACCCAATAAAATCATTCTACACGTGAAATTGATGCAAATACTGCTTGAATATTGCTACGGTTTGGCGATTGATATTGCTATGTGTAAACAGTAAATGTAAAAATGTTACTTTGCAAGCAAAAATGTTAACAAAGATAATTTTAGGTGTTCCTAAACACTTTACAATACCAAAGACACGTTTTACTTGTTTTCACTCATGCAAATCAGCATAATATGTTTTAAAAGAATGATTCTTTTGAAATTTTACACACTCTACAACACTTATTGCTTGTTTTAATTGTTGAAAAATAGTGTTTTTAAATGGTTTATCTTTGTCTCAAAGAAGAATTTTATTTCAACCCTGCCTTTTGGACATCTAAATGACTGTTATTGGTTTATTTCGGCATGGTCGAAAATAGGACAATTTAGGCATTTCAGCCAACTATGAATGCATTTCAGAAGTCTTTTTCGTGATTTGCATAAAGCTTTGTTGTTAAGCCTTCTTGTAAACTAATACCTTCTGACTAATCTTTGAAGTAATTCATAAAGGTAGGAGGGTAACGTATCTTTTGGTGTTTAGTGTATATCAATACATATCAGACGCAAGTGGTATCATCACTGTAAGTGTGACAAGTTAAGAATAATAATGTAAGATGTGAACAGACCTGGAAAATAAACTATATAACTATATCCTGTCTAGGTTGCTTTTATGTATTACACCTTAAATATTAATACAACTGTTAAAGGGTTAATCTCGTCACAAGGCATCATCCATCTACAGTCATGTGTCACAGGGATTCTTATGTAAAGTAGCCAATTAAAAACGACGTCAGGTCTATTGTCTTGTCCTTGAGTTTCATTGGTTCATAGGTACACAAGAAAAGTGTGAATGCTGTTCACTTGCTCTCCTTCTCCAACCCTCACAATGTTGTCAGTCATGACATGAAGGTATTTGGAGTAGGGAATTTCAGGTTAGTTACACTTGGTTTTATATAAAGTAATGTAAATTACAAAAATATGTTTAATTGTTGAAGGTTTAATTCAGTATTCATTTTAGCGGAATCTATGCATTTTGTAGTAGTATAATTTTGAGTGATGGTTTAAAGTTGTTGAGAAACATTTTGCTTGCAACTAGCTCAGATGTATACATTTGATCTAAGACAATTTACAATTTACACATTTATTTAATTGGTGATAATTAGCATTTTCTTGCTAATTAAGGTATCTATATTTTTTATATACGTCTAATAAGGTGGTTTTGGTTGTTTCACGACATGTTGCAAGTCAGTAGCAGCTTACTCAATAGATCGCAAGATGGTAGATTTTACGGCGTTTCTGAGAGATGTTATTACCCAATTGCATTTCTAAGAATTGTCGGATTGCTGTAACTGATAGCTGAACTATTCTTACGTTTTGTGATGACTTGTTTAATTGGGTTTGTTTTCGTGGCCATTATGCAATATATTTTGTCAATAACAAATGGCAAACGCTATGAATTGTACTTACTATAGAATAGATTTATCTATATCAATATATTAGTGTTGAAGATTTGAATTGGACACTGAATATATATTTATCGTTTCGGAGTTGTCATAAGAATAATAGCAACACTTCATCCATCTTATAATAGAACGGACTTGTCATGGATTAAGCACCAACACCATTACGTAAGTGTGATCAGAAACAAGCCATGCAACTACAGATGCATGATTTGAATGGAGTGCGTTCGAATTGTAGTCGCATCATTCACAAAGGTAATGTTACTTTAAGGACAGAAAGGCTCAGTTCGGTAAGGGTATGCGGTGAAGTATCAACATATAACAAGTGAATTATAATTCTATGTCGAGAGGAAATGGAAAAAAGCGACATACCAATTGTTTTAACGATATTTTCGTGGGGTGGGGTTTGTGGGCTGCTGGTACTCGTGATGATAGGTACCTCATTCAGCGTCCTTTGGTTTTATTTTAACGGGAGGTGAATCAGCTTGCTTGGCAGAGGTACGACAGACAGTAGACAAACAGACAGAAAGACAGGCAGATAGTTTATTCAAGTCTCACCTCATTACATTAAAATACAAAAATACAGCGATATACATTGGTTAAAAAGTGTTTCAAAACGCGCTGAGTCACTCTATACAGAGTTATAACAGACTATTCAGGAATACTAAAAGGGAGTATAAAATACATAAAACAGTATTTGTATCATGTTATACCTTAAAATAAAGAGTATAAAAACATATACACATAAGTACATAACATTTTACGAGTGATAAAGGAAAGATTTTCTACGTTTTAAGATAGAAGCGCAGGTTTTGGCCGCTAAAGAACATATCACAGGGTTTGGAAGTATAAAACTAGCACGCTCTACATTCTTGCGTTCAGAGAAGTTTTCCATCATCACTTCACAGCGTTTAATCAACTCGAATCTGAGATCGTCGTATAGCCGACATCGTACGGCTGTACACCACCATCCATATAGCAACAGAAAACATGATTGAATAAACAATTAGCTTATGAGACAGCCACAGACTGTCTGTCGTCCGGATTTATACCTAATTCCAGCTACCACAGATAATCTCATTTACTGATTAAACTTACGCTAAAGTTATGACCTTCTCGACAAAAGTACATAATTCCAATGATCGAAGCCTTGATGATAAATGTGTTTATGAGTAAAGTTTAGTTAGAATACCAACTGACCAGCTGACTAATATGCCACGAATGTATATTTGGTACGTGTGATTTGATCAGGATGGAATATAAACATAGAGTAAAAACAGATAAATGTACCATGAATCTGTTAGCTTAACTAGATCTAACCAGCACAATCGGGATAAAAGTCTGATCATGACAATGGGAATAAAGGTTCTGATCATAACAATCGGGATAAAGGTCTGATCATCACAATGGGGATAGATGTTCTGATCATCACAATGTGAATAAAGGTTCTGATCATAACAATCGGAATAAAGGTTCTGATCATAACAATCGGAATAAAGGTTCTGATCATAACAATGGGGCTAAAGGTCTGATCATAACAATCGGGATAAAGGTTCTGATCATAACAATCGGAATAAATGTTCTGATCATAACAATCGGGATAAAGGTCTGATCATCTAAATGGGGATAAATGTTCTAATCATCACAATCGGGATAAAGGTTCTGATCATCACAATCGGGATAAGTGTTCTAATCATCACAAAGGGAATAAAGGTTCTGATCATCACAATCGGGATAAATGTTCTGATCATCACAAAGGGATAAAAGGTATGATCATCACAGTGGGGATACAGGTTCTGATCATCACACTCGGGATAAAAGGTCTGATTATCACAATCGGGGATAAAGGGTCTGATCATCACAATGGGGATAAAGGGTCTGATCATCACAATCGGGGATCAAAGATCTGATTATCACAATGGGGATAAAGAGTCTGATTATCACAATCGGGGTAAATGTCAATCGGGATACATGTTCTTATCATCACAAAGGGAATAAATGTTCTAATCATCACAATCGGGATAAATGTTCTGATCAACACAATCGGGAAAAAAAAGTTGTAATCATCACAAAGGGAATAAAGGTTCTGATCATCACAATCGGGATAAAGGTTCTGATAATCACAATCGGGATAAATGTTCTAATCATCACAAAGGGAATAAAGGATCTGAACCTCCCAATGGGGATAAAAGGTCTGATTATCACAATCGGGATAAAGGGTCTGATCATCACAATCGGGATAAAGGTTCTGATCATCACAATCTGAATACAGGTTCTGATCACCATAATCAGAATACAGGTTCTGATCACCACAGTGGGGATAAAGGCATGATTATCACTGTGGGGATAAAGGTTCTGATAATCACAAAGGGGATAAAGAGGTCTGATCATCACAATCGGGATAAAGGTTCTGATCATCACAATCGGAATAAAGGTTCTGATCATCACAATGGGATAAAAGGTCTGATCATCAAAATGGGGATAAGGGTTCTGATCATCACAATCTGGATAAACGTTCTGATCATCACAATCGGGATAAAAGGTATGATCATCACAATGGGGATAAAGGTTCCGATCATCACACTCGGGATAAAAGGTTCCGATCATCACAATCGGGATAAAAGGTCTGATCATCACAATGGGGATAAAGGTTCTGATCATCACAATCGGGATAAAAGGTCTGATTATCACAATGGGGATAAACGTTCTAATCATCACAATGGGGATAAAGAGTCTGATCATCACAATCGGGGATAAAAGGTCTGATTATCACAATGGGGATAAAGGGTCTGATTATCACAATCGGGATAAGGGTTCTGATCATCACAATGGGGATAAAAGGTCTGATTATCACAATCGGGAAAACGGTTCTGATCATCACAATGGGGATAAAGGTTTAAATTCTCACAATCGGGATAAGGGGTCTGATCATCAAATTCGGGATAAAAGATCTGATCATCACAATCGGGGATTCTTATTGTTTCCGGTGACTCTCGGCAGTTTTAAGCTAGTGGAACATGGTCGGTTAGTTTGTAATATTCACAATTCCAGTCGCATGTAACTTGATAAAATATCTGTAAAATGTTGTCATTTTCCCCGTTTGTAGTATGACGCGCCCTGGGGGCCGAACCACCGATCGTCTACTCTTCAGGCAGACGCTCTTTCCAATAAACGACGGAGGTGGTTTTCATTGTGTGATATTATAAGGGGATGTGTAGTGTTTCTTCAAGTCTGCTATTTACTGTTGCTACAAGTAGTTTACACCATGAATGTATCGTCATTATCACTGTTTACACATTTAAATAGGTCAATGCAGAAAAAAGGGTTCTGTGATCCTTGCTGGTTTGGCTCCTCATTAGCCCGGGGCTTTTGCCCTTTTATACGCCACCATATATCAAATTGGACTACTCTAAGGAAACGTTGCATAGTAAAAGACATTTACGGATGATGCGAAGACATTTAAGACTACAGCCTTCTTAATTACCCAACAGGTTCAGGGTAGCAAACCCGGGTGCTCTTCCAGAGTCGGTCAACAGATCTGGAGTTACTAAACCTTAGGCACCGATCACAATTTGGAGTCGAACAACTTGGTAGTTTCGGATGCAAGCGTTACATTTCGTGAGTGAGATGTGATAAAGATTCTTTGCACAAAGTTTTAAGCCGTAAACAACTTGCATAACAGACGAGATGACTTGGAATGCTTCGAAAGTCAAAAAGACCATGTAATGCCTTAGGACAAAATTTTGTTCTCCAGAATCGGAAATGAACTTAGAAAAGAAATGGGGATCTCGATATTGTAAATCTTGTAATTACAAGAGCAATGCTAGAGAGCTTAGCATAAATTTTTGAAAAGAATTTTAATGCAAAATAGACAAATCAAAACATCTTGCTTTACAGCGATCTATCAAAGACAAGACTTTCACGCTCGTCTCCGTGTATGGTTGAAACATGAAAACACCCCCACCCCCACCCCACCTCACCCCCACACACAGAATATCGTTAGCGTTTGTTTGAGAATGTAAATGTATTTGATTCAGGTTACCATTCTATTGCTGGAGATCGGAACACAGTTCACAATGCTATATTGTACCTGTACAATTACAAACACACAAACAATGCAAACACAAGGGACATACTTCTGGAATATGTGGAAGAATTCAGTCAAATTACCTTCTCGCTGATCTCCCCCGACGCCCTCCTCAATAAAAAGATATACATGAGCACAACCAGCATGGTTAGATTATTGTATCTTATCAACCAACCTTGGAAATTCACTTCGAAATGTTCAAATGCATGCAATCAAATAGATCAGATCGCTCAGTGCATTGGATGTCTATCAAGTTAGATGACTAATACGATTACACAGCACATCAGTTACTAGTTTTGAGCACACCATATCCTACTTTCTTGTCACATTCCTTTAAATGACACTTCCATGTTCTTTGTTCAGAGTTATGTTCCATCCCCTGTAGGATTCAGGGATGGATATACAGCCACAATTCGACCTCTGCAAGCTCTTGCAGCTGTTTCTACATCTTCTAGTGCTTAGTCGCCATCTTGACTGTGGGATTGCCGATGTCACCCTGCGCACTCAGTCACTCTCCAAATGGATGGATGACATTGAATAGCAAGGCTGCAGAATATATTGTTCCATCCTGCTCATATGCTGTTGGTGGGAAGGGCATGATTCGTGACGGTGTCATGGACATTCTCCTGCTAAGGAGGTAACATTGGGGAAACTAAGTGATTGACCTTGACCGGGACTTTGACGATATGAACCAATGACGTAGTTGCGGTCAAAGTAGGCACCAAATCGTCGATTTCGCAAAATCATCAAGTTTGAATGAATGGAGGTGTTCCATGCCTTCCACGATACCTGACAGCGGACATCGGCGAGACCATTCAGCATTCCACAGTAGAGAGCGAAATCACTGCCTTAAGTGCAAGTACCAGCGCACGATTCTGTACAGGCGCCGGGTTACTGGTGTAAGACAGTAGAAACAGTCACGAGACATCAGCCTCGACCAGAAATGATGAAACAAAGGCTAATGTCCTAATATCAGTAAAAGCACAACACCAAAGGGAACTATGACGACAAGGAAATACTTGCCCAACCAATATGACAGGATGGAAATGTACGAAAAAGATGGAAACGCATGTACTTATCAGCATCTCTCACCATTGTGTGTTAACTATATAACTAATATACTTGACCGTTACTGAAAACCATACTCTTTTCACTGTCTTCAGAAACTGTCCATGGACAAGTGTGTCAAGTGCAGTGAAACATTATTGCAAAACCTTAGCAAAATACTAACATAATAAAACGGCATGTAATAATATGAATAACATGAGAAACATCTTGCAGAATTACTATGTTATAATGCAGATACAAACATATAGCATCATCAAGTCATTATACATTTACAACCTGGAAAGTGCATCAGCACAAACGTTGTCTTTGCCTTTAATGTGCCTAATCAAACACACACACACACACACACACACACACACACCCACACCCACCCACACAAATTACGTATTTAGATTACGATTTTAAATCGACAATAGTTCGAATGAATTAGTGCAACGTTGCATTAAATCGACTCTTGTGCCCTCTACCGGCCGAACATTATCTGATGCGATCCTTATGGAGCGCTCCGTACGAATATCCCCCGCACATATAAGGCAAGTGTTCTCTGTTAGGAAGCTGTCCTTCTCGAAGTTTCAATTACCGATTTCAGGCAAGTCGTAAGGGATAATAAGTCTGTTATTGCATCAATAGGAAGCCAAAAGGGTTGCATATGTCCCAACATATATACTATAGGCCAAAATATTGTTGAAAATGTGTGACAGTGTCCCTTTAAACGTTTAATCTCGTTACACCATAATAATAGAAAATGGAAGATGATGTCGAACGCTGGATGATAAGTTGCAAAACAACATGTACAGTGAAACACCCTTTAAACAAAGTGGGAAGCTGAAGTGAAATGCAATAGAAGCATTTCGGAATGGAAATCTATAAAGAGAACTCTATTTAGAGCATTGCAAAATCCGGACTGTATATGGTTTCAGTAGGCTGTCTCAAATATAGATGATGCCAACTCAGTCAATACATCTTAAGATGACATATGAAGACAATGGTATGCGTTGTCTCTGTGACTCGGAGATCAAATCCTTGTTGAAGGCATTACTCGTTTGTTTTATGAATGCAAAAATACATATTTATGGAAACAACTGTTTAATTGGCTAGAATGTAAAACTGGTAATAATTTAACAATTAACGTTAAGGAAGTGCTTTTATATATTCAGAAAAAAGCGATTGGCGTTCTTGATATCCTACAAATGCCTGTCATATCTAATATTCTTGAAAGGAGAACATTGTTAAAACGGCAAATACCTACTGCTTATAACATGTTTTTTTATATATATCTGTCCTACGTTACAGAACGGTAAATGTTACACTTCTTCTGTTGTAACCAATGCAAGTATCCATTGTAAAGGTCCATTCTCAAGAAGTATACAAAGTCTACACATTGCGTACATGTCTATTATCTATCATATTAACTTCGATGTGAACCTAGCCAAATTTTATTACATGTTTCAAAGTGATTATATTTATTACTGTATACCTGAAATACAATACTGCAGCTAAATCAGTACATACTTTAGACAGTATTATGGATCGCCCCTTGAGCCTGTGAGTGAGAACTACAAACATGATGAACACGAAATAAAAGGATCGAAAAAGCATGAGAAAGCATGAGAAAAAACGGCCGTGTGTAGCATATGTATTTGAGGCGTTCACATTATTTCTGAGGTCTTAAGTTCACACTTGTTAAAACGACATGCTCACCCCGCAGTTTCTCTGATACTGTGTTCTACACACACCTACATGCGTATCGATTGCTTGAGCATAACACCCTCCAGATCCTATTTCACCCTTCCATTCTCACGTGGAATGACATCAAGCTTATGACAAAAGAAATGCCGTTCATTGTGTGATACATTTTGAGTCTTCAACTGATCAATTGCATAAACCTTTTTGATTAAACTGTGCACAATCGAAATATACTTAGACATGAAATTATCCCGATTATCTATTAGGTGTATTATGTTGCTTTGATAATATATTCCTATTTTAAGAAAACCATTCACAAGGACATCGCTCTTCTAGGAATGTACATGTGGTTCTCCCCACAATACCATACATATTTGGGTTAATATTTGTATAGGTGTCAGTAAGTGAAACCAAACTGCTATTGGACTGTGGGGAAACTCACTGAAAGAAACATGCTTGTTTTAGTATTCCACCGAATATGGTGACTTTATATGTTAACCCTGAACATGACCGTTACTATAGTAATACTCACAGCGATATATTCAGTTACTGTACACGTATGTCCTATGTAAACGCCAACTAAAAATAAAACAAATTATTTCTCCGTCTAAAGCTAAAATTGATCGCCCTGAATGTATAACAATATTTGTTGGTTGGTTGGTTGGTTTGTTGTTTAACGCCGCACTCAGCAATATTCCAGCTATATGGCAGCGGTCTGTAAATAATCGAGTCTGGACCAGACAATCCAGTGTTCAACAGCATGAGCATTGATCTACGCAATTGGGAACCGATGACATGTGTCAACCAAATCAGCGACCCTGACTACCAGATCCCGTTAGTCGTCTCTTACGACAAGCACTGAAGACCAATTCTAACCCGCATCTTCACGGGTTATAACGTAATTGACTATTTATAATTCTAAGCTAGTCGCTAGAGGTATTTTTATGGAAACAAACCGACGAGAAAATACGTCTCTTACCTTGCAAAATTATTTCTAAACGTTGGACTCAAGATGCCCTGTGCTATAGAATTGAGAACGTGAACGTTTTCCGATTTTATTAATTCAGCTGTTCGTTGTTTAACATGTTGATTAAACATTTTGTCATAAAGACGATTCAAAAGACTTCTGACACCTGTAAAATATCTTTTTTAAATAGTCGATTTAACATTACACCAATGCCTTGTTAAATATAGAAGAGGGTTATTAGGTTTGAAATACAACGAAGGGAGGTATCATAAGATTTATCATATTTTGAGAACATGTTCCACATGCAAAAATTGTCTAGAGGACGAATATGACTTTACGTTTATGTGTCATTTTTATGATGAAATTAGAAGGAAACGCATACCTGAAGCCCAACTGCAAATACGAAACTTTAAGGAACTTCTTTTAAGAAATAGTACGCATAGCTTGAAAATGTTGAAAATGTTTTTTTCCATGCTTATGAGAAAAGGCGCAGACTACTAACTGAACAGTTCTCTAAGTCTAGTTAGACATATGTTTATATAAATACCCACACTTATATTCAACCCTCCGTTGTATAATTAATGTAAATGGGCCCAGTGGCCTTCATAGTTGAATAAAGAATTGATTCATTGATTGGAAACAACCATTAACAGTTTCTCTAAATCATACGTATATTGGTTCACAACGCAGCTGTAAAGGCATTTGATTAATGAGTTGTTTAAAACATGTTGCATGTTTACAGTTTCACGTCATGTTTACAACCAGACATTAAAATCTATGCAAGCCATTGTTACGTTAACATCTGACATAAGCCGCTCAATGCAGTGTTTCACTGAAGTGTGGGGGGTAAACAATACTTAGTGGACACAGGGAACTTCATTGGTCTGTGAAAATGGTCACAGTAAAGTGGACCTCCTCACTACATGTGATTGATTATGCTGGTTACTGAATACAAACAAGCTGATGCTTGTCCTGTAAAGCTGTTGTATTAAAGAACCGTCGAAGTAAATGCTATTATGTCAATATGGTAATCTCACTTTTATAGGCTGTTGCCTATGGTCGAACATTAGGGAGTGTATAGGACCTGTCCCATGCCATTTACCCACCTCAAGGGTAAAGAAGTCTGTCCTATGTGAACAACACTGAGGATTGTTGCATATCTACAGAATACATGATACGAAGACGAAATATAAACACATCCGTCACATGTGTTCATAGTCATTTGTGTGCTCCTCTCCTTCTTGACCTGCGTAATATATGTAAATTGCGTGAATTGACGGGCGATAACACGTTCATTTCCTAACAAGTATTTCATTTGGGAAATACTGTCCTTTCGTGTAGTGAAAGGCTACTACGATGCAGTTTGCTTTCCTGATTGTACGTACTTATCATGGTGTTACACATCTGTTTAAAACACTACCACCGGATCAGGTATACATTTATCAGCTTAACGTTTTCAACATGTCCAAAGTCTTTGTGAATACACGATATGTAATGGGGCCGGTGTGGTATCTTAGTGGTTAAAGTGTTCGCTCGTCACGCCGAAGACGCGGGTTCGTTTCCCCACATGGGTACAATGTGTGAAGCCCATTTCTGGTGTTGCCCGCCGTGATGTTGCTGGTATATTGCTTAAAGCGGCGTTAAACTGTAATGTATCAGTCACAGATGAGGGGGAATTGAAACGTTGATGATGATACCGACCAGGGCGCTCGAGATCCACAACACTTCGATTGTCTCATCGGTACCGAGGGTTTAGATGGGGAACCACGAAACCAGTGGAATATTTATCCACAGGTGCAAGAGTCCCTCGGGACTGATTATGTACCTTGACTGCTTGGCCAACGCCCATATGGAACCAAACACACCTTTTTACATGAACACCTGGTCCACGTGTAAACGTGAGTGAGTATTACACAATTAATATCGCGACGGGGGACACCGGAAGTGTATCCCAGTGGAGAATCGAACTCAACTCTTTGGTGGGACGGGTAAACTCTTTAGCCAAAAGGCTATCCCACCCCCCCTTCACGGAAACCGATCCTTTTTCTTATAAATCGTAAATGGGTTTTGGTGATCTTTGATGGAATTGGGTACTCAGAAGGAAGGAAAGTATCGACATTCCCTAGTGTCCTGAATCCCTAGGTGAAATATCAAGATTTGACTGTGCACAGATGAGTAAGAAAACATTTTGGACAAATGAACACCGGTGACTTGATCAACTCAAATGGTGGGGTAAAAAGCAGTTCATATGTTTCAATTTGGCCATATATTTACCTGCTAAACCACGATAGTAAACAAAACTCATGGAGGGAGGAAGGGTATGCCCTCATCCTTACATTGACAAGACCTGAAGACATATCTGTCGATTGTTTTCAATTTAAACCCTCAGCACTGATGCAAGTTTTGCAAAGCTATAGGTAAGGATTTTACCCCAGCTTCATCTAAAGTCTTCTCTTTACTGACCAAAGTCTTAGTTTTATCCCGTTATTTCAAAGTGCAGTACCCTCAGTACCTTAGAACACTGAAAAGTCATTTTGGCGCTACTGTGAGCATAAGTTGGACGTTTGTGTACACGTCTTCCATCACAGCTTTAAAGGACAATTCGTCCTTCCACTGGAGTTAAGGACAATTAACAACCTGAAGATTTTCAAATCTAAACTGAAGACATACCGTTTTAAGAAAACATACAGAGTCTAACTTTTCATTCTTGAGTTGTTCGGAGAGCGCTACTGACTGGCGCTATATAAATGGTTTTATGATGATGATGAGTACTTTTGGACTGGAACTGGCGCTATATAAATGGTTTTATGATGATGATGATGATGATGACTCGATCATCTGGACCAACTGCGTCGCCTGTGCTACAAGTTCCAGATTCTATATAAAATGGTTTTATGATGATGAAACGAATCTGATTCAGTCAGAGCGGTCATTTCAGCAATGGGCCAACACACGGCCTTCTGTCTAGGAGACCGACCTCTCGTAAACAACTACGTCGTTTGTGCCTCTTCTCAGACCGGGTATTGTATCTGCAATGAACGATATAGCGATCCTGAGCGGCAGTGATGATCCAAGGTCTGAGGGGTCAACTGTGTTGCTGATATCTGTCCTGATATCCAAGGTCTGAGGGGTCAACTGTGTTGCTGATATCTGTCCCAAAGAGGAATAATGGCATTGTGGTGAACATCGAGATGACGTGTAACTGCAGATCTTCACAGACCTTCACAGACCTATGGCATCACATGGCAATGTATCGGTCTATGGCGTGGGGTCGTGACATGACTCCACGGAACAAACACTGGTTGATAATTGTTTCATTGTAATGCGGTTCTAAACATGCAACGTAGATAGTTCTCGATTCCCCCACAGTTGAACATGGAGAAACAAACAGTTTTTTCTCCATGTCATTTAGATGCAAATTTACACTGGCTTACGTAGAAACGCATTATACTCGCGTTTTGACATACTGGATCCCTTTCATGTACATGAACAGGCATTTTGTTCGTAAAACTGTCACAATCTGATACTATTTCTCAAAACTAATTGAACCATACCGCCAGTGCGTTTCTTTTTAGGAGACTATTGTGGTCACGTCAGCATTTGTTTAATGATCCAAGTGTCGGTGTTGAGCGTGTATGTAGATGTCGACAGGACTGTTACGTTGTTCTAAAACACACAAGAGTATTTTGCAGGTTAGACATACCACTGCGAACGTTGCGGGACATTGGTTTGCATTCACCAATGGTTACTATGCATTCAAAAGATTCAAGGCTTTTTAAGGATAGGGAAAACTTATTTTACATAAAAGAGAAAGAACAAATTGCATTATGTTTTATCAAGTACTGTTGTAGGAACCTACAAATGAAAATGGTTAATTTAGCTCGCATAACCTTATACATATACTTAGCACCAGACATGTCCTTTGTATGTATCAAATTGTATCCTTGGAATGGTACATAACAAAATATGCATGTTTTGCATAAAAAGAACATAACGTGCATATTCTAGTGTGTGCGTACATTTGGTTTATTGTTCCAACCGGGTATCTTGGTGTGTAGTGCGTTAAACCCATGTGTTGTGTCGAAAATAACGAGAAAAGTTTGATTACATTCTGTGTTTCTTGCCATACTTGACCACGAACGTTCCCTCAGTGTGTTCGAATGGAATTATAGACTGCCCTTGTAGATGCAAAGACAAGCTGCACGGCGCCAAGCCAAACATCATAGACCGACAATCCCACAATATGACATATCTTGATATATAACAAAGATAGTCGGATGAAGTGGTTGGATCCCGGGGGCCAATCAGTGAGGCTGATTGAACTGCCAGTTCTCATCTAGACCTTATTTATTACGGCATGTCCTAGGTAGCGTGTCTCCCTGGATGTCTTCTATAATTTATACCATTCTAATAAACAGTTGCAGGGCAACTCAACTACAAACGACTCAGCCGTGTTACAGTTCAGGGCCCCGTTTCACAAAGCTCTCGTAAGATTAAGATCTCGTAACATTTCTCGTAGCATTCGTACCTCCTTTGTTACAGTACAGGAGGTACGAGTGCTACGAGAAAAGCTTACGAGAGCTTTGAGAAACGGTGCCCAGGTGCGAGTATTTGCATGACATGGTTCTTTGAAACGTCTGTCCGTTTTGGTCACTCTTTTTTTGCGATACCTTAAACCAACCAAAAACTGGAACTTGGGACACCACCATATTCACTGATAAAAAGCGAGGGGTCTGAAATATATATTTTGTCTATTTTTATATCAAACAATTCGTAATATTATCGTACTTACTGAATATTTTGTTTTAAGCAACAAAAAAAACCCCAAATACTCGTAAACCTCCGGAAAAAGGCCGTCATGCATGATGAGTGAGTGCGCTGATCGGTGTCAGCATCAACGTTTCCATTCCCCTAATCTGTGACTGATACATTACATATCGTGAGTCGATGACTGAGTATGGTTTTACGCCGCTTTTAGCAATATTCCAGCAATGTCACGGCGGGGGACACCAGAAATGGGCTTCACACATTCTACCCATCTGAGGAATCGAACCCGCGTCTTCGGCGTGACGAGCGAACGCTGTAACCACTAGGCTACACCACAGCCCGTCATGCATGATGCATGTACGAGGTGTTGAAGGGAAATATCGTGTTGCAGGAACTCCTTATTGCATGTACTGGGTCTGCCGGTTGTCTGCCGTGTGGGCTGTACTAGTTGGTTTGTACTAGGTCGACGGCTCCGTGTTAATTTCAGTTGGTGACAGTGATTATATACATAAAGAACTTAATTAGGAACCTCCTACGTTTTTGCAATGATAGGTTTTCAACACGTACATAAAACTTCTCGTGGTGTCCACGATGGCAAAAAAACATGAGTTTTCTAACCCGTATGATTCTTTGACTCAAAAAACGAAAAAATGATTGGAATCCATGTTGATTTTATGATGATAAGTGCTCATTTAAAAAAAAAAACACACGCTGATTTTCACACAAAACCATGACATTGTACAAGTATGGCCCTGGGATGTTTAATGTTAAATTGGTGAATATGAACATTTAACATGTCATTTTGCGTGTTTTACGCGATTCAAGGTCAATACGGAGTGTAACTTCCATGTGACTGTAGGGCAGCCAGCACTCTCCCCCTCATACCCCCTGTCAACCTCCTGATCCTCTGAAGGGGCAGGCGTGTAAAGCAGCTTCCAACTGGGCCAGGTTTTGTACAGGAGGATCACTTTGTTGCACACGACGACCAATCATGTCCCAGATATGCTCCGAAGGGTTAAGATCGGGGTTCATTCAATCGTGAGATACTAGTATGTCAGGGGGTGCTTAACTCAGTTCTTTGTGTATAGATGTGTCATGCTGAGGACAACATGTGCGCACTATTGAGTGAGAGACGGTTGCAGTTTGTCGATATGAGAAAGAATCTTCGTCACAAAGTAATGACTTTAAGTAAGTTTTCCAGCTAAATATCAAATTACATTCATTTCTACCAGAAATATCAGCTTCAGAGTGATACTTAATATAATACAAGAAGCCTAGTCCGTGTGTTTTATCTTAGACAATCATCTTACTAATACGCCGCACAGACTATCTCAAAGCTAAGTATCTGAAGACATTGGAATTATTAAATACAGATGTTTATTTATACAAATATCTCATTTTTTCAAACCTGGATAATGGCTCCATCATATATGGTTGAGCTTGTAGTGAGTGAGTGAGTGAGTGAATATTTAACGTCACATCGGCAATATTTCAGCCATATCGTGACGAAAACAATTTATACAATACAAAAATGAAAACATTGTGAAGAGTTAAACCTGTCGACGACGGACAGTAAAAACACTAGAGTACCACAGATATGAACAAAAAACCAGCATGCAAAACTAAAACAGTGTAATTAAAGAAGACAATACAATATAAAACACGGGCTATAGATCGCCAGCATCGGAAGGTTGAGGTTGTAAATGTCATCCAATGCATCAGCAAAGATTTAGGCTCTGTTTTAATTCATACCAATGATGAAAATGTTGCTTAAATCCTCCTCGAGATTAATACCGGTAGCTAAGGTACTTTTAAATTGATCCATTGATGTCCGTTAAGGTGGCCTAGCTTTGGTTTTGCTGTGCTCTATAGTTGGTATTGTAATAAAATTAATTGTAATATTGATTGATCTAAAATGTGTCTGGAAGACCTTCTAAAATGTGTCACAGTGATGGTTGACTGGAAGACCATCTAAAATGTGACACAGTGATGGTTGACTGAAAGACCATCTAAAATGTGACACAGTGATGGTTGACTGGAAGACCATCTAAAATGTGACACAGTGATGGTTGACTGGAAGACCATCTAAAATGTGACACAGTGATGGTTAACTGGAAGACCTTCTAAAATGTGTCACAGTGATGGTTGACGGAAAGACCATCTAAACTGTGACATAGTGATGGTTGACTGGAAGACCATCTGAAATGTGACACAGTGATGGTTAACTGGAGGACCATCTAAAATGTGACACAGTGATGGTTAACTGGAGGACCTTCTAAAATGTGACACAGTGATGGTTGACTGAAAGACCTTCTAAAATGTGACACAGTGATGGTTGACTGGAAGACCATCTCAACTGTGACACAGTGATGGTTGACTGGAAGACCATCTCAACTGTGACACAGTGATGATTGACTGGAAGACCATCTAAAATGTGACACAGTGATGGTTAACTGGAGGACCATCTAAAATGTGACACAGTGATGGTTGACTGAAAGACCTTCTAAAATGTGACACAGTGATGGTTGACTGGAAGCCCATCTAAAATGTGACACAGTGATGGTTGACTGGAAGGCCATCTAAAATGTGACACAGTGATGGTTGACTGGAAGGCCATCTAAAACTCCATGTTAACGTTGTTAGTGTTGGTGGTTATCTGACGGGGAAAACGTTGCTTGTACATGGTTCTGAAGGTGATAAACACTGTTCAACATGTTCAGTCTGAGTTCGAACTCACTCCTGCCTGTACTTGTCGTTTGCAAGGAAAACAGTTCAGCATGTACTTGGTGTTGACTGGAAACACAGTGCTGGCTGAACTGGGTGTTGATTGACATCTGACGGGGAGCAAGGTGTTGCCAGTGCTTGTTGTAGACTGGAAACACAGTGCTGGCTGAACTGGGTGTTGATTGACATCTGACGGGAAGCAAGGTTTTGCAAGTACTTGTTGACTTTCACGTATTGGGTGTTGATGGTGGTGTGGCAGACATATTTTGTATCATGTACGGTGTGTTGATGGTTGTGTGGCAGACATGTTGTGTATCATGTACTGTGTGTTGATGGTTGTGTGGCAGACATATTGTGTATCATGTACTGTGTGTTGAAGGGTGTGTGGCAGACATATTGAGTATCATGCACTGTTTGTTGAAGGGTGTGTGGCAGACATATTGTGTATCATGTACTGTGTGTTGATGGTTGTGTGGCAGACATATTGTGTATCATGTACTGTGTGTTTATAGGTGTGTGGCAGACATATTGTGTATCATGTACTGTGTGTTGAAGGGTGTGTGGCAGACATATTGTGTATCATGTACTGTGTGTTTATAGGTGTGTGGCAGACATATTGTGTATCATGTACTGTGTGTTGATGGTTGTGTGGCAGACATATTGTGTATCATGTACTGTGTGTTTATAGGTGTGTGGCAGACATATTGTGTATCATGTACTGTGTGTTGATGGTTGTGTGGCAGACATATTGTGTATCATGTACTGTGTGTTGATGGGTTGTGTGGCAGACATATTGTGTATCATGTACTGTGTGTTTATAGGTGTGTAGCAGACATATTGTGTATCATCATGTGGCAGACATATTGTGTATCATGTGTGTGTTGATGGTTGTGTGGCAGACATATTGTGTATCATGTACTGTGTGTTGATAGGTGTGTGGCAGACATATTGTGTATCATGTACTGTGTGTTGATGGTTGTGTGGCAGACATATTGTGTATCATGTACTGTGTGTTGATGGTTGTGTGGCAGACATATTGTGTATCATGTACTGTGTGTTGATGGTTGTGTGGCAGACATATTGTGTATCATGTACTGTGTGTTGATGGTTGTGTGGCAGACATATTGTGTATCATGTACTGTGTGTTTATAGGTGTGTGGCAGACATATTGTGTATCATGTACTGTGTGTTGATGGTTGTGTGGCAGACATATTGTGTATCATGTACTGTGTGTTGAAGGGTGTGTGGCAGACATATTGTGTATCATGTACTGTGTGTTGAAGGGTGTGTGGCAGACATGTTGTGTATCATGTACTGTGTGTTGATGGTTGTGTGGCAGACATATTGTGTATCATGTACTGTGTGTTTATAGGTGTGTGGCAGACATATTGTGTATCATGTACTGTGTGTTGATAAGGGTGTGTGGCAGACATATTGTGTATCATGTACTGTGTGTTGATGGTTGTGTGGCAGACATATTGTGTATTAGGGGTGTCACGATACACCAATCTCACGATACGATACGTATCTCGATTTTAAGGTCACGATACGATACGTATCGCGATACATAATTATCGCGCCTTTTCATAGCATTACCTTACCGGCAACGTACGCGCTCGCTGATTGGTCCATCAAAATAGTCTAGCCAATCACAAAAGCTGTTAGTTTCCAACTTATTTTTTAAGTAAAGCTAGCTACATCTATTTATCGGAGCCATCTGGTATAATTTTACTATCAAGACTTTGACAGAGATGGATATAGCATAAAAATTTGAATCGATAAAGTTTTAAAATAGGAATCGATACACGCAAGCATGTATCGCGTATCGTATCGTCAGTAAAAATGTATCGATGTATCGATACATTCGCGTATCGCAACACCCCTATTGTGTATCATGTACTGTGTGTTGATGGTGGTGTGGCAGACATGTTGTGTATCATGTACTGTGTGTTGAAGGGTCTGTGGTAGATATATTGTGTATCATGTACTGTGTGTTGATGGTTGTGTGGCAGACATATTGTGTATCATGTACTGTGTGTTGAAGGGTGTGTGGCAGACATATTGTGTATCATGTACTGTGTGTTGATGGGTCTGTGGTAGATATATTGTGTATCATGTACTGTGTGTTGATGGTTGTGTGGCAGACATATTGTGTATCATGTACTGTGAGTTGATGGGTGTGTGGTAGATATATTGTGTACAATGTCCTGGATGTTGACTTTTAGCACTACTGTTTCGCATTTTCATGTTTCCTCCGGTTCAAATCCCAAAGGCATAGTTCTGTTATTTCTGTCCCTATGGACTATATGGTTCAACTACTTCGTGCTTTCTCGATTCCAACTCAAAACTTCATTTGCCGCCACACCAACCCTTTCTCCCTGACCCGTAATGGAGGTTAATGCAAAAAATACGTATGTGAACATCTTTTCGACATTTCTGAAATAACGGCTGGAACTTTCTGTGAAGTAGACGGAAGGTCAGAGCCACTTACCGACGACTCGCCCTCATCGAGAATTTAATAGACATATGCTTCCCTAGAAGAGTGTCATGCAGCTGCTATCCTGTAATCAACATAACACAATTTCCTCTAACGAGTTTACACCAACTGTTACTTAATATATTTACGTTATCGTGTAGATGTGTCCCGGTGTGACCCCTCCGTATGCCTGCATCGGATGATGAGCTCCCAGTACACAACAGATAACACTTTAACAGTGTAAATACCGGAGATAACCTGACTACAGTAGCCGGATGGTGGTAGGCAGCGACATTTTGTTTTCTGAAAAACTGAAATCATAGGGGAATTATTTTCTCCATGCCAGCAGTTCCCCGACCCTTGCAGCCATCAAAGTAGATGCATGTTGCAGGTGTGATGAGTGTATTACTGAACTAGTTTTAGATTATGTTTACAGATTACAGTGTTTCTAGACCATTAGCTACCTACAGTCAGTCTTACTGAATTTTTAGATGATGTTTACATATTACAGTGTTTCTAGACCATTGGCTACCTACTGTCAGTCTTACTGAAGTTTTAGATGATGTTTACAGATTACAGTGTTTTTAGACCATTGGCTACCTACTGTCAGTCTTACTGAAGTTTTAGATTATGTTTACAGATTACAGTGTTTTTAGACCATTGGCTACCTACTGTCAGTCTTACTGAAGTTTTAGATTATGTTTACAGATTACAGTGTTTTTAGACCATTGGCTACCTACTGTCAGTCTTACTGAAGTTTTAGATTATGTTTACAGATTACAGTGTTTTTAGACCATTGGCTACCTACTGTCAGTCTTACTGAAGTTTTAGATTATGTTTACAGATTACAGTCTATCTAGACCATTGGCTACCTACAGTCAGTCTTACTGAAGTTTTAGATGATGTTCACATATTACAGTGTATCTAGACCATTGGCTACCTACAGTCAGTCTTACTGAAGTTTTAGATTATGTTCACATATTACAGTGTATCTAGACCATTGGCTACCTACTGTCAGTCTTACTAAAGTTTTAGATGATGTTCACATATTACAGTGTATCTAGACCATTGGCTACCTACAGTCAGTCTTACTGAAGTTTTAGATTATGTTTACAGATTACAGTGTTTTTAGACCATTGGCTACCTACAGTCAGTCTTACTGAAGTTTTAGATTATGTTCACATATTACAGTGTATCTAGACCATTGGCTACCTACAGTCAGTCTTACTGAAGTTTTAGATGATGTTCACATATTACAGTCTATCTAGACCATTGGCTACCTACTGTCGGTCTTACTGAAGTTTTAGATGATGTTCACATATTACAGTGTATCTAGACCATTGGCTACCTACAGTCAGTCTTACTGAAGTTTTAGATGATGTTCACATATTACAGTCTATCTAGACCATTGGCTACCTACTGTCAGTCTTACTGAAGTTTTAGATGATGTTCACATATTACAGTCTATCTAGACCATTGGCTACCTACTGTCAGTCTTACTGAAGTTTTAGATTATGTTTACAGATTACAGTGTTTTTAGACCATTGGCTACCTACTGTCAGTCTTACTGAAGTTTTAGATTATGTTCACATATTACAGTCTATCTAGACCATTGGCTACCTACTGTCAGTCTTACTGAAGTTTTAGATGATGTTCATATATTACAGTGTATCTAGACCATTGGCTACCTACAGTCAGTCTTACTGAAGTTTTAGATTATGTTTACAGATTACAGTGTTTTTAGACCATTGGCTACCTACTGTCAGTCTTACTGAAGTTTTAGATTATGTTCACATATTACAGTGTATCTAGACCATTGGCTACCTACAGTCAGTCTTACTGAAGTTTTAGATGATGTTCACATATTACAGTGTATCTAGACCATTGGCTACCTACTGTCAGTCTTACTGAAGTTTTAGATTATGTTCACATATTACAGTCTATCTAGACCATTGGCTACCTACTGTCAGTCTTACTGAAGTTTTAGATTATGTTTACAGATTACAGTGTTTTTAGACCATTGGCTACCTACAGTCAGTCTTACTGAAGTTTTAGATTATGTTCACATATTACAGTGTATCTAGACCATTGGCTACCTACAGTCAGTCTTACTGAAGTTTTAGATGATGTTTACAGATTACAGTGTTTCTAGACCAGGGGCAACAGTCAGTCTTACGGAGGGTCTAGACAGGTTTATAGCGGGTCTAGACCAGGGTCAACATGCAGTCAGTCTTACAGAGGATCTAGACAGGTTTATAGCAGGTCTAGACCAGGGGCAACAGTCAGTCTTACAGAGGGTCTAGACAGGTTTATAGCAGGTCTAGACCAGGGGCAACAGTCAGTCTTACAGAGGGTCTAGACAGGTTTATAGCAGGTCTAGACCGGGGGCAACAGTCAGTCTTACAGAGGATCTAGACAGGTTTATAGCAGGTCTAGACCAGGGGCAACAGTCAGTCTTACAGAAGATCTAGGCGATGTTTACAGTGTTATGCTTAGACCAGGGGCAACAGTTAGTCTTACAGAGAGTCTAGGCGATGTTTACAGGGTTATTTTTAGACCAGGGGCAACAGTTAGTCTTACAGAGAGTCTAGGCGATGTTTACAGGGTTAGTTTTAGGCCAGGGGCAACAGTTAGTCAATCTGCGCAATTGGGAACCGATGACATGTGTCAACCAAATCAGCGAGCCTGACCACCCGATCCCGTTAGTCACCTCTTACGACAAGCATAGTCGCCTTCTGGGACAAGCATGGGTTGCTGAAGACCTATTCTACCCCGGATCTTCACGGGTCTGTTATGTTTAGACGAGGGGCAACAGTCAGTCTTACAGAGGGTCTAGGCGATGTTTACGGTGTTATGTTTAGACCAGGGGCACAGTTATCCTTACAGAGTGTCTAGACGATGTTTACAGTGTTATTTTTAGACCAGGGGCAACAGTTAGCCTTACAGAGTGTCTAGGCTATGTTTACAGTGTTATTTTTAGACCAGGGGCAACAGTTAGCCTTACAGAGTGTCTAGGCTATGTTTACAGTGTTATTTTTAGACCAGGGGCAACAGTTAGCCTTACAGAGGGTTTAGGCGATGTTTACAGTGTTATTTTTAGACCAGGGGCAACAGTCAGTCTTACAGAGTGTCTAGGCGATGTTTACAGTGTTATTTTTAGACCAGGGGCAACAGTTAGCCTTACAGAGAGTCTAGACGATGTTTACAGTTGTATTTTTAGACCAGGGGCAACAGTTAGTCTTACAGAGAGTCTAGACGATGTTTACAGTGTTATTTTTAGACCAGGGGCAACAGTTAGCCTTACAGAGTGTCTAGACGATGTTTACAGTGTTATTTTTAGACCAGGGGCAACAGTAAATCTTACAGAGGGTCTAGGCTATGTTTACAGTGTTATTTTTAGACCAGGGGCAACAGTTAGCCTTACAGAGTGTCTAGACGATGTTTACAGTGTTATTTTTAGACCAGGGGCAACAGTTAGTCTTACAGAGGGTCTAGGCTATGTTTACAGTGTTATTTTTAGACCAGGGGCAACAGTTAGCCTTACAGAGTGTCTAGACGATGTTTACAGTGTTATTTTTAGACCAGGGGCAACAGTTAGTCTTACAGAGTGTCTAGGCGATGTTTACAGTGTTATTTTTAGACCAGGGGCAACAGTTAGCCTTACAGAGTGTCTAGACGATGTTTACAGTGTTATTTTTAGACCAGGGGCAACAGTTAGTCTCTCAGAGGGTCTAGGCGGTGTTTACAGTTTGTCTAGACCAGTAGGAACAGTATTACAAAGGACCTGGACGATATTGTGGACAGTGTTTCTAGACCAGGGGAACATATGTCCAAAGTGTCTAGACGATGTTTACAGAGCAAATTTAATAAGGAATCACTAAGTGTGTCTGGACCTGGGTTACAACAGGGTTCAAGTGTGGAGTTATTTCTGAAATGAAGTCTAAGTAAAACTCGTCTGGCACATGTATGCCTTCACCACCATTGTTTTTCAGCTAATGTTAATGATTAATGTCTTTTTATTCTCTGGTATTCCGCTGTCAGACATGTGTTATTTATACTACACACAACAGTAGAGCACTTCACAGAATTCAGTGGGCGAAGAATCGTTGATGTCTCATGGTCATACTGACCTAGTAACCAGCGGTAACCTACAATATGTCAGCTTCGTCTGAAGCGCATCAATTTGCTGTGCAGAGTTGCGCCACCTTGGTATGTCAGGTTGTCCCAATCTAAACAGGACTATATTTTCTAGGTTTGTCAACACTGTCACAAGTACCTACTCACTCACTTAACGAGAGCATACACGAGCATGGACTGGCGTCTGCACGACCGTATTGTGTATGGTTAACGTGATCGGAAACTTGTAATCACAGATATAATTTTATCGCAGGGATATAAAAACAGTGGACCATTGCCGGACTGACGCAAACAAATGAACATTCTCATCTTAACTCGTTCGCAACAGCGATATTCCCACTGAATTTGTAAATGATTCCTATCTTCAGCCATTTGCTCGCGATTCCGATTTCACCCTGATCTTTGTGTATTATTCACATTACAAACTACAGCAACGACGGACTATCAAGTTACTCAACAGCTTAATTTCAAAATTCTGCCTCAAGTGTACTTCACCGATGTATACACTTATAAATACGAAATGGCGTTGACACGATCAATGACCACTACCCACTGTGTCTCAGACTGACGAGGTTCTCCCGAGGAAGAATCTCCCAGCAGTCCAAACGGAAGTCACAAAAGAATTTAAGCATTGTTGAGAGCAATATATTTATGTTATGTGTGTCAGATCTTTGTTTGATATATGCTTGTTTGTTTTTATTTTGTGTGATGGAGATCTATAAATAGTCCAGTCTGGACCGATTGAGTCAATAAATTTAATCACGGTTACTGTACGTGATTACGATTTTCTGTATTTTGCCATGGCTGTCAATGCTGATGAACATACTCTTGGATGTCAATGGTCGCCAACTGCCTTGGTGTAGCGCGTCTCTTCTTTTAGAGACATAACAAACAGTTTGTACATTTCAACAAAAAGGCTCATCTTTGGGTCTTGTATACTGAAACATTTCCTGTCCTTCAAGTACAACATAAGGCCTCCTATCGTGCAGGTGCTGCTAACCGATCCCCCATCGTGCATATACTGCTTAGAGGCCTCCTATCATGCAAGTGATGGTTATATGTCTCCTATCATGCAAGTGATGGTTATATGTCTCCTATCATGCAGGCGCTGCTAACTGATCCCCCATCGTGCAGGTTATGGTTACATGTCTCCTATCATGCAAGTGATGGTTATATGTCTCCTATCATGCAAGTGATGGTTATATGTCTCCTATCATGCAAGTGATGGTTACATGTCTCCTATCATGCAAGTGATGGTTACATGTCTCCTATCGTGCAGGTTGTGGTTATATGTCTCCTATCGTGCAGGTTATGGTTACATGTCTCCTATCATGCAAGTGATGGTTATATGTCTCCTATCATGCAAGTGATGGTTACATGTCTCCTATCATGCAAGTGATGGTTATATGTCTCCTATCATGCAAGTGATGGTTATATGTCTCCTATCATGCAAGTGATGGTTATATGTCTCCTATCATGCAAGTGATGGTTATATGTCTCCTATCATACAGGCGCTGCTAACTGATCCCCATCGTGCATATATTGTCTGCTATCGTGCAGGTTATGGTTACAGGCCTCCTATCATGCAAGTGATGGTTATATGTCTCCTATCATGCAAGTGCTGTTATATGTCTCCCATCATGCAAGTGATGGTTATATGTCTCCTATCATGCAAGTGATGGTTATATGTCTCCTATATCATGCAAGTGATGGTTATATGTACAGGCCTCCTATCGTGCAAGATGATGGTTATATGTCCCCATCGTGCAGGTTATGGTTATATGTCTCCTATCGTGCAGGTGATGGTTATATGTCTCCTATCATGCAAGTGATGGTTATATGTCTCCTATCATGCAAGTGATGGTTACATGTCTCCTATCGTGCAGGTTATGGTTATATGTCTCCTATCATGCAAGTGATGGTTATATGTCTCCTATCATGCAGGCGCTGCTAACTGATCCCCCATCGTGCAAGTGATGGTTATATGTCTCCTATCATGCAAGTGATGGTTATATGTCTCCTATCATGCAAGTGATGGTTATATGTCTCCTATCATACAGGCGCTGCTAACTGATCCCCCATCGTGCATATACTGCTTACAGGCCTCCTATCATGCAATTGATGATCATATGTCTCCTATCATGCAGGCGCTGCTAACTGATCCCCCATCATGCAAGTGATGGTTATATGTCTCCTATCATGCAAGTGATGGTTATATGTCTCATATCATGCAAGTGATGGTTACATGTCTCCTATCGTGCAAGTGATGGTTATATGTCCCCCATCGTGCAGGTTATGGTTACATGTCTCCTATCGTGCAGGTTATGGTTATATGTCTCCTATCATGCAAGTGATGGTTATATGTCTCCTATCATGCAAGTGATGGTTACATGTCTCCTATCGTGCAGGTTATGGTTATATGTCTCCTATCATGCAAGTGATGGTTATATGTCTCCTATCATGCAAGTGATGGTTACATGTCTCCTATCGTGCAGGTTATGGTTATATGTCTCCTATCATGCAAGTGATGGTTACATGTCTCCTATCGTGCAGGTTATGGTTATATGTCTCCTATCATGCAAGTGATGGTTATATGTCTCCTATCATGCAAGTGATGGTTACATGTCTCCTATCGTGCAGGTTATGGTTATATGTCTCCTATCATGCAAGTGATGGTTACATGTCCCCTATCGTGCAGGTTATGGTTATATGTCTCCTATCATGCAAGTGATGGTTATATGTCTCCTATCATGCAAGTGATGGTTATATGTCTCCTATCATGCAAGTGATGGTTATATGTCTCCTATCGTGCAGGTTATGGTTATATGTCTCCTACCGTGCAAGTGATGGTTATATGTCCCCTATCGTGCAGGTTATGGTTATATGTCCCCTATCGTGCAGGTTATGGTTATATGTCCCCTATCGTGCAAGTGATGGTTATATGTCTCCTATCATGCAAGTGATGGTTATATGTCTCCTATCATGCAAGTGATGGTTATATGTCTCCTATCATGCAAGTGATGGTTATATGTCTCCTATCATACAGGCGCTGCTAACTGATCCCCCATCGTGCAGGTTATGGTTATATGTCTCCTATCATGCAAGTGATGGTTACATGTCTCCTATCGTGCAGGTTATGGTTATATGTCTCCTACCGTGCAAGTGATGGTTATATGTCCCCTATCGTGCAGGTTATGGTTATATGTCCCCTATCGTGCAGGTTATGGTTATATGTCCCCTATCGTGCAAGTGATGGTTATATGTCTCCTATCGTGCAAGTGATGGTTATATGTCTCCTATCGTGCAGGTGATGGTTATATGTCCCCCATCGTGCAGGTTATGGTTATATGTCCCCTATCGTGCAAGTGATGGTTATATGTCTCCTATCGTGCAAGTGATGGTTATATGTCTCCTATCGTATTTGTGGTGCTTACCCATCCCCCATCGTGCATATACTGCTCACAAGTCTCCTATCTTGCAAGTGATGGTTATATGTCTCCTATCGTATTTGTGGTGCTTACCCATCCCCCATCGTGCATATACTGCTCACAGGTCTCCTATCTTGCAAGTGATGGTTATATGTCTCCTATCGTATTTGTGGTGCTTACCCATCCCCCATCGTGCATATACTGCTCACAAGTCTCCTATCTTGCAAGTGATGGTTATATGTCTCCTATCGTATTTGTGGTGCTTACCCATCCCCCATCGTGCATATACTGCTCACAAGTCTCCTATCTTGCAAGTGATGGTTATATGTCTCCTATCGTATTTGTGGTGCTTACCCATCCCCATCGTGCATATACTGCTCACAGGTCTCCTATCTTGCAAGTGATGGTTATATGTCTCCTATCGTATTTGTGGTGCTTACCCATCCCCCATCGTGCATATACTGCTCACAGGTCTCCTATCTTGCAAGTGATGGTTATATGTCTCCTATCGTATTTGTGGTGCTTACCCATCCCCAATCGTGCATATACTGCTCACAAGTCTCCTATCTTGCAAGTGATGGTAACATGTCTCCTATCGTGCAAGTGATGATTATATGTCTCCTATCGTACATATGGTTCTTACCCATCCCCAATCGTGCATATATACTGCTCACAGGTCTCCTATCGTGCAAGTGATGGTTATAAGTCGCCTATCGTGCAAGTGATGGTTATAAATCTCATATCGTGCAAGTGCTGCTTACAGGTGCCCTATCGTGCAGGTCCTGGTTATAGGGTGGTGCTTAGTTTTCACCCTCAAGTTCTTTTCTGTTTGTTTTTTAAAAATTGATGGCTTCCTGTATCACAAATGAGTTATCTCAAAGACACCTATTACCTCCACTTCTCTGAATCTCTGTTGGCACTTCATATCATTCCAGCGACAAACAGTCGTGCTGCATAGCTTGGGTTTAAATTTTCGTGAGAGCCACGCGTACTCAGAGCATTTAACACCTTGGGACAGGGACATATAAGAATGAAGATACTCCTCCCAAAGGTTTCCAGAGCTATGGATTTCGGTCCAGCGAGAGTTTGTCCACATGCTCGTATACTGGTTTTGCCCTGTATTGTGAGATCCCTTCAGTGTTCCATGTTAACCCCAAGTAGACTTTGCGGGGCAAGTAGGGGGTCGAGTGGTCAGATTTGGTCACTTGCAAGCATGTCATCATACTGCTTGGGACGTTACTGGTTGCATTAATCAATGGTTTGTTCAAGTCAGACTTGATTAGATACAGGCCCCTTGATATAGCTGACACATTGCCGTTCATTAGTTGGTGTGCAACTGATGTGTGAAAGGCGGTCGTCTACACGGATCAAATGTCAGCATCCCCGTCACATCAATGACTGCTAGATACGATTCCTCAAAACGACGTGTATCAATATTTTGTGTTAGTCAGCGCTGTTTGTGAAGTAAGTGTGTAAAGTGTTTCTGCGTCACATAGGGAACAAACTCACGACTGGGTAAACCACTAACATGGCTTTTCCTTGAAGTCTACAGCTGACCATTCCAAACAACGCAGACGGTAGGTAACTAGCCTCTTCACGTTCGAACCGCCTACTTGTTGTAGTTGATAGGGCGTCGGCACGGAGAGCGCAAGGTTGGTGAGTGAGTGAGTTTAGTTTTACGCTGCACTCAGCAATATTCCAGCTATATGGCGGTAGTCTGTAAATAATCGAGTCTGGACCAGACAATCCAGTGATCAACAGCATGAGCATCAATCTGCGCAATTCGGAACCGATGACGTGTGTCAACAAAGTCAGCGAGCCTGACCACCCGATCCCGTTAGTCGCCTCTTACGACAAGCATAAGTTACTGAAGATCAATTCAAAACCGGACCTTCACGGATCCGCAAGGTTAGTTGGATCCCCCACCGTGTGATGGACGTTTAAAGACTATAAGTAAATGTTAAGGGCGGGTCAGCCATCTTCACGCAAGAGTCATTCACTAGATATAGGTGTGCTCCATGTACACAAGACAACGTACACATCTTAGAGCGATCGGGAGATAACAGTAACTTTATTGGAGTCAGATTGCATAGTCCTCATACTTGTATATATAACATATATACCCAGCGGACACATTCGCATGGTTATTGGTTCAAAGGGCTTGCTGTAGGCGTGATGGATTTCCCTAATTAAATTGCCAGTGACAAAATAGTTTCATTGAATGCTCTCATAAGTACCGGGTACCTGGCGGTACTGCTACCACCTAGAAACTGTAGTCGCACTCAACCCACAACATCTGGACAGCAAACCATTGCCAGTGTTATATGTTCAGGGGTGCCTAGGTACCAACTACCAGAGCATGGTGTTGTCCACTTCGTGCAGTTAACGTTTCCTTGGTTACAACGCAACTGTTAACGTTTCCAGACTGTTTCCCAGAAGTACCAGTCTGGTTGTGTGTCAAAAATTCTACATTATCTTGCCAATACAGAATATTTAAACACAATAACATTCTTTACAAAAGCAATTTGATAAAACATGTTCGGTAACGGAGATAACAACTCATTTATTTGGTTCACATATTTGATTAAAGAATAAATGAAATTTCCGCCACAAACTGACTTCTCGTAATTTAGTTTACAAGAATGTGCTTCGATTATCAGCATTTCAGCTGAAAAATTCTGAGTATGCCATTTAAAGAAGCAAGTCTTAAACATCCGCCTCTCTTTTGTAGATGGACTTTGTGTAGTCGATCTGAGCCTCCCTGCCAGCACCATCAGTAAGCCGCTCAGTATCTCTAGCAAACATCTAATGGCGCCTTTACCGTATCAGTTTCTTATTCAAAGCTAATTTGTCCATTGAGAGTTTATATGAAGACCAACCCTCAGAATGTTTCCGGCCTAGCACGCCCAGTAGTGTTGTGGCGTAATAGGAAGAGGACATAGGAAACTAGAGCATCAGGCCTTTATGTGGATGTCGTCTAAATGGTTGCCAATCGATAAAAAGAGATGCGTGGTGGCGCTGGTCTAATCTGAGGTCGGTAATCTACATGATGCATGTCTCACATTCAATTTATAACCGCGGTGAATGTGTATGAGGATCTCACTTTTAGTTTTCAGGCGGGCAAAAGATAAATATGCACATGTACACATAAGAACCACAACTCAATACGAGTGGGCAAACGTTGATGCCGTCCAGTGAAGGCAGTTCAACAACGTGTTTTCAAAAACCACAAATAGCCGTTTACGTTTAAACTGAATCAACATATGATAGCCATTCTTTAGAGCCACCAGCTGAAAACCATGCACTTTGCCATGCAAGTACCAACTGATACCCGTGTACATTTCCAAGAAACCACTTGCAGATAACCATGCATGGTGACAGCAGTTGGTAGGCGTCTTCTTGACAGCCACGTCAACTGCACATTGTCCTTGAACAAGCAGTTGACACGCATGCAACTTTCCTAAGCCTAAGAAGTAGGAAGCTGTGTGCCTGCAGTTCCCTAAACCCTCCAGGTGAAGGCATGTGGGTCCCTAGACCTGCCAGTTGATAGCTTACATGTTTCCCTAAACCCTCCAGGTGAAGGCATATTGTTCCCCCGCCCTGCCTGACCTGAGAATCATACACGTTTTCTTAGAATTGCCAGTTAACAGACGTGCAAAGATACCCGAGAATAAAGAGCTGAACCAGCAGGTCATAGCCATGCAAGTGTCTGAAGAACCAACGCATGAAAATTCTAGAATTTTACTGGAGGCATTGTAAAATAAGATTTCTGTTGTATGTACCAACGCCACATATCTAAACATTTGGTATTTACCACAAGTCACTCTTGTTTGATTGTTTGAAAATGATAAACGCAATAAATGTGACTTCAGTCACGAGCAACTGACCTGGCCTGCTCGCAAGGTCAAGATAAAGAATTTCGACGATATTTTTCATCATGAATTATCACCCTTTATCACTATTGACGTCATAGCAACAGGCTGCGCGTGAGGCAGACGAGACGGAGTAGATAGACGTGATACAGTATGATGAAACATACATGATGATAGAGGCGCTTCCTCCAGCTTCCATGACATATCTATCCACACTGCTGGTGAACGGTGTTGGCAGCTGGCGGTACAAGGTGGAACACGGACAAAGATACTACATGCTCACAAGCGACGTTACAGTGGGAATATAACTAGGCTCACACGTGACCGGATGCAGTCCTTTTCTCTAAAAGGTCAACCTTGTATTGCAACTGTCTTGAAATGGTATATTTAATCTAGTAACTCGGTGTATAAATAGTGTACAAAATGCACCATCATATAACACTACTCTTGAGGATATAGTTATAGATGTCTCCATTTAAAGTAGTACCATGGTCTGCGGGGCATCCTTGCTTGACCTTCTACACCTCTGCAATAAACTGACATCTAAAACTGTTAAAATTTCGTTAGGATTGAACCAAGACTGTGGAATATATGTATTTTGTGAAACTAAAACCAATTTAGAATACAAAAAACGTAAATAAAGACAGATCTATTCGACATGAAATCAGTATCGGAAGAAACAAATTGTCGATAAGAGGAATGAATTGTGTTATAAAAGATTACATTTTAGTGTAATATTTCGTGAATTAGATTGACCGAGGTATCCTTAATAACATCATCTAATTTTAAGGTGTATTATTTTTACTAAACCGCTAGACTGGACCAAACTTAAGTGAAACTTGAATCTGTGCCTGAGCATTCAGCAGTATAATCGGACGTTAAACGTGTGTTTATTCTTTCATCTATAGACGTTGATGAGTCCCCCGATAGCCAAGGAGCCAACTACCTTTGTCAGTGACCTGTATTACTTCTACTGCACACAGCAACGCTTGCTGGGGCGTGTAACGTATTGCACACCATTCAGATAAGCGTTGCAGGATAGGGGCGATCACAAGTCAAAAGGCACTACAAGTACTCGTTCCGTTACCTGGTCTACTGGGCTCAAGAAGGAATAAGGGAACACGACACTGGCCTGTAGTCAGATAAACGACCATGAGCGGCAGCTGCTGTTCAGCAAGTGATGGCCATCAGTGAAGTAGTGTTGTTTAACGAAAGAGAGATAACTGTTGGAACCTCTCCCACAGGGGGATTATGTTTCCTCCCATGTCTACTATTAAGTTAATGGTTCAAACAAATGACAAATACGTAAATATACTAGAAAACAGTAATATAGTAGGCGTCTTCACTTGTTTTGTGTCTTCTCTGTGGTTATACACTTTTGAAACAAAAAAAGAAACGCATAAGCCATTTTCAGAAGAATTTATGACGTTAGTTTATGAGCAATTATTTCATGTAATTTCAATGGTTAATAATTAAAAATTCTCACGTCTATAGACAAAGTGTTTGCCATCACAGCAGCCTTTATTGTCGTGTTTCTGTTTACTTGAGTTAACAAGATGGGCTCACAGTCAGTACTTTGTATGGTCACAATTGGCAGCGATTACAGCACGGCACCGTCTCGGGACAGACTGGATAAGTCGATAAGTCGCTCTTGTGGAATTATTCCCCACTCTTCTTGCAATGCGATGGACAGTTGTGGAAGTGTCTAGGGCGTGTTGTGACGTTGACGTACACGTCGATCGAGTTCATCCCATAGGTGTTCTATCGGGTTTAGATCTGGTGATCGGGAAGGTCATGCCAAGACCTTGACGTTAGATTTGGCAAGGTAGCGGACTGTGACGCGTGCTGTATGTGAAGTAGCGTTGTCATGATGAAACAAACTCCCTCTGTCGGTCCATAATCGGAAGTATGTGATATGCAAGGTCTGGATGTACCGATGTGATTCCCCTGAACTACCACTAAATCAGATCTTTGTGTGTTGGATATTTCACCCCATGACACTGCCTCAACCGAATCTGTCGACCTGTCGACCTGTCGAATGCAATTAGGGGCAATACGTTCATTTCTCCGACGGTAAACGCGCCGTCTTCCATCTCGTCGGTGAAGAAGAAATCGTAATTCATCACTGAACCAGACTCGCCTCCAGTTTCGAAGGTTCCAGTTCCGGATTCTACGACTCCCCTACAATCGATTGCGCCAATGGAAGTCTCTCAAAACAGGGGCGACAACTGGCCTTCTTTATCGCATTCCCACTTCACGCAATTGATTCCTGACAGTTTGGTCGGAATTTCTTCTTAAACCAGGGGTGCGTTGTGCAGTCTCCACGACTGTGGCAAGACGATGACACAAGTGAGCAACTCGGATGTAGCAGTGCGGGGCTTGTGTGATAACACTTGGAGGACTGCATCTCGGGCGATCTTGGGTTGAACTGGTCTGCAGGAAACGATCCCAAAGGCGAGATATCATGCTCTGATGAACGTTGAAATGTCGGGACACTGCGGACTGCGACTGCCCAGCTTCAAGGCGGCCTATGGCGTCATGATTTCCCCTTCTCCAGGAAAAAACGAATAACAATATTAAACACAAAGTTTGCCTATTCATAGTATTGATACCGCATGTTTTTACGCTTACTAGCACGTGCATTTTGCTTTGCATGGTTTCTTGGTGACGTTTTGGCGAATATTTCTTCAAACGCTTCTAAAACAAGGGGAGAGAGTTAAACTTGCTGCGTTTTGGCGCTGAAACGGTTTGCAATCATACAAAGATGACGTTTTGGAAAGAAATAGCATATTTGCATTGTTTTTGCCGCATCTACATGAGGCCAATGTTCTCAAAATCACCTGTGCGTTTCTTTTTTTTAAGTGGGTACATAGTTATCACAAACTGCCACGTCCATCATATAAACACATTACACAAACAGCGATATAACGAGATGTAACTACATTGTTATCACAAACTGCCACGTCCATCATATAAACGCATAACACAAACAGCGATATAACGAGATGTAACTGCATTGTTATCACAAGCTGCCACATCCATCATATAAACGCATAACACAAACAGCGATATAACGAGATGTAACTGCATTGTTATCACAAGCTGCCATATCCATCATATAAACACATAATGGATAAACAGCGATATAACGAGATGTAACTACATTGTTATCACAAACTGCCACATCCATCATATAAACGCATAACACAAACAGCGATATAACGAGATGTAACTGCATTGTTATCACAAACTGCCACATCCATCATAGAAAAACATTACACAAACAGAAATACACATACACACACATATATATATATATATATATATATATATATATAACACAATTACCAGCATGTACATGGATTCATTATGTCGAGATACACTCGCATAGTACCACCATTGAACAAATAGCGACATGTTTACATATAACCACACTGATGAAACACAAACATGTACTGATATATCCACACTTTGTAAAAAGAATAGTAACCTGTCGGGTACCAAAACAACAAGCAGCAAAATGTTATCTATCCTCTTTGCTGTTATAAAAAGCAACACGATGAAATATATCCTCGTTGCACAAACACCAAGATATATACGTTATTGTAACAAACAACATACTGAGATATATCCACATTGTGATAACAAACACCAACATGCTGAGACATATCCACATTGTTATAACAAACACCAGCATGCTGGGATATAGTCACATTGTTATAACAAACACCAACATACTGAGATATATCCACATTGTTATAAAAACACCAACATGCTGGGATATAGTCACATTGTTATAACAAACACCAACATACTGAGCTATATCCACATTGTGATAACAAACACCAACATGCTGAGATATATCCATATTGTTGTAACAAACACAAACATACTGAGATATATCCACATTGTGATAACAAACACCAACATGCTGAGATATATCCACATTGTTATAACAAACACCAACTTACTAAGATATATCCACATTGTTATAACAAACATCAACATGCTAACATATATCCACATTGTTATAACAAACACCAACATGCTGGGATATATCCACATTGTGATAACAAACACCAACATACTAAGATATATCCACATTGTTATAACAAACACCAACATGCATATCCACATTGTTATAACAAACACCAACATGCTGGGATATATCCACATTGTTATAACAAACACCAGCATACTGAGACATATCCACATTGTGAAAACAAACACCAGCATGCTGGGATATATCCACATTGTTATAACAAACACCAACATACTGAGATATAACAGCATTGTTATAACAAACACCAGCATACTGAGATATATCCACATTACGACAACAAACACCAGCTTGCTGGGATATATCCACATTGTGATAACAAACACCAACATACTGAGATATATCCACATTACGACAACAAACTCCAACATACTAATATATAACAGCATTGAGATATATACACATTGTTATAACAAACACCAACACACTGGGATATATCCACATTGTTATAACAAACACCAACATACTGGGATATGTCCACATTGTTATAAGAAACACCAACATACTGGGATATATACACATTGTTATAACAAACACCAACATGATGAGATATAACCACATTGTTATAACAAACACCAACATACTGAGATATATGCACATTGTGAAAACAAACACCAACATGCTGAGATATAACCACATTGTTGTAACAAACACAAACATGCTGGGATATATCGACATTGTTATAACAAACACCAACACACTGAGACATATCCACATTGTTATAACAAACAACAACATGCTGAGATATAACCACATTGTTATAACAAACACCAACATACTGAGATATATCCACATTGTGACAACAAACACCAACATACTGAGATATAACCACATTGTTATAACAAACACCAAAATGCTGAGATATAACCACATTGTTATAACAAACACCAACATACTGAGATATAACCACATTGTTATAACAAACACCAACATACTGAGATATAACCACATTGTTATAAGAAACACCAACATGCTGGGATATATCCACATTGTTATAACAAACACCAACATACTGGAATATCACCACATTGTTATAACAAACAGCAACATGCTGAGATATAACCACATTGTTATAACAAACACCAACATGCTGAGATATAACAACATTTTTATAAGAAACACCAACACCAACCGAGATTTAGTCACACCGCAGAACAACTACATGCAGGGCTATATTCGCATTACTATATGTGCAATGCGAATGTATCGCATTACTATATGTGCAATGCGAATGTATCGCATTACTATATGTGCAATGTGAATGTATCGCATTTCTATATGTGCAATGCGAATGTATCGCATTACTATATGTGCAATGTGAATGTATCACATTACTATATGTGCAATGTGAATGTATCGCATTACTATATGTGAATGTATCGTATTACTATATGTGCAATGTGAATGTATCGCATTACTATATGTGCAATGTGAATGTATCGCATTACTATATGTGAATGTATCGCATTACTATATGTGCAATGTGAATGCATCGCATTACTATGTGTGCAATGTGAATGTATCGCATTACTATATGTGCAATGTGAATGTATCGCATTACTATATGTGCAATGTGAATGTATCGCATTACTATGTGCAATGTGAATGTATCGCATTACTATATGTGCAATGTGAATGTATCGCATTACTATATGTGCAATGTGAATGTATCGCATTACTATATGTGCAATGTGAATGTATCGCATTACTATATGTGCAATGTGAATGTATCGCATTACTATATGTGCAATGTGAATGTATCGCATTACTATATGTGCAATGTGAATGTATCGCATTACTATATGTGCAATGTGAATGTATCGCATTACTATATGTGCAATGTGAATGTATCGCATTACTATATGTGCAATGTGAATGTATCACATTACTATATGTGCAATGTGAATGTATCGCATTACTATATGTGAATGTATCGTATTGCTATATGTGCAATGTGAATGTATCGCATTACTATATGTGCAATGTGAATGTATCGCATTACTATATGTGAATGTATCGCATTACTATATGTGCAATTCGAATGCATCGCATTACTATGTGTGCAATGTGAATGTATCGCATTACTATATGTGCAATGTGAATGTATCGCATTACTATATGTGCAATGTGAATGTATCGCATTACTATGTGTGCAATGTGAATGTATCGCATTACTATATGTGCAATGTGAATGTATCGCATTACTATATGTGCAATGTGAATGTATCGCATTACTATATGTGCAATGTGAATGTATCGCATTACTATATGTGCAATGTGAATGTATCGCATTACTATATGTGCAATGTGAATGTATCTCAGCGTGGTTCTCTTTGTTGGAACAGTGCATATATCTCGGCATGTTGCTGTTTGTTGCAACATTGTGGATATATCTCGCCGTGTCGGTGTTTATGATAACAATGTGTCTATTTTTCGGCATGTTGCTGTTTGTGCAATGTGAATATATCTGAACGTGGTTCTCTTTGTCGGAACAATGCGGATATCTCGGCATGTTACTGATTGTTGTAACAATGAGGAGTTTTCTCGGCATGCGATGTTTACAGTTATTTATGTGTTTATATCACCTTGAGTTACTGTTTATACCTGTTGTTGCAAACAATGTACTTCGGTATATTGCTGTGTTCCAACAGAAGTGCACTCAGCGTCCTGTTGTGGTCTCGGTTATTTCCTGGACTTCCTACGCTGGTCGATTCATGGAGAGTCTGCATCGTGGTCCCGGGGGATGTACATACTGCAGAACGTGTGGTTGTGTGTAGACGATCCTCCCACACTTTACAGCGTGAAAACAACCCACACAAACTACAAAATCTAATAATGACAGTATCACTATTTCGTTTGCTTTCCACAAATAATCACAGCTGAGGACATGCATAAAGCTGACATCCGTTGTCGTGAACACACTGAATTCATAACCAATCATTGTAATCATATGCAGTGACTATATATACTCTCCCAAAAGAGAAACGCATCATGAAAGTAGCAATGTCATTTAGCAATGAATTAAAACGTGATTCATTTTACAAAAGGTTTTGCTCTGTTTATGAATCCTATGGTTTTTATGTTTTGAAACATCACAACAAAACGCACCATCCGTAAAATACCCGTATTTAAGAGCATGATTTTCAATTTCGGCGTGTAGTGTCACAGAATACACAATTGACATGCAATGCACGTGAAAGTTGGGGATCAGATAATCTCAATGATGGGTATAAAATGTTGATCGCTGTCTGTCGATTATTCACTGTATTTGGAATATTGTTGACGAACGCAAAATGCCACGTCTAAGTCAAGCCAACCGTCATATCGCCATTGGTTTGCTTGAAGCTGGCCAGTCTCAACGTGCAGTTGCCCGACGCATAAATGTTCACCAAAGCACCATTTCACGGCTTTGGGAGAAATATCACCTGCAGAATGCGGTAGCAGATGCCCCTCGTAGTGGGCGACCTCGAGCGCAGGATCGCTACATCCGGGTACATCACCTGCGTCATCGAACAGCTACGGCGACCAGTACCGCTCGACAAATACCCGGATTGAGGAGGCTTTCTGCACAGACCGTCAGGAACAGGATGAGAGAGGCTGGTTTACGTGCCAGAAGACCTTATTTTGGCCCTGTGCTTCGACAACAACATCGTCGACATCGAGTTCAATGGTGCACCAACGTTCAGGCCTGGTTCAGTGATGAATCACGATTGCTATTGGAACGACGTGATGGAAGAATGCGGGTGTACAGACGTCGACGTGAACGTTTCGCCGACGTTTGCGTTCCCCAGGTGGACAGATTCGGCCGGGACAGTGTTATGATGTGGGGGACGATCACATGCCGTAGGAGAAGAGATTTGGTGATGATCCAGGGCAACCTGACAGCTCAACGGTACTGTGACGAAATCCTACGCCCACACCTCCTTCCAATCATTGATCGCCAGAGGGAGTTGTTTCAACAGGACAATGCCAGGCCCCACACAGCTCGTCACACTAGAGACTTCCTCCAGAACCACAACATTAATGTGCTCCCCTGGCCCTCAAGATCACCGGACTTAAACCCAATCGAACATCTGTGGGATGCCCTGGACAAACCCTCAGCCCCAGACACTTCAGCAACTCGCACAGGCACTACAGGCAGAGTGGGCTGCGATTGGGCAACACGAGATTCTGAGACTTATTCGTTCGATGCCGAGGCGATGCCGTGCAGTTCTGGATGCCCACGGTTGTCACACGAGGTATTGACTTCAGCGCCACCACACGTCTCCATGTGACACTCAAATTGACCTTCCTCGAGTTGGTGCCATAGACGGATAAGTCTGCATTCCCAGTGTGCAATTTCGCTATATTTCATGGACTCATAAAGCCTACAAGATGTTTCAAAATAAACGTAAAAATGCAGTTGAAATTCCTATATGCCTTTCTTTTTTGGGAGAGAATATAAACAGCATTTCACAGTGGCTAGTAGTTGTACGGATTTGGCGTTTTTCAAACTATTTCTTGTTCATTCTTCTACAAAAGAACACATAAGGCGACAATTTGGATGTTTTCGTGTTTGTGGGGAGCATGATATTCATACGCTTGTTTGAAAAAATGAATAGCAAACAATGATTGTATATATCAACTGGTGCTGATACAAGCACTTTTCTTTGACTGCTTGTGCAATGACAACAGCGCTGAACGAAGTTGTCAGACAATATGTACTACAACATAAGTATCGCTGCCTGGTTCCCTGGCTATATAATTGAGAGTTATTTGCTCAGGAGAATTATTCACGGGCAACGGCTTCCTTGAGCACGTTTGGAGAGATCACAATCACAAACCGATACCACAGACACCCTTCATCGTAACTCAGGAATACAGAGAGGGAGGGCCACAGTCACAGACCCATACCACAGACACCCTTCATCTAAACTCAGGAATACAGAGAGGGAGGGCAACCGTCACAATCCATACCACAGACACCCTTCAATTAAACTCAGGAATACAGAGAGGGAGGGCCACAGTCACAATCCATATCACAGACACCCCTCACATAAACTCACGAATACAGAGAGGGAGGGCCACCGTCACAATCCATACCACAGACACCCTTCATATAAACTCAGGAATACAGAGAGGGAGGGCCACTGCCACAATCCATACCACAGACACCCTTCACCTAAACTCAGGAATACAGAGAGGGAGGGCCACCGTCACAATCCATACCACAGACACCCTTCATCTAAATTCAGGAATAAAGAGAGGGAGGGCCACCGTCACAATCCATACCACAGACACGCTCCATCTAAACTCAGGAATACAGAGATGGAGGGCCACAGTCACAATTCATACCACAGTCACCCTTCATCTAAATTCAGGAATACAGAGAGGGAGGGCCACCGTCACAATCCATACCACAGACACCCTCCATCTAAACTCAGGAATACAGAGATGGAGGGCCACAGTCACAATCCATACCACAGTCACCCTTCATCTAAATTCAGGAATACAGAGATGGAGGGCCACAGTCACAATCCATACCACAGTCACCCTTCATCTAAATTCAGGAATACAGAGAGGGAGGGCCACCGTCACAATCCATACCACAGTCACCCTTCATCTAAATTCAGGAATACAGAGAGGGAGGGCCACCGTCACAATCCATACCACAGACACCCTTCATCATAACTCAGGAATACAGAAAGGGAGGGCCACAGTCACAGACCCATACCACAGACACCCTTCATCTAAATTCAGTAATACAGAGAGGGAGGGCCACAGTAACAATTCATACCACAGACACCTTTCATCTAAATTCAGGAATACAGGGAGGGAGGGCCACAGTCACAATCCATACCACAGACACCCTTCATCTAAATTCAGGAATACAGAGAGGGAGGGCCACAGTCACAATCCATACCACAGACACCCCTCACAGAAACTCAGGAATACAGAGAGGGAGGGCCACCGTCACAATCGATACCACAGACACCCCTCACATAAACTCAGGAATACAGAGAGGGAGGGCCACCGTCACAATCCATACCACAGGCACCCTTCATCTAAACTCAGGAATACAGAGAGGGAGGGCCACAGTCACAATCCATACCACAGACACCCCTCACATAAACTCAGGAATACAGAGAGGGAGGGCCACCGTCACAATCCATACAACAGACACCCTTCAAATAAACTCAGGAATACAGAGAGGGAGGGCCACAGTCACAATCCATACAACAGACACCCTTCATCTTAACTGACGAATACAGAGAGGGAGGGCCACAGTCACAATCCATACCACAGACACCTTTCATCTTAACTCAGGAATACGGAGAGGGAGGGCCACAGTCGCAATCCATACCACAGACACCCTTCATCTTAACTCAGGAATACAGAGAGGGAGGGCACAGTCACAATCCATACCACAGACACCCTTCATCTTAACCCAGGAATACAGAGAGGGAGGGCCACTGTCACAATCCATACCACAGACACCCTTTCATCTAAACTCAGGAATACGGAGAGGGAGGGCAACCGTCACAATCCATACCACAGACACCCTTTGATCTAAACTCAGGAATAAAGAGAGGGAGGGCCACAGTCACAATCCATACCACAGACACCCTTTCATCTAAACTCAGGAATACAGAGAGGGAGGGCAACCGTCACAATCCATACCACAGACACCCTTTCATCTTAACTCAGGAATACGGAGAGGGAGGGCCACCGTCACAATCCATACCACAGACACCCTTCATCTAAATTCAGGAATACAGGGAGGGAGGGCCACAATCACAATCCATACCACAGACACCCTCCATCTAAATTCAGGAATACAGAGAGGGAGGGCCACAATCACAATCCATACCACAGACACCCTTTCATCTAAACTCAGGAATACGGAGAGGGAGGGCCACCGTCACAATCCATACCACAGACATCCTCCATCTAAACTCAGGAATACAGAGAGGGAGGGCCACCGTCACAATCCATACCACAGACACCCTCCATCTAAACTCAGGAATACAGAGAGGGAGGGTCACCGTCACAATCCATACCACAGACACCCTTCATCTAAATTCAGGAATACAGGAAGGGAGGGCCACAGTCACAATCCATACCACAGACACCCCTTCATCTAAATTCAGGAATACGGAGAGGGAGGGCCACAGTCACAATCCATACCACAGACACCCTTCATCTTAACTCAGGAATACAGAGAGGGAGGGCCACCGTCACAATCCATACCACAGACACCCTTCATCTGAAACTATTAATACTGAGAGGGAAGGCCACAGTCACAATCCATACCACAGACACTTCATCTTCATCTGAAACTCATCTTAAATACTGAGAGGGAAGGCCACAGTCACAATCCATACCACAGACACCCTTCATCTTAACTCATTAATACTGAGAGGGAGGCCACAGTCACAATCCATACCACAGACACCCTTCATCTGAAACTATTAATACTGAGAGGGAGGGCCACAGTCACAATCCATACCACAGACACCCTTCATCTGAAACTATTAATACAGAGAGGGAAGGCCACAGTCACAATCCATACCACAGACACCCTTCATCTTAACTCAGGAATACGGAGAGGGAGGGCCACAGTCACAATCCATACCACAGACATCCTTTGATCTAGAACTCAGGAATAAAGAGAGGGAGGGCCACAGTCACAATCCATACCACAGACACCCTTCATCTGAAACTATTAATACTGAGAGGGAGGGCCACCGTCACAATCCATACCACAGACACCCTTCATCTGAAACTATTAATACTGAGAGGGAAGGCCACAGTCACAATCCATACCACAGACACCCTTCATCTTAACTCAGGAATACGGAGAGGGAAGGCCACCGTCACAATCCATACCACAGACACCCTTCATCTAAACTCAGGAATACAGAGAGAGGGAGGCCACCGTCACAATCCATACCACAGACACCCTTCATCTGAAACTATTAATACTGAGAGGGAGGGCCACCGTCACAATCCATACCACAGACATCCTCAGAATTCATCTAAACTCAGGACAATCTGAAACTATCAGGAGGGAGGAGGCCACCGTCACAATCCATACCACAGACACCCTTCATCTGAAACTCATTAATACTGAGAGGGAGGGCCACCGTCACAATCCATACCACAGACACCCTTCATCTGAAACTATTAATACGGAGAGGGAGGGCCACCGTCACAATCCATACCACAGACACCCTTCATCTGAAACTATTAATACTGAGAGGGAGGGCCACCGTCACAATCCATACCACAGACACCCTTCATCTAAACTCAGGAATACGGAGAGGGAAGGCCACAGTCACAATCCATACCACAGACACCCTTCATCTGAAACTATTAATACTGAGAGGGAGGGCCACAGTCACAATCCATACCACAGACACCTTTCATCTGAAACTATTAATACGGAGAGGGAGGGCCACCGTCACAATCCATACCACAGACACCCTTCATCTGAAACTATTAATACTGAGAGGGAGGGCCACCGTTAGAATCCATACCACAGACACCCTTCATCTGAAACTATTAATACAGAGAGGGAGGGTCACCGTCACAATCCATACCACAGACACCCTTCATCTGAAACTATTAATACGGAGAGGGAAGGCCACCGTCACAATCCATACCACAGACACCCTTCATCTGAAACTATTAATACTGAGAGGGAGGGCCACCGTCACAATCCATACCACAGACACCCTTCATCTGAAACTATTAATACAGAGAGGGAGGGTCACCGTCACAATCCATACCACAGACACCCTTCATCTAAATTCAGGAATACAGGAAGGGAGGGCCACCGTCACAATCCATACCACAGACACCCTTCATCTTAACTCAGGAATACGGAGAGGGAAGGCCACAGTCACAATCCATACCACAGACACCCTTCATCTTAACTCAGGAATACGGAGAGGGAAGGCCACAGTCACAATCCATACCACAGACACCCTTCATCTTAACTCAGGAATACTGAGAGGGAGGGCCACAGTCACAATCCATACCACAGACACCCTTCATCTGAAACTATTAATACTGAGAGGGAGGGCCACAGTCACAATCCATACCACAGACACCCTTCATCTTAACTCAGGAATACGGAGAGGGAAGGCCACCGTCACAATCCATACCACAGACACCCTTCATCTGAAACTATTAATACTGAGAGGGAGGGCCACCGTCACAATCCATACCACAGACACCCTTCATCTTAACTCAGGAATACGGAGAGGGAAGGCCACCGTCACAATCCATACCACAGACACCCTTCATCTGAAACTATTAATACAGAGAGGGAAGGCCACCGTCACAATCCATACCACAGACACCCTTCATCTGAAACTATTAATACAGAGAGGGAAGGCCACCGTCACAATCCATACCACAGACACCCTTCATCTGAAACTATTAATACAGAGAGGGAAGGCCACCGTCACAATCCATACCACAGACACCCTTCATCTGAAACTATTAATACTGAGAGGGAAGGCCACCGTCACAATCCATACCACAGACACCCTTCATCTAAACTCAGGAATACTGAGAGGGAGGGCCACAGTCACAATCCATACCACAGACACCCTTCATCTGAAACTATTAATACTGAGAGGGAAGGCCACCGTCACAATCCATACCACAGACACCCTTCATCTGAAACTATTAATACTGAGAGGGAGGGTCACCGTCACAATCCATACCACAGACACCCTTCATCTTACTCAGGAATACTGAGAGGGAAGGCCACCGTCACAATCCATACCACAGACACCCTTCATCTGAAACTATTAATACTGAGAGGGAAGGCCACCGTCACAATCCATACCACAGACACCCTTCATCTTACTCAGTAATACTGAGAGGGAGGGCCACCGTCACAATCCATACCACAGACACCCTTCATCTGAAACTATTAATACTGAGAGGGAAGGCCACCGTCACAATCCATACCACAGACACCCTTCATCTGAAACTATTAATACTGAGAGGGAAGGCCACCGTCACAATCCATACCACAGACACCCTTCATCTGAAACTATTAATACTGAGAGGGAAGGCCACCGTCACAATCCATACCACAGACACCCTTCATCTGAAACTATTAATACTGAGAGGGAAGGCCACCGTCACAATCCATACCACAGACACCCTTCATCTTAACTCAGGAATACGGAGAGGGAAGGCCACAGTCACAATCCATACCACAGACACCCTTCATCTGAAACTATTAATACGGAGAGGGAAGGCCACCGTCACAATCCATACCACAGACACCCTTCATCTGAAACTATTAATACGGAGAGGGAGGGCCACCGTCACAATCCATACCACAGACACCCTTCATCTGAAACTATTAATACAGAGAGGGAAGGCCACCGTCACAATCCATACCACAGACACCCTTCATCTGAAACTATTAATACAGAGAGGGAGGGCAACCGTCACAATCCATACCACAGACACCCTTCATCTGAAACTATTAATACTGAGAGGGAAGGCCACCGTCACAATCCATACCACAGACACCCTTCATCTGAAACTATTAATACAGAGAGGGAGGGCAACCGTCACAATCCATACCACAGACACCCTTCATCTGAAACTATTAATACTGAGAGGGAAGGCCACAGTCACAATCCATACCACAGACACCCTTCATCTAAACTCAGGAATACTGAGAGGGAGGGCCACCGTCACAATCCATACCACAGACACCCTTCATCTGAAACTATTAATACAGAGAGGGAGGGCCACAGTCACAATCCATACCACAGACACCCTTCATCTGAAACTATTAATACTGAGAGGGAGGGCCAGGGAAGTCACAATCCATACCACAGACACCCTTCATCTGAAACTATTAATACTGAGAGGGAAGGCCACAGTCACAATCCATACCACAGACACCCTTCATCTAAACTCAGGAATACTGAGAGGGAGGGCCACAGTCACAATCCATACCACAGACACCCTTCATCTGAAACTATTAATACTGAGAGGGAAGGCCACAGTCACAATCCATACCACAGACACCCTTCATCTGAAACTATTAATACAGAGAGGGAGGGCCACAGTCACAATCCATACCACAGACACCCTTCATCTGAAACTATTAATACAGAGAGGGAGGGCCACAGTCACAATCCATACCACAGACACCCTTCATCTGAAACTATTAATACAGAGAGGGAGGGCCACAGTCACAATCCATACCACAGACACCCTTCATCTGAAACTATTAATACAGAGAGGGAGGGCCACAGTCACAATCCATACCACAGACACCCTTCATCTGAAACTATTAATACAGAGAGGGAGGGCCACAGTCACAATCCATACCACAGACACCCTTCATCTGAAACTATTAATACAGAGAGGGAGGGCCACAGTCACAATCCATACCACAGACACCCTTCATCTGAAACTATTAATACTGAGAGGGAGGGCCACCGTCACAATCCATACCACAGACACCCCTTCATCTGAAACTATTAATACTGAGAGGGAGGGCCACAGTCACAATCCATACCACAGACACCCTTCATCTGAAACTATTAATACAGAGAGGGAGGGCCACAGTCACAATCCATACCACAGACACCCTTCATCTGAAACTATTAATACAGAGAGGGAGGGCCACAGTCACAATCCATACCACAGACACCCTTCATCTGAAACTATTAATACAGAGAGGGAGGGCCACAGTCACAATCCATACCACAGACACCCTTCATCTGAAACTATTAATACTGAGAGGGAGGGCCACCGTCACAATCCATACCACAGACACCCTTCATCTGAAACTATTAATACGGAGAGGGAGGGCCACCGTCACAATCCATACCACAGACACCCTTCATCTTAACTCAGGAATACGGAGAGGGAAGGCCACCGTCACAATCCATACCACAGACACCCTTCATCTTAACTGACGAATACAGAGAGGGAGGGCCACAGTCACAATCCATACCACAGACACCTTTCATCTTAACTCAGGAATACGGAGAGGGAAGGCCACCGTCACAATCCATACAACAGACACCCTTCATCTTAACTCAGGAATACGGAGAGGGAGGGCCACCGTCACAATCCATACCACAGACACCCTTCATCTTAACTCAGGAATACGGAGAGGGAAGGCCACCGTCACAATCCATACAACAGACACCCTTCATCTTAACTGACGAATACAGAGAGGGAGGGCCACAGTCACAATCCATACCACAGACACCTTTCATCTTAACTCAGGAATACGGAGAGGGAGGGCCACAGTCACAATCCATACCACAGACACCCTTCATCTTAACTCAGGAATACGGAGAGGGAGGGCCACCGTCACAATCCATACCACAGACACCCTTCATCTAAACTCAGGAATACGGAGAGGGAGGGCAACCGTCACAATCCATACCACAGACACCCTTTGATCTAAACTCAGGAATAAAGAGAGGGAGGGCCACAGTCACAATCCATACCACAGACACCCTTTCATCTAAACTCAGGAATACAGAGAGGGAGGCCAACTGTCACAATCCATACCACAGACACCCTTTCATCTAAACTCAGGAATACGGAGAGGGAGGGCCACCGTCACAATCCATACCACAGACACCCTTCATCTAAATTCAGGAATACAGGGAGGGAGGGCCACAATCACAATCCATACCACAGACACCCCTCCATCTAAATTCAGGAATACAGAGAGGGAGGGCCACAATCACAATCCATACCACAGACACCCTTTCATCTAAACTCAGGAATACGGAGAGGGAGGGCCACCGTCACAATCCATACCACAGACATCCTCCATCTAAACTCAGGAATACAGAGAGGGAGGGCCACCGTCACAATCCATACCACAGACACCCTCCATCTAAACTCAGGAATACAGAGAGGGAGGGTCACCGTCACAATCCATACCACAGACACCCTTCATCTAAATTCAGGAATACAGGAAGGGAGGGCCACAGTCACAATCCATACCACAGACACCCTTCATCTAAATTCAGGAATACGGAGAGGGAGGGCCACAGTCACAATCCATACCACAGACACCCTTCATCTTAACTCAGGAATACGGAGAGGGAGGGCCACCGTCACAATCCATACCACAGACACCCTTCATCTGAAACTATTAATACTGAGAGGGAAGGCCACAGTCACAATCCATACCACAGACACCCTTCATCTGAAACTATTAATACTGAGAGGGAAGGCCACAGTCACAATCCATACCACAGACACCCTTCATCTTAACTCAGGAATACGGAGAGGGAAGGCCACAGTCACAATCCATACCACAGACACCCTTCATCTGAAACTATTAATACTGAGAGGGAGGGCCACAGTCACAATCCATACCACAGACACCCTTCATCTGAAACTATTAATACAGAGAGGGAAGGCCACAGTCACAATCCATACCACAGACACCCTTCATCTTAACTCAGGAATACGGAGAGGGAGGGCAACCGTCACAATCCATACCACAGACACCCTTTGATCTAAACTCAGGAATAAAGAGAGGGAGGGCCACAGTCACAATCCATACCACAGACACCCTTCATCTGAAACTATTAATACTGAGAGGGAGGGCCACCGTCACAATCCATACCACAGACACCCTTCATCTGAAACTATTAATACAGAGAGGGAAGGCCACAGTCACAATCCATACCACAGACACCCTTCATCTTAACTCAGGAATACGGAGAGGGAAGGCCACCGTCACAATCCATACCACAGACACCCTTCATCTTAACTCAGGAATACGGAGAGGGAAGGCCACCGTCACAATCCATACCACAGACACCCTTCATCTGAAACTATTAATACTGAGAGGGAGGGCCACCGTCACAATCCATACCACAGACACCCTTCATCTAAACTCAGGAATACTGAGAGGGAGGGCCACAGTCACAATCCATACCACAGACACCCTTCATCTGAAACTATTAATACTGAGAGGGAGGGCCACCGTCACAATCCATACCACAGACACCCTTCATCTGAAACTATTAATACTGAGAGGGAGGGCCACAGTCACAATCCATACCACAGACACCCTTCATCTGAAACTATTAATACTGAGAGGGAGGGCCACCGTCACAATCCATACCACAGACACCCTTCATCTGAAACTATTAATACAGAGAGGGAGGGCCACAGTCACAATCCATACCACAGACACCCTTCATCTGAAACTATTAATACTGAGAGGGAGGGCCACCGTCACAATCCATACCACAGACACCCTTCATCTGAAACTCAGGAATACTGAGAGGGAGGGCCACAGTCACAATCCATACCACAGACACCCTTCATCTGAAACTATTAATACTGAGAGGGAGGGCCACAGTCACAATCCATACCACAGACACCCTTCATCTGAAACTATTAATACTGAGAGGGAGGGCCACCGTCACAATCCATACCACAGAGGGAGGGAGGGCCACAGTCACAATCCATACCACAGACACCCTTCATCTGAAACTATTAATACTGAGAGGGAGGGCCACAGTCACAATCCATACCACAGACACCCTTCATCTGAAACTATTAATACAGAGGGAGGGCCCAGTCACAATCCATACCACAGACACCCTTCATCTGAGAACTATTAATACTGAGAGAGGGAGGGCCACAGTCACAATCCATACCACAGACACCCTTCATCTGAAACTATTAATACTGAGAGGGAAGGCCACAGTCACAATCCATACCACAGACACCCTTCATCTGAAACTATTAATACAGAGAGGGAGGGCCACAGTCACAATCCATACCACAGACACCCTTCATCTGAAACTATTAATACTGAGAGGGAGGGCCACAGTCACAATCCATACCACAGACACCCTTCATCTGAAACTATTAATACTGAGAGGGAGGGCCACAGTCACAATCCATACCACAGACACCCTTCATCTGAAACTATTAATACTGAGAGGGAAGGCCACCGTCACAATCCATACCACAGACACCCTTCATCTGAAACTATTAATACAGAGAGGGAAGGCCACAGTCACAATCCATACCACAGACACCCTTCATCTGAAACTATTAATACGGAGAGGGAAGGCCACCGTCACAATCCATACCACAGACACCCTTCATCAGTAGTCAGTAATACTGAAAGGAGGCGGCGGCCGTCGATAGTTATTGGGAACAATACATTTCTGGCCCTCTAACATGGCGTCACCCTGCCAGTTTGTTATATATCGTCTGAGATTTTGCGCTGTGATATAGATGTGATACATCGTACTATGCCAAAAGAGAATAGACATCCTCTGCTCCAAATCGTTATTAGTATTCGTATGTCTTTGATCGATGTAAGTCGGCGGTGCCGAGTTTGGGGCAGACGCGGCCATCAGCACGTGCACAACGTCTATTAGCGTGAATGGAGGTAACTGAGGGGAACGTACCTGCTAAACATACAGAGCCCATTCATAACGTGGCCTGTTCTGTTTCTTTTCAGGCTGAGTATATTAATAACAAAGTCTTAGGGACAGGGCAAGTTGGATAGCTTTAAGGATTTTCAATGTGACACATTCTGATCCAAGATATAGGCCAATGCAATTGGCACTTTCAGTGAAGCAACATCATGACCATGACGCTTCAGTATATTTCGTTTTGTTTCCCCAATAATATTTTACTTTGATTTGTTATTTTTTTAAACATCTTTGTCTTTTACTGTCCCTTCAATGGTGCTAGGTATTTACCGTAAACACACAGCAAGTGTTTTCGTCCACTCCATTCATTAATGACGACACTCGTTGCATGACATCTGCTTCACGCACAACACCCAAAGACGCATGACACCGTCCCTAATCATAGCATTGACGCTTACAGGACTCCTACACTATACACATCACCTACCCTATACATAGCCCAGAGTTACAGTACTTCTACACTATACACACCGCCTACCCTATATATAGCCAAGAGTTACAGTACTTCTACACTATACACATCACCTACCCTATACATAGCCCAGAGTTACAGTACTTCTACACTATACACATCACCTACCCTATATATAGCCCAGAGTTACAGTACTTCTACACTATACACGTCGCCTACCCTATACATAGCCCAGAGTTACAGTACTTCTACACTATACACCCCGCCTACCCTATATATAGCCCAGAGTTACAGTACTTCTACACTATACACGTCGCCTACCCTATACATAGCCCAGAGTTACAGTACTTCTACACTATACACATCACCTACCCTATACATAGCCCAGAGTTACAGTACTTCTACACTATACACATCGCCTACCCTATATATAGCCCAGAGTTACAGTACTTCTACACTATACACGTCGCCTACCCTATACATAGCCCAGAGTTACAGTACTTCTACACTATACACCCCGCCTACCCTATATATAGCCCAGAGTTACAGTACTTCTACACTATACACGTCGCCTACCCTATACATAGCCCAGAGTTACAGTACTTCTACACTATGCACATCACCTACCCTATATATAGCCCAGAGTTACAATACGTCTACACTATACACATCGCCTACCCTATATATAGCCCAGAGTTACAGTACTTCTACACTATACACGTCGCCTACCCTATATATAGCCCAGAGTTACAGGACTCCTACACTATACACGTCGCCTACCCTATACATAGCCCATAGTTACAGTACTTCTACACTATACACCCCGCCTACCCTATATATAGCCCAGAGTTACAGTACTTCTACACTATACACATCGCCTACCCTATACATAGCCCAGAGTTACAGTACTTCTACACTATACACATCGCCTACCCTATATATAGCCCAGAGTTACAGTACTTCTACACCATACACGTCGCCTACCCTATATATAGCCCAGAGTTACAGTACTTCTACACTATACACATCGCCTACCCTATACATAGCCCAGAGTTACAATACCTCTACACTATACATGTCGCCTACCCTATATATAGCCCAGAGTTACAGTACTTCTACACTATACATGTCGCCTACCCTATATATAGCCCAGAGTTACAGTACTTCTACACTATACACGTCGCCTACCCTATATATAGCCCATAGTTACAGTACTTTTACACTATACACGTCGCCTACCCTATATATAGCCGAGAGTTACAGTACTTCTACACTATACACGTCGCCTACCCTATACATAGCTCAGAGTTACAGGACTTCTACACTATACACGTCGCCTACCCTATATATAGCCCAGAGTTACAGTACTTCTACACTATGCACATCGCCTACCCTATACATAGCCCAGAGTTACAGGACTCCTACACTATACACGTCGCCTACCCTATATATAGCCCAGAGTTACAGTACTTCTACACTATACACGTCGCCTACCCTATATATAGCCCAGAGTTACAGTACTTCTACACTATACACGTCGCCTACCCTATATATAGCCCAGAGTTACAGGACTCCTACACTATACACGTCGCCTACCCTATATATAGCCCAGAGTTACAGTATTTCTACACTATACACGTCGCCTACCCTATATATAGCCCAGAGTTACAGTACTTCTACACTATGCACATCGCCTACCCTATACATAGCCCAGAGTTACAGGACTCCTACACTATACACGTCGCCTACCCTATATATAGCCCAGAGTTACAGTACTTCTACACTATACACGTCGCCTACCCTATATATAGCCCAGAGTTACAGTACTTCTACACTATACACGTCGCCTACCCTATATATAGCCCAGAGTTACAGGACTCCTACACTATACACGTCGCCTACCCTATATATAGCCCAGAGTTACAGTACTTCTACACTATACACGTCGCCTACCCTATATATAGCCCAGAGTTACAGTACTTCTACACTATACACGTCGCCTACCCTATACATAGCCCAGAGTTACAGGACTCCTACATTATAAACGTCGCCTACCCTATATATAGCCCAGAGTTACAGTATTTCTACACTATACACACCGCTTACCCTATATATAGCCCAGAGTTACAGTACTTCTACACTATACACGTCGCCTACCCTATACATAACCCAGAGTTACAGTACTTCTACACTATACACATCGTCTCCCTATACATAGCCCAGAGTTACAGTACTTCTACACTATACACATCGCCTACCCTATATATAGCCCAGAGTTACAGTACTTCTACACTATACACGTCGCCTACCCTATACATAGCCCAGATTTACAATACTTCTACACTATACACGTCGGCTACCCTATATATAGCCCAGAGTTACAGTACTTCTACACTATACATGTCGCCTACCCTATATATAGCCGAGAGTTACAGTACTTCTACACTATACACGTCGCCTACCCTATATAAAGCCCAGAGTTACAATACTTTTACACTATACACGTCGCCTACCCTATATATAGCCCAGAGTTACAGTACTTCTACACTATACACGTCGCCTACCCTATACATAGCTCAGAGTGACAGGACTTCTACACTATACACGTCGCATACCCTATATATAGCCCAGAGTTACAGTACTTCTACACTATGCACATCGCCTACCCTATACATAGCCCAGAGTTACAGTACTTCTACACTATACACGTCGCCTACCCTATATATAGCCCAGAGTTACAGGACTCCTACACTATACACGTCGCCTACCCTATATATAGCCCAGAGTTACAGTACTTCTACACTATACACGTCGGCTACCCTATATATAGCCCAGAGTTACAGTTCTTCTACACTATACACGTCGCCTACCCTATATATAGCCCAGAGTTACAGGACTTCTACACTATACACGTCGCCTACCCTATATATAGCCCAGAGTTACAGGACTATACCACACTATATATACACGTCGCCTACCCTATATATATAGCCAAGAGTTACAGTATTTTTACACTATACACGTCGCCTACCCTATATATAGCCCAGAGTTACAGGACTTCTACACTATACACGTCGCCACCCTATACATAGCTCAGAGTGACAGGACTTCTACACTATACACGTCGCATACCCTATATATAGCCCAGAGTTACAGTACTTCTACACTATGCACATCGCCTACCCTATATATAGCCCAGAGTTACAGTACTTCTACACTATACACGTCGCCTACCCTATATATAGCCCAGAGTTACAGTACTTCTACACTATACACGTCGCCTACCCTATATATAGCCCAGAGTTACAGTACTTCTACACTATACACGTCGCCTACCCTATATATAGCCCAGAGTTACAGGACTTCTACACTATACACGTCGCCTACCCTATATATAGCCCAGAGTTACAGGACTCCCACACTATACACGTCGCCTACCCTATATATAGCCAAGAGTTACAGTACACCCCGCCTACGCTACAGAGTTACTATACCCTATATATAGCCCAGAGTTACAGTACTTCTACACTATACACGTCGCCTACCCTATATATAGCCCAGAGTTACAGTACTTTACACTATGCACATCGCCTACCCTATATATAGCCCAGGGTTACAGTCCTTCTACACTATACACACTACCCCTACCCTATATATAGCCCAGAGTTACAGTTACACTATACACGTCGTCTACACTATACTAACCCAGAGTTACAGTACTTCTACACTATACACATCGTCTCCCTATACATAGCCCAGAGTTACAGTACTTCTACACTATACACATCGCCTACCCTTTATATAGCCCAGAGTTACAGTACTTCTACACTATACATGTCGCCTACCCTATATATAACCCAGAGTTACAGTACTTCTACACTATACACATCGCCTACCCTATATATAGCCCAGAGTTACAGTACTTCTACACTATACATGTCGCCTACCCTAGATATAGCCGAGAGTTACAGTACTTCTACACTATACACACCGCCTACCCTCTATATAGCCCATAGTTACAGTACTTTTACACTATACACGTCGCCTACCCTATATATAGCCCAGAGTTACAGTACTTCTACACTATACACGTCGCCTACCCTATATAAAGCCCAGAGTTACAGTACTTTTACACTATACACGTCGCCTACCCTATATATAGCCCAGAGTTACAGGACTTCTACTCTATACACACCGCCTACCCTATACATAGCCCAGAGTTACAATACTTCTACACTATACACATCGGCTACCCTATATATAGCCCAGAGTTACAGTACTTCTACACTATACACGTCGCCTACCCTATACATAGCCCAGATTTAAGGTACTTCTACACTATACACGTCGCCTACCCTATATATAGCCGAGAGTTACAGTACTTCTACACTATACACACCGCCTACCCTATACATAGCCCAGAGTTACAGGACTTCTACACTATACACGTCGCCTACCCTATATATAGCCCAGAGTTACAGTACTTCTACACTATACACACCGCCTACCCTATACATAGCCCAGAGTTACAGGACTTCTACACTATACACATCGCCTAACTTATACATAGCCCTGATGGTTACTTGCTACTACCTTATACACAATACCGATAGTTACATGTCATCCCCCTATAATTAACCTAAAACAAGATCGCAGAGAAATTATCGTTTTTGGTAGCAAGGTTTCAAATATTTCCAATATATCGTCCTGATGAAAGTTAAACTGATATTTAAAAAGAGAGAAAAACATAAAGCATTTGTAGTTGAAACTTTAAAACTTGACAGTGTTTCCAGTGTTGGTGGTAATGTGTAGCGGAAATATAAGCAGGTAACCTTGCTAGATTGAAAATATATTATGTATATTGATAGCATGTCATTATGAAACTTGAACATTTTGCTGTTAGCCAATGTATTGAGTGCAACGGTGATCGATAGCATGAAGACTAGTGTTTTTTGAGTGGGTTTTCGTTGTGGCTTAAGGAATTCAAACGTAGCCATTAAATAGGGCTGCGCAATATAACCGGTTTACCGGTATTTACCGGTTCAGATACGAAAACCATACGTATTGCGATACGACGATTATGAAACGGGTATTTTGGCATGCATTCGGAAAACGTTGGATATTTCCGTTGTTCACACCGCAAGTCATGCGTTTGTTGTAAAATGGTTTTAGTGATGATTGTGATGATGGTGATGGTGATGATGATGATGATTTTTGGTAATGGTGTGGTGATGAAGATGTTGATGATTTTGGTAATGGTGGTGGGATTGATCGTAGTGAAAATTACATTTAACTGGATGGAAGTTCGGTTTGAAGTTGCGTTCTTAAGTGTTCAAGTGTTTCGCAGTGTTTTGGATCTGACGGTTTTTAATATTCATTCATTAATGACCAGTGATCTCTGATAGGTCAAGTTGCTGTCTAAACTCTCAGGGCATTTTCAGAGAGTGGAGAAACTAGTTCAAACCAGTAACCACTGTGTTGATGCTAAATTATTCTTGTCCTTGTTTCAATATTATTTACATTTATATTTTGTCATGATTTAAAGTTTTTTATTGAAGCTTTAATTAAGCATAGTGATTTTTGTTGTGTTTTTGCTTTATGAATCAAGCATTAACTCGATTATAAGTAGTTTTTGTTAAAACAACTTCTTGCAATATATTGCAATACATATCGCAATACTCGTAATGCTTTCGCATCGCAATATATCGCAATATGAAAATTCTCTGCAATACGCACCCCTACCATTAAACGAAGTTTGAAACTGTTTATGTTTAAACTTTGATGTTTTAAGTCATGACCATACTTTAACTCGCTGAAAGTGTGGAGAACATCCACTGAGTAAACTGTCAAGTGTGTACTCCCACCGATAACGAGGCTAGGCTTAATATAATATAAAGGCTTAATATAAAAGGTGTAGTTCTTCACAGGACGTCATCATTGTGACGACACACCATTCATCGTGACGCAGGAGAATATGACGTCGGAAAATTGCAAATTGAAAGAAAACCTCTGTGCTACCCAAACACGAACGAAAATCTCTTTGGCAATTTCTATCCTGTTTCTGCCCGAAATGAATTAGACATACTTTGAATATGAAAGCAGATCTCCATTTTACGGTCCCGTTAAGAGCAGGGTTAGAATTGTACCCATGTTCATTGTGTAATTGTCTAGTCCAGGATGCTTTTAAATGTTGTTTTTTTTTGCTACAGACCAAAGTCACAAACCTGGATACCGTAAAGAACAAAGAAGATAACCAAAGTTATAAAGGACAAAGTAGGGAATCAACAATAAAAATACTACAAATACAATCAAATGTATTTGTTTACACATATGAAGAAGTATACATATACCACAGGAATACATGAAATATACAAATAAAGTAGTGTGTTATTTTCTATACGTGTTCTCTTGTAACCATCGTAAGACAACAGTATATATATAATTGAGTATTACAGGAGTGCTACCAACGGTCTTACACACTCTGTGGCTGAGTGGGTTCGATCGTCCATTGTGCAATTCCGACTGTGTGCTGGCGGTTGGGTGTGGGTGTGAGAGTGTGGGTTTGAAGCCCGGATTAGACTCATCCCAGAATCTGTACTTTACTGTGTGTAATCCCAAACATAACATGCGTTGGAAAGGGTTTTGTATGTGACTTATCAGGTGTGATTTATTGTGTGAGTAAAATAGAACAGCCGCTGTAATACTCTTAGGGACAATACTTATTTAGGTCTGACTGCCCCCAGGTCAGCTTAAATCAGACCCGCAAACAAAAACATCCGGTGATTATCTGTCACTTCCGGTATCAGTGAAAATATTCTCCTGTAATCCAACTATACCCCGCCTGTGTGGCTGGTGTGTGTGTGCGGGAGCGTTTGCGGGTGGACGTTTGCCCTCTCTGTGTGTGGTGGTGGTGGTGGTGGTGGTGTGTGTGTGTGTGTGTGTGTGTGTGTGTGTTGGCGGCGGCTTCAGATACATCATGTTCATAACATCACAAATGATTTGCAATCGATTTACAATTAAGAGTTGCCTGAAGGGTATAGTTGATGAGAATGGAGCAAAATGTATATGACGTCAAGTTTCCCTGTGCCCTCGGGCAGTGTATCCTGCCACTGTCACATGTTGTTTACCTGCTGATAAATAATTAGAAGCGACAGCCTTGTGTCTGGGGCAACACACTGCTTCTGTCACTGACTGGGCAGTGTCCATATGCGCCAACTATATCTAAAGCTTTCACCCTGGACACCTCGCAATTCGCTTAATAGAAATCCTATTTTAGGATAAAGCTTGAAATTATATTCACTGAGTAAATGGAATGTCTGTGTGTGGCCATTGAGTGATTAATGTTGAAGTCTGGCTGTAATGACAGGCAATGCTGGACGCGACTATTGTTAGAATGGAAATGTCAGCTGAAATCATTTTGACAATTTGTGCAATTAACAAATATTAAAACATCATTTAGGTTTATTTGTTTTGTTGTGTTCGAAGTCGTGTGTGTGATCCAGGTGTGTGTGTGCGCGCGCGTGCGTGCGCGTGCGTGCGTGCGTGCGCGCGTGTGTTAAATATGTTTTAATATTCTACTCGATGCAGCTGAAATCTAGACTGTACTTCAATACAGTAGAAATGCCGTTAGTTGATCATATTAGGAAAGAGGCCAATGCTTTATCATTTGATGTCAAAATACTCTTCTTGTAAAATACGTTCTCTTCTTTCAGTTTATCGACGCCTAATTGCTACTGTAACGACAAGACATTCATATGAAGAATTACAGTGTGTCCGCATGTGATGGATTGCACGCTCACTGTACCACTGATGGAGCAAATTTGTGTATAGACTTACACTGACTTCTTTCCTTCCATCAATTCCTCCCACATTACGCAACTACTCCCTCCTTACACCCACTCCTCCCTCCTTACATCAACTTCTCCCTCCTAACATCCACTCCTCCTTCCTTACACCCACTCCTCCCTCCTTACACCCACTCCTCCTTCCTTACACCCACTCTTCCTTCCTTACACCAACTACTCCCTCCTTACACCCACTCCTCCTTCCTTACACCCACTCCTCCTTCCTTACACCCTCTCCTCCTTCCTTACATCCACTCCTCCCTCCTTACACCCACTCCTCCCTCCTTACATCAACTTCTCCCTCCTAACATCCACTCCTCCTTCCTTACACCCACTCCTCCCTCCTTACACCCACTCCTCCTTCCTTACACCCACTCTTCCTTCCTTACACCAACTACTCCCTCCTTACACCCACTCCTCCTTCCTTACACCCACTCCTCCTTCCTTACATCCACTCCTCCCTCCTTACACCCACTCCTCCTTCCTTACACCCACTCCTCCCTCCTTACATACACTCCCCCTTCCTTACATCCACTCCTCCTCCCTTACACCCTTTCCTCCTTCCTTACATCCGCTCCTCCCTCCTAACATCCACTCCTCCTTCCTCACACCAACTCCTCCCTCCTTACACCCACTCCTCCTTCCTTACATCCACTCCCCCTTCCTTACATCTACTCCTCCCTCCTTACATTCACTCCTTCTTTCTTACATCCACTCCTCCCTCCTTACATCCACTACACTTTCCTTACATCCGCTCCCCCTTCCTTACACCCGCTCCATCCTCCTTACATCTACTCGTCCCTCCTTACATACACTCCCCCTTCCTTACATCCGCTCCTCCTTCCTTACACCCACTCCTCCCTCCTTACACCAACTCCTTCGTCCTTACACCCACTCCTCCCCCCTTACATCCACTCCATCCTCGTTACATCTACTCCTCCCTCCTTACATCCCCCCCTTCCTTACACCCACTCCTCCTTACTTACACCCACTCCTCCTTCCTTACACCCACTGCTCCCTCCTTCCTTACACCCACTGATCCCTCCTCACACCCACTCCTCCTTCCTTACACCCACTCCTCCTTCCTTACACCCACTCCTCCTTCCTTACACCCGCTCCTCCTTCCTTACGCCCATTCCTCCCTCCTTACACACTCCTTCTTTACATCCACCTACCCCTTCCTTACACCCACTCCTCCTTACTTACACCCACTCCTCCCTCCTTACACACTCCTTCTTTACATCCACCTACGCCCACTTACACCCACTTCCTTCCGAGTGTTCAGCGCTCCAGTGGGAGTTGTGTGATGTGCCGTTGTCGCCTCCTCAGTCAGCCCAACCACTTTACAATCGCAGTGCGTTCATAAAATATATCTTTATTTAAATCATTTCACGGTACACCCTCGCAACATTTCGTAACAGTTGTCTCTGCATCATAAACAGTCCATAAAATAAAAGCGTGGTTGTATTAGCGTGATTGTCCGTGGCTTTGTTGCGCTGAAACGTACGTGGGAGTAGATCCTTTGGGGAATCTGAGCTGCTGCTGCTACTGGCAGGTAACGCACTAAAGTCCTCTCTTCCGAAAAAGCTAACCGATTCAGTGTAGCGTCATACATGCCATTTCCCTGTCTGACGTCATCGTAACACATGGTCCATTTCTCGCACTTTTCTGTGAACATTTGATAGTATTTACATATACCATAGATTGTATTTCATGTACAGCTATTATTACATATCGCCACACACTGTATAGGAGTACTTATATCTACAAGTTTCCCTGGTCGATAATCTGCTTGTAAAGATTCCTATTTCCAGGAGGTACACGAATGGGAGGTTACAGTGAAATCCTTGTCTTATGAGTTGTTCACTTCCAAGCTTATGCTGAAAAGGCTTTACTGATGTGTCGGAATGGCTACACATTTAACGTGATAAGGGTTTAGTGGGGCTATATCCGGTTCCTGGCATGCCTGGGTTAATGTCATATCTTGAACCATCCTCTGAGATTTTTGTCTGATAGCCAGTGAGGGATAAGGACGTTTCAGTGCTGACGGTGTTCCTACCATGAGCTTATCTCATCCTGGGAGAGACAGAGAGGAGGGAAATCAATAGCAGTCGACCGCCACAAAGACGATTGAAATGCACATTGCCACTAATCTCACTCCCACTTCTAACTGGTAGGTCAGTGTCGGATTGCAATGCTCGCGTATACACATATGGGGTTATATACCAAGTGTCCTGGCAGATGTATATAACATGGTCAGATTAAATATATCATGTAGTGTCCTGGCAGATGTATGTAACACGGTCAGATTAAATATATCATGTAGTCTCCTGGCAGATGTATGTAACACGGCCAGATTAAATTATATGATGTAGTGTCCTGGCAGATGTATATAACACGGTCAGGTTAAATATATCATGTAGTCTCCTGGCAGATGTATGTAACATGGTCAGGTTAAATATATGATGTAGTCTCCTGGCAGATGTATGTAACATGGTCAGGTTAAATATATCATGTAGTGTCCTGGCAGATGTATGTAACACGGTCAGATTAAATATATCATGTAGTGTCCTGGCAGATGTATGTAACACGGTCAGATTAAATATATCATGTAGTCTTCTGGCAGATGTATGTAACACGGCCAGATTAAATTATATGATGTAGTGTCCTGGCAGATGTATATAACACGGTCAGGTTAAATATATCATGTAGTCTCCTGGCAGATGTATGTAACATGGTCAGGTTAAATATATGATGTAGTCTCCTGGCAGATGTATGTAACATGGTCAGGTTAAATATATCATGTAGTGTCCTGGCAGATGTATGTAACACGGTCAGGTTAAATATATCATGTAGTCTCCTGGCAGATGTATGTAACATGGTCAGGTTAAATATATCATGTAGTCTCCTGGCAGATGTATGTAACATGGTCAGGTTAAATATATCATGTAGTGTCCTGGCAGATGTATGTAACACGGTCAGATTAAATATATCATGTAGTGTCCTGGCAGATGTATGTAACACGGTCAGATTAAATATATCATGTAGTCTCCTGGCAGATGTATGTAACACGGCCAGATTAAATTATATGATGTAGTGTCCTGGCAGATGTATATAACACGGTCAGGTTAAATATATCATGTAGTCTCCTGGCAGATGTATGTAACATGGTCAGGTTAAATATATGATGTAGTCTCCTGGCAGATGTATGTAACATGGTCAGGTTAAATATATCATGTAGTGTCCTGGCAGATGTATGTAACACGGTCAGGTTAAATATATCATGTAGTCTCCTGGCAGATGTATGTAACATGGTCAGGTTAAATATATCATGTAGTCTCCTGGCAGATGTATGTAACATGGTCAGGTTAAATATATGATGTAGTGTCCTGGCAGATGTATGTAACATGGTCAGGTTAAATATATCATGTAGTCTCCTGGCAGATGTATATAACATGGTCAGATTAAATCATATGATGTAGTGTCCTGGCAGATGTATATAACATGGTCAGATTAAATATATCATGTAGTCTCCTGGCAGATGTATATAACATGGTCAGATTAAATATATCATGTAGTGTCCTGGCAGATGTATGTAACACGGTCAGATTAAATATATCATGTAGTCTCCTGGCAGATGTATGTAACACGGCCAGATTAAATTATATGATGTAGTGTCCTGGCAGATGTATATAACATGGTCAGGTTAAATATATCATGTAGTCTCCTGGCAGATGTATGTAACATGGTCAGGTTAAATATATCATGTAGTCTCCTGGCAGATGTATGTAACATGGTCAGGTTAAATATATCATGTAGTCTCCTGGCAGATGTATGTAACACGGTCAGGTTAAATATATCATGTAGTCTCCTGGCAGATGTATGTAACACGGTCAGGTTAAATATATCATGTAGTGAACTGACAGATGTATATAACACGGTCAGGTTAAATATATGATGTAGTCTCCTGGCAGATGTATATAACATGGTCAGGTTAAATATATCATGTAGTCTCCTGGCAGATGTATGTAACACGGTCAGATTAAATATATCATGTAGTGTCCTGGCAGATGTATGTAACACGGTCAGATTAAATATATCATGTAGTCTCCTGGCAGATGTATATAACATGGTCAGGTTAAATATATCATGTAGTCTCCTGGCAGATGTATGTAACATGGTCGGGTTAAATATATCATGTAGTCTCCTGGCAGATGTATGCAACACGGTCAGGTTAAATATATCATGTAGTCTCATGGCAGATGTATGTAACACGGTCAGATTAAATATATGATGTAGTCTCCTGGCAGATGTATATAACATGGTCAGGTTAAATATATCATGTAGTCTCCTGGCAGATGTATGTAACATGGTCGGGTTAAATATATCATGTAGTCTCCTGGCAGATGTATGCAACACGGTCAGGTTAAATATATCATGTAGTCTCCTGGCAGATGTATGTAACACGGTCAGATTAAATATATGATGTAGTCTCCTGGCAGATGTATATAACATGGTCAGGTTAAATATATCATGTAGTCTCCTGGCAGATGTATGTAACATGGTCAGATTAAATATATCATGTAGCCTCCTGGCAGATGTATCTAACATGGTCAGGTTAAATATATGATGTAGTCTCCTGGCGGATGTATGTAACACGGTCAGATTAAGTATATCATGAAGTGTCCTGGCAGATGTATGTAACACGGTCAGGTTAAATATATCATGTAGTCTCCTGGCAGATGTATGTAACACGGTCAGATTAAATATATCATGTAGTCTCTCCTGGCAGATGTATATAGCATGGTCAGGTTAAATATCATGTAGTCTCCTGGCAGATGTATCTAACATGGTCAGGTTAAATATATCATGTAGTGTCCTGGCAGATGTATATAACATGGTCAGATTAAATATATCATGTAGTGTCCTGGCAGATGTATGTAACACGGTCAGATTAAATATATCATGTAGTCTCCTGGCAGATGTATGTAACACGGCCAGATTAAATTATATGATGTAGTGTCCTGGCAGATGTATATAACACGGTCAGGTTAAATATATGATGTAGTCTCCTGGCAGATGTATGTAACATGGTCAGATTAAATATATCATGTAGTCTCCTGGCAGATGTATGTAACACGGCCAGATTAAATTATATGATGTAGTGTCCTGGCAGATGTATATAACACGGTCAGGTTAAATATATGATGTAGTCTCCTGGCAGATGTATGTAACATGGTCAGGTTAAATATATCATGTAGTCTCCTGGCAGATGTATGTAACATGGTCAGGTTAAATATATCATGTAGTCTCCTGGCAGATGTATGTAACATGGTCAGGTTAAATATATCATGTAGTGTCCTGGCAGATGTATGTAACATGGTCAGGTTAAATATATCATGTAGTCTCCTGGCAGATGTATGTAACACGGTCAGGTTAAATCATATGATGTAGTGTCCTGGCAGATGTATATAACATGGTCAGGTTAAATATATCATGTAGTCTCCTGGCAGATGTATGTAACATGGTCAGGTTAAATATATCATGTAGTCTCCTGGCAGATGTATGTAACATGGTCAGGTTAAATATATCATGTAGTCTCCTGGCAGATGTATGTAACACGGTCAGGTTAAATATATCATGTAGTCTCCTGGCAGATGTATGTAACACGGTCAGGTTAAATATATCATGTAGTGAACTGACAGATGTATATAACACGGTCAGGTTAAATATATGATGTAGTCTCCTGGCAGATGTATATAACATGGTCAGGTTAAATATATCATGTAGTCTCCTGGCAGATGTATGTAACACGGTCAGATTAAATATATCATGTAGTCTCCTGGCAGATGTATGTAACACGGTCAGATTAAATATATCATGTAGTCTCCTGGCAGATGTATATAACATGGTCAGGTTAAATATATCATGTAGTCTCCTGGCAGATGTATGTAACATGGTCGGGTTAAATATATCATGTAGTCTCCTGGCAGATGTATGCAACACGGTCAGGTTAAATATATCATGTAGTCTCATGGCAGATGTATGTAACACGGTCAGATTAAATATATGATGTAGTCTCCTGGCAGATGTATATAACATGGTCAGGTTAAATATATCATGTAGTCTCCTGGCAGATGTATGTAACATGGTCAGATTAAATATATCATGTAGCCTCCTGGCAGATGTATCTAACATGGTCAGGTTAAATATATGATGTAGTCTCCTGGCGGATGTATGTAACACGGTCAGATTAAGTATATCATGAAGTGTCCTGGCAGATGTATGTAACACGGTCAGGTTAAATATATCATGTAGTCTCCTGGCAGATGTATGTAACACGGTCAGATTAAATATATCATGTAGTCTCCTGGCAGATGTATATAGCATGGTCAGGTTAAATATCATGTAGTCTCCTGGCAGATGTATCTAACATGGTCAGGTTAAATATATCATGTAGTGTCCTGGCAGATGTATATAACATGGTCAGATTAAATATATCATGTAGTGTCCTGGCAGATGTATGTAACACGGTCAGATTAAATATATCATGTAGTCTCCTGGCAGATGTATGTAACACGGCCAGATTAAATTATATGATGTAGTGTCCTGGCAGATGTATATAACACGGTCAGGTTAAATATATGATGTAGTCTCCTGGCAGATGTATGTAACATGGTCAGATTTAAATATATCATGTAGTCTCCTGGCAGATGTATGTAACACGGCCAGATTAAATTATATGATGTAGTGGTCCTGGCAGATGTATATAACACGGTCAGGTTAAATATATGATGTAGTCTCCTGGCAGATGTATGTAACATGGTCAGGTTAAATATATCATGTAGTCTCCTGGCAGATGTATGTAACATGGTCAGGTTAAATATATCATGTAGTCTCCTGGCAGATGTATGTAACATGGTCAGGTTAAATATATCATGTAGTGTCCTGGCAGATGTATGTAACATGGTCAGGTTAAATATATCATGTAGTCTCCTGGCAGATGTATGTAACACGGTCAGGTTAAATCATATATATCATGTAGTCTCCTGGCAGATGTATGTAACATGGTCAGGTTAAATATATCATGTAGTCTCCTGGCAGATGTATGTAACACGGTCAGGTTAAATATAAATCTCTGGCAGATGTATGTAACATGGTCAGGTTAAATATATCATGTAGTCTCCTGGCAGATGTATGTAACACGGTCAGGTTAAATATATCTTCCTATCCACTGTCCTCCACTGCTGTATATCCTCATGGTCCAAAGCTGTCCATTCCCTATATACCACTGTCCATACCTTGTCACAGTCCATATATGTCCTCCATCCACCACTGTCCATTCCTTCTGTCTACTGTCCTCCACTTTCTATAGTCCATTCCTTCCTCCACTGTCTCCACTGTCTATACCACTGTCCATTCATCTTTCCTCCACATGTCCTACTGGGCTATATACCACTCATCCATTCTCCTATCCACTGTCTCCTACTGTCTGTCCATTCCTTCTCTGTCTGTCCTCCCTGCTGTCTCTTTTCGTCCATTCATATATCCTTCTGTCTCCTGCTGTCTATATGCTGCCATTCCATTCCCTTCTCCTGCCACTGTCCACTGTGCTCTGTCTGTCCTCCACCGTGTCCATTCATACTCCTGTGTCCCTTTGTGTATGCCACTTGTCCATTCCTTCTCCTCCTCTGTCTCTGCTGTCTGCCTGTTTGTCCGTGTCTCCTCCTGCAAATCTCCTGCTGTCTGTCCATTCATATCATGTCTCCTTGTCTCTACTGTCCGTTATATCATGTGTCCTTCCACTGTCACCGTCCATTCCTCATGCTGTGTCCGCCGTCTCCTACTGCGTCCGGTCATATATCCTGTCTCCTGCTGCCTGCTGCTGTCCGTATATGTGTCCTGTGGTCACCATGGTCCGGTCCGTATATCATGTGTCTCCTGCTTGGTCTTCTCCGGTCCTGTCATGTAGTCTCCTGCTGTCTCTCCTGCTGGTCCGGTCCATGTCATGTGTGTCCTGCTGGGTCTGTCCATGTAGTCTCCTTGGTCACCATGGTCCGGTCATGTAGTCTCCTGCTGGGTCTCTGGTCGGATTCCTGTCCATGCTGTCTCCGTTCATCCTGTCCATATAGTCCTGCTGCCTGGTCCGGTTATCCATGCTGGTCTCTGTGCCTGCACGGTCCGGGTCATGTCATATGGTGGTGACAGATCCTCCTGCTGCCTGTGCTCTGTCTCCATGCTGTCCTCCTTGTGTCCACTCATGCCTTTGGTCTGTGCTGTCCTCAGCTGTGCTCTGTCTGGCTCATGCTGTCCATGCCTTGTGCTCTGTCTGTCTGTCTCCTCCATGCCTTCTGTGTGCTCTGTCCATGCCTCCTTGTGTCTCACTCACTGTTCTCCTGTCTCCACTCCTCATTCTGTCTCTTCCTGTCACTGTGTCTCTCTGTCCACTGTGCCTCCTTCTGTCTGTCCATTCCGTGCCTGGGGCATGCTCTGTCACTGTGTCCATGTGTCTCTGTGTCTCTGTCTGTGTCTCACATGTCTGTGCTGTCCTCTGTCCTCTGTCTCTGTCTCATTCTATGTCAGCTCCTGGCTCTGTGCTCACTCCTACCTTCAGTGTGCTCCTGTCTCACTGTCTCTCTCTCTCCTCCTTCTCATTCTCTCTCTCTGCTCTATATCACTCATACCTCCAGCTATATGCTCTATAATCCTCATACCTTCAGCTATATGCTCTATATCACTCATATCTTCAGCTTTATGCTCTATATCACTCATACCTCTCAGCTATGTGCTCTATATCACTCATACCTCATAAGTTTTATATCACCCATGTCTTCAGCTATTCTCATATCACCTATACCTACAGCTATATGTCCTTTATCTCATACCTACAACTATATTCTCCATATCCACTCTCATACCTACAGCTATATGCCCTAGCATCACTCACAGCTATGCTCTAAATCACTATATCTACAGCTATATCCTATATCACTCATTCTTACAGCTATATGTTCTATGTCCTCATACCTTCAGCTATATGCCTCTATATCATGTTTCTGTCATACCTAAAGCTATATTCTCTATATCACTCATACCTACAGCTATATTCTCTGAGACATCATTCTGAAACTTCAGCTATATGCCTCTATATCACTCATGCATGTCTATCATGATCATTCTTTATCCATCATGCATTCCTTCCTGCTCCTGCATTACCTTCCATACTCCACCATACCCCTCCTTCTCCATATCCACCATACCTCCCAGCTATATCCACCCCTGCTATATGTTTCCTCTCACTCCTTCTGCACTATTCTCTATATCCACTCCTTTCCTTCTATATATATATCCACCTTCCTTCTATCATTCCTTACTCTATATCCTCCATACCTTCCTGTCCATTTCCTTATATTCTCCTCCATACCTTCTCTATATCCTTCTCTATATCCATTCCTTCATCAACTATATATATATCCACCATACCTCCTTCTATGCCTATATCACTCATACCTTCCTGCCTCCTTATTTCTCTACTATATCCCTCCTTTTATATCACTCACTGCCTTTCCATTCCTCCACTATATTCTCCTCACTCCATACCTTCAGTTATATATCCACTCATACCTTCTCCATTTTCTATATCCACTCCTTTTCTTTTCCTTATATCATATCCACTTTTTATACTCTACTCATACTATTTTCCTTCATTCCATTTATATTCTCTATGTCCTCATACCTTCCATTTATATTCTCTATATCTCCATACCTACATATATGTTTCCGTCCATACTATCATTCTCTATATCTACCATTTCTCTATATCCACTCCTTCCTGAATATATGCTCTCCACTATTTATATTCTCTATATCCACTCATACTATATGTTTCCGTCCTCCATACCTTACTATATATGCTATATCCACTCCATACCTACATATTCTCTGTCACTCACTACTGCACTGTCACTATATCCTGTCTGTCACTCCATACCTACATTTATATTCTCTATACTCATACCATACCTGTGTATTCTGTGTCACTCCTTTTCTATCCTCTATATCCACTCATACCTTCTATGCTCCTCATTCAGCTTATGTCTATATCCACTCACATACCTCCATTTATATGCTCCATGTCACTCATACCTGTGCTCTGTCCATGTCTGTTTCTCATACTCTTTATATGTTTCTATCTCTCATGCCTTCCTGTCACTCCTTTTCTACTCTGTTATGTCTATATCCATGCCTGTGTCTCTGTCTCCTCATGTGTCCTTGTGTCTGTCACTCATGTGTGTCTGTCCTCCATGTCTCTGTGTGTGTCTGTGATTCTCATTCTGTCTGTGTGTGTCTGTCATGCCTGTGTCTCTCCATGTGTGTGTGTCCATGTGTCCTGTCATCCTGTCTCATGTCTTCTCTCTGTCTTTGTGTGTCTGTCACTCTTTTCCATGTGTCATTCATGCCTGTGTGTCTCATGCCTCTCTCTGTCCACTCCTTGTGTGTCTCATGTCTCTGTCCACTCCTCCATGCCTTCCTTCCTCTGTGTGTCTGTGTCACTCCTGTGTCTATGCCTCCATATTTTCTCTGTCCACTCCTTCAGTCTGTCTCTCATGTGTGTCTGTCTCCTGTCTCCTCTGTGTCTCATCGTTCCATTATATTCTCTATGTCCTCCACCTTCTATATTCTCTCCACTCCTTTTTATATGTCGATTCATGCCTGTTTCTCTCCTTGTCTACATTCTATGTCCACTCATGTCTGTCTGTGATTCTCTATGTCACTGTACTGATGTGTGTCTCTGTCCACTCATGCCTTCCTGTTACTCATGTGTCTGTCTGTCCATTCTCTACATATCTGTCTCTCTCATCCTGTTTTCCATGTGTGTCCTCACTCATCCTTGTGGATCTGTCTCTCACTGGGATGTCTCCATCCTTCCTACCTGTTCTCTGTCTCTCTCTCTCTGTCACTCATATGTCTGTCCTCTGCTCCACTCCAGTGCTCTGTCTCTGTGATTCTCTGTCTCGTGTCTATATCTCCACTCATGCCTGTCTTTCGTTCTCTATGCTGTCACTCATGCCTTCTATGTTTCTGTCCACTCATGCCTTCTGTCTGTCTCTCTGTCTGTGTCTCATGCCTTCTGTTCTCTATGTCCTCAGCTGTGTGTCACTCATGTCTGTCTCTGTGTCACTGTGTCCTCGGGATGTCTGTCTGTCTATGTCACTCGTGTCTGGGATGTCTGTGTGTCGATTCATGCCTGTCTGTCCTGTGTCTGTCACTCATGCTCTGTCCTGTGTCCTCTGTCCTGTCTCTCTGTCTGGGTCTGTCTCTGTCCTCATGTGTCTGTCCATGCCTTCGATGTCTGTCTGTCACTCTGTGTCTTCCATGTCCTGTCTGTGTCTGTGTCATGTCACTCTGTCTCACTCATGTGTCTCCTGCCTCATGCTATGTTCTCTGTCCTTCCATGTCTCATGTCTGTCCTTCTGGATGTCTCTGTCACTATGTCACTCTATGTCATTCAGGATGTCATTCTGTCATCATCCTCCTGATAATATTCCTCTATCATTCTCATGTCACTGTATGTGACTGTGATAATGTATCGATGTGTCTCTGTCCTAATGTCTCTTGTCTGATGTCTCATCATCATCCATGCCTACCCCTTCCTGTTCCATCCACCTACTGTCCTTCCACCTTCCCTTCCACTACCTTCCTTCTATATCCATTCCTGCTGTATACTCTATCCACTCCATACCTTCACTTTTTCTATTCTCTACCACCTTCTCTTTCCTTCCACTCTATCCTCTCCACCTATTCTCTATACTCCACTCATACCTATATCTATCTTTTCCTTTGTGTTCTCTATATCCACTCATACCTCCACTCCTCTGTTTTCCTATCCACTCCATGCCTACCTTCTATATCTCTGTCCACTCCATGCCTTCTCTATATCCTGTCATCACTTCTACCTTCATATCCTCCATACCTACTATACTCTATACCTACTGCTTCCTGTGTCTCTATGTCCACTCCTACTCCTTTCTATCTCTATATCCACTCCATCTTTATACCTTTCTCATACATTCCATGTATTCTCTATGTCCACTCTTTTTATATGTTTCTCACTCCTTTTCCTTATATGATTGTCCACTCCTTTTCCTCTCTGTTCCTTCTATCCACTCATATCTACATATTCTCTATATCCACTCCTTGTCTGGTCTGTGCTCATATCCTCATACCTTCCTTCTCACTCCTTTTTCCTTCGATTCTCAGCTATATCCTCTGTCCTTTCCTTCATTTATATTCTCTATGTCCACTCATGCCTGTCTTCTATATCCTCCATGCCTTTATATTCTCTGTCCTCATCCAGCTATGTCTCTGTCACTCCTGGTCTGTCTATGTGTCTCCTGTCTGTGTGTCTGTGTCACTCATACCTGGGTCCAGCTATATTCTCTTATGTCACTCATACCTTCTGTGCTCTGTCTCCTCTGTCTATTCTCTGTCTCACTCATACCTCCAGCTATATGCTCTCTGTCCATACTCTCAGTATGCCTTGTCTCATACCTTCTCAGATATATCTGCTCTATGTCACCTGTCAGATATATGTCTCTGTCACTCATGTCTCTGTGTCTGTCCTCATGTGCTCTGTCCTCAGCTATATATGTCATATCACTTACACTCATGATATCTGTCTATACTCATACCTTCAGCTATATGTCATGCCTTCATGTCTCAGCTATGTGTCACTCATGTCACTCCATGCCTCTCTGTCACTCTGTCTGTCTATTCTCATGCCTTCCATGTCCTCATGTGTATGCTCTATCTCACTCATACCTGTCTGTCCTCTGTCACTCACTGATATTCTCTGTCACACTCATACATGCTCTATATCACCTGTCACCTGTGCTCTGTACCACTCATGTCTCTCCTATGTCCTCATGCCTTCTGGATGCTCTCTGTCCTCCATGCCTGATATGTCCTCTGTGTCTTCACTTCTCATCCTCTGTGTCACTCATGCCTCAGATGTCTCTCTATCACCATACCTTCTGTCTATGTCTATATCACTGTACCTGTCAGATATGTGCTCATGTCTCCTATGTCCATTCTCTGTCATGTCACTCATACCTGTCTATGTCCTCTGTGTCCTCTGCTCTCCTCTCTATATATCCTACCCTGTCCTCTGTGTCACTCTATGTTCTGTCACTCTGTGTCCAGCTTCTCTGTCCATGTCAACTCCATGTCTCTCACTCATACCTCAGCTATATTCTCTATATCACTCATCTGTGCTCTCTGTCTGTCTCAACTAGGTCTCTATGTCTCATGTCTACAGCTGTCTCTATGTCACTCATACCTACAGATATATCTGTCACTCCTGTCTGTGTATTCTCTATGTCTCTATGATCCTCTCTACCTTCATATCACTCATATGCTCTATATCACTCATACCTACAACTATATCTCTCTATATCACTCATACCTACAGCTATATTCTCTATATCACTCATACCTACAGATATATGCTCTATATCACTCATACCTTCAGCTATATTCTCTATATCACTCATACCTTCAGATATATGCTCTCCTACAGTCTATATATGCTATGTCTCTATATCACTCATACCTACAACTATATCTCCTATATCACTCATACCTACAGCTATATTCTCTATATCACTCATACCTTCAGATATATGCTCTATATCACTCATACCTTCAGCTATATGCTCTATATCACTCATACCTTCAGATATATCTATATCACTCATACCTTCAGATATATGCTCTATATCACTCATACCTACTATATCACTCATACTATATATCATACCCTCTATATCACTCTATACCTACAGCTATATTCTCTATATCACTCATACCTTCAGATATATGCACTCATAACACCTCATACCTAAAGCTATATATCCTCTATATCACTCATACCTCCACTATACCTCTATGCTCTCTATATCACTCATACCTTCAGCTATATGCTCTATATCACTCATACCTTCAGATATATGCTCTATATCACTCATACCTTCAGATATATGCTCTATATCACTCATACCTTCAGCTATATTCTCTATATCACTCATACCTACAGCTATATGTTTTCGATCACTCATACCTACAACTATATCCTCTATATCACTCATACCTACAGGTATATTCTCTATATCACTCATACCTACAGCTATATTCTCTATATCACTCATACCTACAGATATATGCTCTATATCACTCATACCTACAACTATATCCTCTATATCACTCATACCTACAGCTATATTCTCTATATCACTCATACCTACAGATATATGCTCTATATCACTCATACCTACAGCTATATTCTCTATATCACTCATACCTTCAGATATATGCTCTATATCACTCATACCTTCAGCTATATGCTCTATATCACTCATACCTTCAGATATATGCTCTATACCACTCATACCTTCAGATATATGCTCTATATCACTCATACCTACAACTATATCCTCTATATCACTCATACCTACAGCTATATTCTCTATATCACTCATACCTACAGATATATGCTCTATATCACTCATACCTTCAGCTATATTCTCTATATCACTCATACCTACAGCTATATGTTTTCGATCACTCATACCTACAACTATATCCTCTATATCACTCATACCTACAGCTATATTCTCTATATCACTCATACCTACAGATATATGCTCTATATCACTCATACCTACAACTATATCCTCTATATCACTCATACCTACAGCTATATTCTCTATATCACTCATACCTACAGATATATGCTCTATATCACTCATACCTACAGCTATATTCTCTATATCACTCATACCTTCAGATATATGCTCTATATCACTCATACCTTCAGCTATATGCTCTATATCACTCATACCTTCAGATATATGCTCTATATCACTCATACCTTCAGATATATGCTCTATATCACTCATACCTACAACTATATCCTCTATATCACTCATACCTACAGCTATATTCTCTATATCACTCATACCTTCAGATATACCTACAGCTATATTCTCTATATCACTATAACACTCTATACCTACCTACAGCTATATTCTCTATATCACTCATACCTATGCTCTATATCACTCATCACCTTCAGCTATATGCTCTATATCACTCATACCTTCAGATATATGCTCTATATACCTTCAGATATATGCTCTATATCACTCATACCTACAACTATATATCACTCTATATCATTCTCATACCTATGCACTATCATACCTATATTCTCTATATCACTCATACCTTCAGCTATATCAGATATATGCTCTATATCACTCATACCTACACTATCTATATCACTCATACCTTCAGCTATATGCTCTATATCACTCATACCTTCAGATATATGCTCTATATCACTCATACCTTCTGCTATATGCTCTATATCACTCATACCTCCAGCTATATGCTCTATATCACTCATACCTTCAGCTATATGCTCTATATCACTCATACCTCCAGCTATATGCTCTATATCACTCATACCTACTGCTATATGCTCTATATCACTCATACCTACAGCTATATGCTCTATATCACTCATACCTTCAGTTATATGCTCTATATCACTCATACCTACAGCTATATTCTGTATATCACTCATACCTACTGCTATATGCTCTATATCACTCATACCTAGAGGTATATTCTCTATATCACTCATACCTACTGCTATATGCTCCATATCACTCATACCTACAGCTATATTCTCTATATCACTCATACCTTCAATACATTCCGCTACTCAAATTATATACTCGCTCAGTTCGAAAATAGGATAATGCATAAAACACACGTCGCATTTCAATAAGATAAAAAGAAAATGTGCGTGTCAGTACAGGCAAAAAGAATGATAAAAAGAACACTGGTTATCGGTAGTCTTTTACGTTATTCTGCAAATATAAACTTCCGGGTATCTTTTTAAAAGAAATTATACAGTTGAAATTTGGAATCAACCACGAAAAATTACACTTAATCAAAACGATTTTAGGGGGAAAGCAGTCCCCGAAAAACACTTGTAGCTGAAGGTCCAAAAGAGAACCATGATGGCCATATCGAACACGGCACCATCGACAAACCATATTCTGTTTGTTCCAACATGAATGTGCACTACTGAGCGGCAGTTTACAGCGATAGAAATAGTGGGTGAGTTAACATGAAATATTTTTCAGTCATAGAGCGACGAGACCATATTCACATAAATGCAAACGTTTACCATGAAATCAAGACTGATATAATCAAGGCACTGACTCATTAGAAGGAGACTATGTATGGGTGTCATACATTGTAGTGTAATTTCTGAGGTAGTGCGAGTTAAGTTAGGAATGGAAAGAGGAGTCAAATTCTCCAAGAAAAAGTGAACCTACACTTGCTTCGACATAAGTTGAAAATCATTAACCCGATATTGAAGTGAAGATTGAACCTTCTTTTTTCTTGATATCCATATTATCGGCATGTGCCTTTACATGATAAAACAGATTCTGTGACAACCCATGCGTTATCAAAGGCGATTGGTGAACGGCGTATATTGATGCCTGGGGGCCACGGTAACGATAGTTCTCATGATCTTTGATGCCGCCAATACACATTCCATGTATCTGAAAGGGAACGTGCAGAACGGGGAGTCCCCGCGTATGGCAATCCATATTAAGAAATACTGATATTTTCAACTGTTTTATAGATATCTTGAATGAAAATAGAGATATCTTGAATTGGACTGAAGATATCTCGAATAGAGTTAATTATAGATGTCTCTAATAAAATTCACGATATAGCAAAATCAGTTCAGGATATGTTGAAGCATATTAATGATACCTTGAAAAGAATTGCTGATATCTTGAACTGAATTAGAGATATCTGAAATGATTTAAGGATATCTCAAACAGAGGTAATGTATTGATACATTACTGATACCGTAATTTGTTTTCAAGATATAGTTAATTGAATTGGAAGATATTTTGAAATGAATAAAAGATATCTTGAATAGAGATATTCAAAACGATTTCAAGATATCTTCAAATACTTCCGGCTACATATCCGTGAATACTTCCGGTTCTGTAAAGCATTGTTGGTAATGTTTATAATCATGGCGGGCGGTGTTGACGATTCTCAACAGGTTCTTGATCGTACTCATTCCACAGTGGGTGACATATCGCGTTTGTTGACTGAAAGTGTCAGTATTTCGTCAGCTAAACAACTCCTCCAGACTGCTTTATCCACTTTACATCGCATATCGCCTTCAATTGGTAATCCGAAGTACTTGTCCGTCAAACAGCCAGTCCAGCAGCTGCTCACTTTAGGCGAGAAATTAGAAGTTGAGAAGCCCTTTCAAATGCAACAAGTATGACCAACAATCAAAGAATTCGTGTCTTGTGTTTAAGTTCCACGAGAGTGGCGCATTATGCAATAGGATATAGCTAAAGTGTGATTCGTGAGTTTGTTCATATCCCTCCCCTAAATCTATCTTTAATGTCTGTTAGAGAAATAAATATATTTCCTTATATATTACGTTTCTGCATCCTAACATATCATAGCCATCAAAGTGTATGAATAGATTGGATATTAGTTTTCAGTTTAATGGGAAAAGTGACTCGATCTTGTGTAAGAATTCATTAATATTTAGTAAGATTCATGCCCTTCTTCGAGACAAGCCAATCAGTGGGGAGCACCATCAAAACAACGTTCATGTCACCTGTCAATCAAGACACGATGCGATAAGAAACACAACATACAGACTGTAACAAACCGGAACAAATATGTCAGGGAAACAACAAAGATTTGCAGTTGGAAAAATGCGACAAAAATCAAATGAATGCACTATAGGGAAGGCAAAGTCACTGACAACTGCAAGCACCGCAATTCTCACCATTTGTCATCCACAGTTTCATTTAGGGTATGGTTCAAATATAGAACATTTACTCGAAGAACTGAAGTTCCAACAAGCATAATAGTGATCACGGGCATCGTGTTTGGTATCAAATCACCAATGATTATTGAGAAGCGTCGTTTGATGACACTGTAGAATCGCGGAAAACAAACTCTAAAGTGAACATTCCGCCATAAGATACTGTTTATAAAATCGTAGATCGATGCTCATGCTGTTGGTCACTGGATTGTCTGGTCCAGACTCGATTATTTACAGACAGCTGCCATATAACTTGAATATTGCTGAGTGCGGCGTAAAACTAAACTCACTTACGTTTATAAAATCACTTTATACTTATGTCGGTTATGTTACGCCTATTACATCACGTATAATTCAAATTCAGCTTCATTACATGAATCCCTGAATTTCTCATACATTTTACAAGAAAATGACAAATACTCTTTGCCATCAATGCCAAGTGTCTCGGTGATATCAATGTAAATATATCAGGTCTGAAAACATCACTTGTCTGATCTGTGAATACAGATACCCTGGCCACACGCAGCTCGTTAAACTGTTACTGTCTCATCTCAAGGAGTCGTGCAGTTTGTTTGAGGGTTTGTTCAGCATGCATGCCTAAATGCCTATAAACGTTAATTCGGTCGTCTCTACAGTCAGAAATATTTTGAAATGTGTTCTCCCTTTACGAACAGCAAACATTAAAACACATCTACTGAAATATCGTACAGAGGTATATGAAACAGTTTCACTGTGTAATTTACAGCTCTCATTTACGCCATAATGACCTTTATTATGTGATTGGGCGCCAGGTATAGGACTATATGTACATACATATACTATACGCTATACCGTTTTAAGTTAGTCTTGGTATATTACTCATAAAATCATGGTATGATACGATGCATATGTGAAAATGTTGATACATTCTTGCAGAGATGCGCGGAAGACCAAGTGTCGATATGTCGTCCAGCCAAATCGCATATCTTTTGAAGAAGGGTTACACAGCTGGCAAAAATTGCAAATCACTTTACTTGTTCAGCAAGCACCGTATACCACAAGATGTATTCTAAAAACAAATACACGGATCTTACTTCGAATTAAAGTGGGAGATATAAAGGACAGTTTCCCAAACACAGGAAGTGAGGTGTGTTAAATACACAAAGCCTAAACATAACAGTAAAAATGAGTTCATGTTAATAATCTTCTACTGACAACATTATCTGTAAATGACCACATTGTGTACGTTCCTTATACAACTACTATTGACGCCTTACACAAACAGTATAGCAATATCTGTTCGGCACGAACGGTCATGTCCATGATGCAGTAACATTTCTCTGATCACAACCTATAACTTCTGCTTTTTTAACTTGTATACAACTACTGATGCTGTAGTATTCTACTGTTTCGTATTGAAGAGATTAAATAAGACATATTCTGTAATCACCCGAGCCTCCCTAAGTATATGTAAGACAGCAGTATAAAGGCCACCATTATCTAGTTCATTTATATCACAGACGTCCTTGTCTTGCAAGTCCATACTATTCCCTAGGCCTTAACTGGGGTCGCATAGTCTAATTATATTAAGATGACAGATAAGATAAGACTTTAGAATCCGAAGGGAAATATTTTTTCACAATCCGGTTACACTGATATGTATATACATGTATTCAAAAAACTATTTAAAACTGTATTTATAAGGTAGGGTTGCTTCAGTTGTTAGATTTGCTGTTGACATAGGAAGTAACATAAATACATAATGGTGGTTCATCGCGCTCTTATTTAACTACTTTTTTAGTTTTAATTAGAGGTATTATGCATGCATTAAAATTTCTTTGATGTGATGAGAGACTTTAATAATGACACATTTTAATGATGAACACAATACTTCATATATTTCACAGGTGATGAATGGATATCTCCGTTCTGATAGACTCTCCATTCAACGCAACAGTCCGGATGGGGGATGAGAGTAGCTAGGCGTACTTTTTCTGTTCCATCCCAAAACAGTATAGGACACATGGATATCTTATATGAAACTCAACAGGTGTGTACTGAACATTTTAGTTTCAGACTGTTTCAAGTCACTGATTATATTCCACAACATGAAACTCGCTATTACCAATATGGAATCTTTGGATTATTACATTACACTTATGATGTGAACTGATCTTTTAATACACATTTCAGATAGTCACTAGTAACTCATGGATTGATGGCTTTCCCCTGCACATAACAGCACTGGCTGTTGAAATGTTGAGAATACTTGTTCAAGTGTGAGATAAGTATGGTCTTCCATTGAGGGTTAGGAGCGATCACGGAATTTAAAACATCAAAGTCGGATATGCCATAAATTTGATCAGAGGCCACCAAAAGAGCTAGTCACATTACTGGGAGATCGGTTAACATTCACAGAGTAGTGCGACTATGACGTGATGTTCACAAAGAGGTGCCTGAAACACTATACAAGGAGTTTTATGCCTTTGAGGATGACGGTATCCTTGATGCAATAAATAGGCAGCACATTTATTCTTTGCACTTCGTTTATGTTCCGGATATAAACTGTCAACGGACTTCTTTTCGATGTGTTTGGAACTGTCACAGAATGAGAACAGAAGGAAACCATTCGCCTGAACAAATATTGATTGATGGCATCCTGAACAATGCGAACTCAGGACACACGTCTGTTGAAGAAACATTTGGCGATGTACCTACATTTGCGAATCGCCTTGTCGATGCCGTTCAAACTTATGGATTTGATGCTGATATGGAGTCTTGTCGATGCCGTTCACACAACCAGCATAGATCATGTTAGTCAATCATCTCTGCAATGGACAGATGAGCAAAATCGTCACCTAATGGACGTTACAACTGGACAACTTTCATACAAAGATAAATTTATTGCTTGTATGACAGAATGTGACGGTTTATTCAATTAATTATGAATTCATACTGACGTTTTTTTGCTGCTAAGTATATATACATAGCAGAGTGATAAATTGAGTGAATGCTCTAACTGTATATATATATGGCAGAATCATAAAGCCATAACATTTACATATGGCAAAGTGATAATTCTAGTGTATGCCATAACATTTACATATGGCAGAGTAATAATTCTAGTGTATGCCATAACATTGGCATATGACAGAATGACATCTCCAGTGAATGCTATAACTATATATATACATAGGAAAGTGATAACTGTAGTGAATGCTATAACATTTACATATGGCAGAGTGATAATTCGAGTGAATTCTATGACTATATATATACATGGCAGAGTGATAAATCTAGTGTATGCGCTAACTGTATATATATCGCAAAATCGTAATTCTAGTGACTGCCATAATATTTACATATGGCAGAGTGATAATTCTAGTGAATGCTATAACTATATATATTCATGATCGACTGGTAATTGTAGTGATTGCCATAACATTTACATAGGGCAGGGTGATAATTCTGGTGAATGCTCGACTATATATATACATGGGAAAGTGATAATGCTAGTGAATGCCATAACATTTACATATGGCAGAGTGATAATTCTAGTGAATGCTATAACTATATATATACATGGGAAAGTGATAATTGTAGTGAATGCCATAACATTTGCATATGGCAGAGTGATAAATCTAGTGAATGCTATAACTATATATATACATGGCAAAGTAATAATTGTAGTGAATGCCATAACATTTACATATGGCAGAGTGATAAATGTAGTGAATGCTATAACTATATATATACATGGTCGACTGATAATTGTAGTGATTGCCATAACATTTACATATGGCAGAGTGATAAATGTAGTGAATGCTATAACTATATATATACATGGTCGACTGATAATTGTAGTGATTGCCATAACATTTACATATGGCAGAGTGATAATTCTAGTGAATGCTATAACTATATATATACATGGCAAAGTGATAATGCTAGTGAATGCCATAACATTTATATATGGCAGAGTGATAATTCTAGTGAATGCTATAACTATATATATACATGGGAAAGTGATAATTGTAGTGAATGCCATAACATTTATATATGGCAGAGTGATAAATCTAGTGAATGCTATACCTATATATATACATGTGAAAGTGATAATTGTAGTGAATGCCATAACATCTACATATGGCAGAGTGATAAATGTAGTGAATGCTATAACTATATATATACATGGTCGACTAGTAATTCTAGTGAATGCTATAACTATATATATACATGTGAAAGTGATGATTGTAGTGAATGCAATAACATTTACATATGGCAGAGTGATAGTTCTAGTGAATGCTACAACTATATATATACATGTGAAAGTGATAATTGTAGTGAATGCTATAACATTTACATATGGCAGAGTGATAAATGTAGTGAATGCTATAACTATATATATACATGGTCGACTGATAATTCTAGTGACTGCCATAATATTTACATATGGCAGAGTGATATTTCTAGTGAATGCTATAACTATATATATTCATGGTCGACTGGTAATTGTAGTGATTGCAATAGCATTTACATAGGGCAGGGTGATAATTCTGGTGAATGCTCGACTATATATATACATGGGAAAGTGATAATGCTAGTGAATGCCATAACATTTACATATGGTAGAGTGATAATTCTAGTGAATGCTATAACTATATATATACATGGGAAAGTGATAATTGTAGTGAATGCCATAACATTTACATATGGCAGAGTGATAAATCTAGTGAATGCTATAACTATATATATACTTGGTCGACTGATAATTGTTGTGATTGCCATAACATTTACATATGGCAGAGCGATAATTGTAGTGAATGCTATAACTATATATATACATGTGAAAGTGAAAATGGTAGTGAATGCCATAACATTTACATATGGCAGAGTGATAAATGTAGTGAATGCTATAACTATATATATACATGGTTGACTGATAATTGTAGTGATTGCCATAACATGTACATATGGCAGAGTGATAATTCTAGTGAATGCTATAACTATATATATACATGGCAAAGTGATAATGCTAGTGAATGCCATAACATTTATATATGGCAGAGTGATAATTCTAGTGAATGCTATAACTATATATATACATGGGAAAGTGATAATTTTAGTGAATGCCATAACATTTACATATGGCAGAGTGATAAATGTAGTGAATGCTATAACTATATATATACATGGTCGACTGATAATTCTAGTGACTGCCATAATATTTACATATGGCAGAGTGATATTTCTAGTGAATGCTATAACTATATATATACATGGCAAAGTGATAATGCTAGTGAATGCCATAACATTTATATATGGCAGAGTGATAATTCTAGTGAATGCTATAACTATATATATACATGGGAAAGTGATAATTTTAGTGAATGCCATAACATTTACATATGGCAGAGTGATAAATGTAGTGAATGCTATAACTATATATATACATGGTCGACTGATAATTCTAGTGACTGCCATAATATTTACATATGGCAGAGTGATATTTCTAGTGAATGCTATAACTATATTATACATGGTCGACTGATAATGCTAGTGATTGTCATAACATTTACATATGGCAGAGTGATACGTCTGGTGAATACCATAGTATTTACATATGGCAGAGTGATAATTCTAGTGAATGCTATAACTTTGCACATATGGCAGAGTGATAATATTAAAAGACCCCTGGTCCTCCGTTTGATAATTTGTACGATGTCGTATTTTTTATTCAGGAATGTTGTCGGTACGTTTCAAATGTGCTGCCATCATTAATCAGAATGGACTCCGAGTTAGCAGCTTGTGTGAAAGTAATAGATTTGTAATAGAGGAAACATATTTTTCTTACTCGCCGTGGTCAAGATGAGCAGCAACCTGAACAGATCCCGCACTGTCGTTTCCACTTTCAGCTATGAAAACGAAGATAAATGATGTTAGACATTTTACAAATAACCATACATATGCTTATGGAATGACGTGTCAAGTACATATTCGATATATGAAAATTAAGGTGATGCTTTTCCGTTCTATACTCAGACGTTCTTAAGATGTCTATTAAAAGTATTATCATCTTGGAGTCTGGTGTTGTCAGATGTCTCCAATTGTTAAGTGGTGCATGTAAGCATAACCGATCATAAGACCCTTGATCACTGGTTTTTATGATACCTTTGTAACCGGCCTTAATTGATAACTTAGTCATATGGCCAGTGTAGGTAATAATATTGTATATTTCTTCAGATTTTGGATTACCTATTGTCCGGATCCGAACTGTGGGAGTGCCCGCCATAAACCATCGATTTTCCTTTGTTTCAAGTTGGGGTTGTGGGCTTGTAGGCGCTTGGTGTACACTTTCTGGGCTTTATGACGCTCCGGGTTCGATTTCTGGGCTTGATGGCGCTTGGGGTACGATTTCTGGGAATATTGGCGTTTACTGGTCCGTCTCGTTCTGTCAAAATTATATGATTAATATTGTAATAAAATATTATTACGACGTGATTTAAAGAGGAGTGCAGATTTGACCAAATGGAGTCTCTCAGTTTCGTACCAGTGGAATGTCCCTGTTTGGGACGATGATTAGTTTGGCCTTCCTCATGTTTCTCTCGAGATCTTGGAGAGACTGCGGGGCCATTGTCTTCACCCTCCTTCCCATGTCACATCGTGCATGTGTGAAGCCAACAAAGGAGAGTCTTCCCAGAGTCCAACTCCTCGGGAGCCTTGTGACTTTGGATTCTGAAACAAACGTACTTTCAGTGTCTAATCCAATGTATCATTATCCAAACATCTCTGCTCAAACACCGAAACTCTTCAGCTTACTATCTTAAATGACACGCACAATTGCAGAACACGCACGGTTAAGACATATAAACATGAAAGAAACCAGAATGAAAAATGACAACATATTGTAATTATTGCATCGAACATGTAAATTCTCTAGTGCTTTTTTTCGTCAATTGTGTCATTACCCTAAACAAAGCGACAATAATTAACTGGACGATCAAATACTTATCGTCTTGCAACGGATTACAACTCGGAAAAGCTTTTGTGCCCCAATACCTACATTATAAATAAATGTTAAAAACCGTTTCAATTATAATTTGGCGGAAGATTTGTGATGTCATAAACCTTGCCAAATCCATTACTGGTGAGAAATCTACATTCCGCTGTTGAAGGAAAGAAGACAGTGTTGCTCCTCCTAAGCAGAAAGATTTTCAGCTTCCACTCAATCCTTTTTCTCCTTCCTCTGTGCCTCCCTTCGTCTGTAATGGTTCATTCAGTTACCACGATAATAGATTAAAGTTTTGTTTAAAAAAAATTCTATTCATGAGAAAAGGAGTGGGTACAAGTTATACAACCTAGAACACCCTCTCCGTAGTATTTACATACTAGTATTATTTATATTCATTATACAAGATGGACAGACAAGAACAGAAAGATGGGAAACAGTGGAACAATTGCACTAATTAAAAAAATATCTTTTTAATTGACAAATATATGTTTGAACAAGTTTAAATGTTTTGATTTATGCGAACAGTCAGATCTGCATTGCCAGGTAATAGTAACACATAGTTTATATTCATATTGGTAACACTGCGTAGATTAGTCATCATGCCAGTTCTCTGTACAGTATATAATTGACACTCAAATAGGTAATGATAAGAATTTTCACAGGCATTTCCACAACAACAACAATTCCAGTTACCTTTTATACCAACACGGAATAGATCATAAGTCAGTTGACTACACATGAAACGTAGTTTTGTAAGGATGATATATCAGCGTTTCTCGGGCCAAAATCAAAGTATTGAGGAGCAGTTTTATGTTTTATAACACTATTAGACTTCAAAGAATTCAATGACACGCCTTTTCTCACTTTAACTGGAAACTCATTCCACATTCTAATTGTGGATGGAAAATACGAATCATACGAAAATTGTATTCGTGAAAAAAGGAAGTGAAACATCATCAGTTACGAAGATTATAGTTACTTTTAGATGCTACGTCCCCAAGAACAAGATCATAATGGTACGATGGCGTCATATTATTCTGTATTTTGTGAAAGATCCTACGTTCTGCTAAACTTTCCCAACCATTTTCATAAACCTGTTACAATTTTTGCTGCTTCTAATTGCGGTTCTAATCTATTTGCTTGACATTGAGCACATCCATCCCATACTTCACATATTCGAAATGGGGTCTTGTGAACATTACATGAATTATATTCAATACAGAGCGCGGTAATAAAAAAATTAGTTTACATACGTAGAGAAGATATCATTTTGAAGTTATGTTTACAATCTTTTGAAAATGTTAATCCCAAATGTGTATGATTATTAACTGTTTTGACACGAACCCCGTTTAAGTAGAGATTAATTGCATCAACATTCTTTTGCAAGGACAAAATAATTGCCTCAGTTTTATCAGGATTATATGTCATAAGCCAACGCTTAGTTTAAAGTTGTATCCACTAATGACGTCATATGTCCAGCGTGATACGTTTCGTTTGGCTTTGGTTTTGATTGTCAAAACTTTGTACAAAACCTAAATGAGTATGGTTTCAATATCAAGCAGTTGGGTTTGCAATGAACATAGAAAGACTTGGGATACTGACGTCTAAAAAGATGACACCACCTTTAGACGAAGTATATCTAAGCCAATGATTCGTACCAAGATTTGTGTTTGTAAACTTGCGTTTCACACCTCGAATTTCTGTTGACGAGTTTTAAAATATTATATCACCCCTAATGCAAACCCGAATTAAAGCTTTGGGATGAATTTAAACAACCTTGAACACTCCTGTAAACACATGGTTATCTGTTATCTGAAGCGTGTTGGTTACTGAAACAAAGACTGGGAACACTGGGCACGATGTAGTGTGACTGTGGCCTCTCAGCTAGTCTGTCTCACAGTCCCTGAACCACATTATTTTCCCTAATGCCTAGCCCTCCCCGCAATATGCTTAAGCCCTAAATGAAGCAACTCACACTGGAGCAAGCTCACATAGCCCAGTCAGGTTTATGTGTGGTGAACCCAGTACCAAGCCCACACAGCCCAGTCAGGTTTATGCGTGGTGAACCCAGTACCAGGCCCACACAGCCCAGTCAGGTTTATGCGTGGTGAACCCAGTACCAGGCTCAAACAGTCCAATCAGGTTCATGTGTGGTGAACCACGTTCCAAGCTCACACAGCCCACTTAGGTTAATGTGTGGTGAACCCAGTACCAAGCTCACACAGCCCAGTCAGATTTAAGTGTGATGAACCACGTTCCAAGCTCACATAGACCAGGCAGGTTTATGCTTGGTGAACCCAGTACCAAGCTCACACAGCCCAGTCAGGTTTATGTGTGGTGAACAAGGTACCAAGCTCACACACCGCAGTCAGGTTTATGTGTGCTGATCCCAGTACCAAGCTCACACAGCCCAGTTGGGTTCATGCGTCGTGAACCCAGTACCAAGCTCACACAGCTCAGTCAAGTTTATATGTGGTGTACTGCGTTCCAAGCTCACACAGCCCAGTCAGATTTATGCGTTGTGAACCCAGTATCAAGCTCACATAGACCAGTTAGGTTCATGCGTGCTGAACCCAGTACCAAGCTCACACAGCATAATCAGGTTTATGCGTGGTCAACCCAGTACCAAGCTCACACAGCCCAGTCAGATTTATGTGTTGTGAATCCAGTACCAAGCTCACACAGCATAGTCAGGTTTATGCGTTGTCAACCCAGTACCAAGCTCACACAGCCCAGTCAGATTTATGCGTTGTGAACCCAGTACCAAGCTCACACAGCATAGTCAGGTTTATGCGTGCTGATCCCAGTACCAAGCTCACACAGCCTAGATAGGTTCATGCGTTGTGAACCCAGTACCAAGCTCACACAGCATAGTCAGGTTTATGCGTGCTGATCCCAGTACCAAGCTCACACAGCCTAGATAGGTTCATGCGTTGTGAACCCAGTACCAAGCTCACACAGCATAGTCAGATTTATGCGTTGTCAACCCAGTACCAAGCTCACACAGACCAGTTAGGTTCATGCGTCGTGAACCCAGTACCAAGCTCACACATACAAGTCAGGTTTATGTGTGGTGAAGCACGTTCCAAGCTCACACAGCCCGCTCAGGTTTATGTGTGGTGAACCCAGTACCAAGCTAACACAACCCAGTCAGGTTTATCTGTGGTGAACCCAGTACCAAGCTCACACAGCCCAGACGGGTTTATGCGTGTCCAACCCAGTACCAAGCTCACACAGCCCAGTCAGATTTATGCGTGGTGATCCCAGTACCAAGCTCACGCAGCCCAGTCAGGTTTATGTGTGGTGAAGCACGTTCCAAGCTCACACAGCCCAATCAGGTTCACGCGTGGTGAACCCAGTACCATCCACACACAGCCCAGTCAGATTTATGGGTGTTGAACCACGTTCCAAGCTCACATAGACCAGTCAGGTTTATGCGTGGTGAACCACGTTCCAAGCTCACACAGCCCGCTCAGGTTTATGTGTGGTGAACCCAGTACCAAGCTCACACAGCCCAGTAAGGTTTATGCGTGCTGAACCCAGTACCAAGCTCACACAACCCAGTCAGGTTTATGCGTGCTGAACCCAGTACTAAGCTCACGCAGCCCAGTCAGGTGTATGTGTGGTGAACAACGTTCCAAGCTCACACAGCCCAGTCAGGAAGAAGAAGAAGAAATATAGTTTATTAATGTGTCACAAAACGCATACACCTTCACACACCCACACGCACGCACATACACACACACACACACACACACAAGCGCACGAGCCTACAAACAGACACCTACGAAAGACAGACACACACACGCACGCACGCACGCACACACACACACTTACCTAAAATGCATAAATTACATATATAGCAAACATGTTGACCTTATTATCAAAGTACATTGTAGAGTTAGCTATTCTACAGAAATATTCCGGCGCCTTAACATAGTATGGATGAGTGCGGCAAGGGGCTTTACGAACTGGTTATTTGTAAGTAAGAATACCATTTTATCTACTACTGACATAGATGGGAATGTAGGATGGACATTGGTTATTTCCTTCCAAAGATTATATCTGAGATCTGAATAATAATCACAGTTCACCAGAAAATGTAATTCATCTTCAACGGCATTGCTACTACAGCGAGTACACACCCTTTCATGAAGGGGAGACTTCGGATGAGAATATCTACCCAATTCTACCTCTAATGGCAAAGTGCCACAACGAAATTTGCTCAAGATACTACGATTTGACCTAGGTAGAATTGTTTCAACATAATGTTCAACTTGTAAAAAATCTTTAAAAAGACGATAAGTACGTAATTTATTTCCATTGTCCTGCCGTTTATCATTCCAAAGCCCAGAAAACCAATCAAAACTGTCTAGCGCCTTAAGGGGTTCTTTAGCAGCAACAAACTCCTCATGTGAAACACTAAACAGATCATTTATAGGTAAATGAAAACTAACTAATAATTTATGAGCTCCAATATACCAAGATCTCCTCCACTTAATGACCATCTGCTAATAACGCTGGGTATTCTGCTAAATTCAAGTAACTGAAGTTTACGCCAAAGACGAAGAACCTCAATTTTTTTGTTTGGTATACTGAGAAACCCAGCCCATTTCGCCACGAACTGCTAAATTTGGAGTTTTTCTAGCGACGGCTAAGAAGAATCTGGCTGCCCGATTTTGAACTGCATTGATACAGCTACACTGCCGTGTTCCCCAAATAGCGGCTCCATATGAAAGAATGGGCTGAACAAGATTATCATATAACTTATTATAAACTTTATAATCCATACCACCAACTGCCTTAAACTTACAAAAAATCACACCAAAAGCTCTATTAGCAGACTTAGCTATTTCCTAAGCAGTAACATTTAAATCAAGATTCTCATGCAGCCACAGACCAAAGTACTTGTAAGCATAACAGTAGGTAATGACCTCACTACCCAATGAAAATACAAACTCTGAGCGTTTAACAGAACAAGGACGGTAATGTACAACTTTAGTCTTATTGATATTAACCAAGATCCTCCAACGTGAACACCATCCAGCAACACAGTCTAGCATACGCTGTAAGGACTGCTCATCAGGTGCTATCAAAGCAACGTCATCAGCATAAAACAATGAACTCAACACATCTCCATCAATATTTATACCACATTGTAAACTGTCTATTTCATTGGCTAGATCATTAATATAAACTGAAAAAAGTGTCGGCGACAAAACACAACCTTGTCGTACACCCGAGTTTACATCAAACACTTCAGTGAAGCTATCATTAATACGAACTCGTGACAAAGTGCCCTCGTACATCGACTGGACTGCATGGAGAAACTTACCATTAATACCCAATTTCAACAATTTATACCATAAACAATTACGATTAACCTTATCAAAAGCTTTCATGGCATCAATAAAACAAACAAACGTAGATTGTTTAGATAACTTTCTGTTATTAACAATGGAGAAGAGGCTATATAAATGTTCATGTGTACTACGTGAAGAACGGAATCCATTTTGGACTTCAGCCAATAAACCATTAGCTTCTAGCCACTTGCTAAGGCGCATATTTAAAATGTCTGAATAAATTTTACAAGGCACACATAATAGCGAAATGCCTCTATATCCCAGAGGATCACGTGCATCACTGTCCGTTTTCTTGATTGGATAGATGATGCTGTTTTGCCAGAGTTCAGGACACACACCATTTTCAAAACAAAAGGTCATCAAGGTAAAAAGAAGTATTATTTTTAAGAGACTCAGCTGGGAGCAGGTCAATACCAGCAGACTTTCCACCTTTAGCCCGTGCCACCGCGCACTCGACTTCTTGGAAAGTGATCGGCGAATTGAGGTCAGTTGTGTCATACGTTACATCACATGTCAAATGACCATTGTTGATTTCATCCCGGATGTTTTGATAGTGAATGTCATCGTGATTCGGCGATGGTGAGTCAGCAAAAAGAGATGAATAGTCTTGTTTCCATTTGTCCAGAACAACTGTTTTATCCGCACAAAGATTGCCATTTAGCACCACCTCCAAGGGAATCTCAGTAGTCCTGTCGTTGGCGATACCAAGTTTACCGATCTTTCTCCTGAAACTCCGGGAATCATTGTCATTACACTTATCTAGTAATTTCTGTTGTTCAGATAACTGATGTGCACGCTTATGTTTTCGTAATAGTTTGTCAAAACACTTGCTCTCCACAACATACATTTCCCTGAGGTATTTACGCCTTCTGGTACATTTACAAGATAAAAGTTCTTCTCACACTCACATGCCTTATCCCATTGAAGCTGCAGCTCCTCGCACCAGTATAGTTTATCCTTGGACTTGGAGCTAGATCGAGTAAACGCTTTAGGTTTGGCAACCTTGTCCAGTTCTGAGTACATGAAATTTAGAAAATCCCTGTAAGCATCATTGATGTTTCTTGCTGTGGCAAGTTTTGTTTCAATATTTCTAATTACAGAGTTTATCCTTCCCAATAGTTCATTTTCCTGCAGAAACTGGTTGGAAATCGTATTGGCGTTAGTTCCGATCAGACTTGTTACTCGAGATAACGTCAAATTTATCCTTGCTGGGAGGAAGCAACATTTCCCACGTAAGAACAGAATGATCGGGAATACTTACGGGGACGTTGGATCCATCAATGATGTCCGACATTTTTATCACATTAAAATCTTTAAAATACTGCAAATGCTCATGCGCAGTCACGACATAATCTACCACCGATGATCCGTTCCTGATGCATGTGTAATCCTGACTGCCCAGTCTACCGTTCAATACACACAAATTAGCTTCCACCAGGAAATCCAGGAACAGCTGACCATAGGAATTATCTTTGTGATCAAGTACTTCTCTCTCTGGTACTCCATACACACCCTGAACATAGTCCAGGTGATTACTTATCCTGGCATTAAAATTACCACAGATACACAATATTCCTTCATTCTGGAATAGGTACAGCTTTTCGAGTAGCGTATTAAAGAATAATTCCGCATCGTTTGCCCGGGTTGATCCCAGGGGTGGTAAATAGCAAACACACAGCACAATATTAAAATTATTATCACTGAATGGAATCAACTTTAGCCACATGATGTCGTCGTCTTCACGATCCAATACTTCCACTCTAAATGACTCTAGTAGAGAATTTCATACAAAAACTCCAACTCCACCAGAGCCTCTCCTAGCACGTTTACTGATTTTTAACCTGTTATTTCCAAACCAGGTATACCCGTCTAGTGCAATACTTGCAGAGCCCTGCAGAAATGTCTCACAAACACCAAACACATCATAATTTAAATGACTAACTACATGTTCACGGAACTGACTATTATCAAGATCTCGTTATGCCCAGCCCCCTACATTCCAGAGTCCAAGCCGCAAAGGATCCTAGGCTTTGTTTTTGTTAGCAACCAACCGGTTTCCATGGAAACGGAATGCATTCTCTCCTATTTCCTTGATCAACGTTTGCATATTGGCCCTTGCAATAAGATCCTCGTTGGAAAGTGCACCGTCGATATACACCCAAGAAAAGTCTTTGGTATTCTTCAGATTCTTTTTATGCTTTAAGAGTTTATTTCTCTCTTCGTAGTTGTTCAGTACACAAACAACCGCACCCGGCTTCGTGTCAGTACGAGTCTTATGAGTCGCACTCACAACCTGAACGTCTTTCAGTTTTAGTCCGTCCCTTATTACCTGATTTACTCTATTACAATTGGGGTCATCTGCTTCTCGTCTACCAATAGGCAGATTCCGAACAATGACACTTCGCTGTACTTCACTTACAGGGATGCCTCCGGCCTCCAGCTTCTCCACCCGATGCTCAACTGAAGCCAGCTGATTTGATTTACCTTCCGACGTGATTTCCAGCCGATTTAATTTCTCTGTTAGCATCTTTATCTGCACTTCAAAGTCATTTCTTATCCTCAACGTTTCTTGCCTCAGAATGTCAGTCATTTTTTCGGTCACTCTCTTTTCGCTGTCCTTGAGCTCTTGACGAAGATCCGTGAAACTATTATGCATGGTTTTAATAGCGTTCATAAGCTCAAAGTTAGAAACTGCAGTGTTACTGACTGGGCTGCGTGAGCTTGGTACTGGGTTGACAACGCATAAACCTGACTATGCTGTGTGAGCTTGGTACTGGGTTGGCCACGCATAAACCCGTCTGGGCTGTGTGAGCTTGGTACTGGGTTCACCACAGGTAAATCTGACTGGGTTGTGTTAGCTTGGAACGTGGTTCACCACACAAAAACCTGACTGGGCTGTGTGAGCTTGGAACGTGGTTCACCACACATAAACCTGACTGGGCTGTGTGAGCTTGGAACGTGGTTCACCACACATAAACCTGCCTGGTCTGTGTGAGCTTTGAACGTGGTTCATCACACATAAACCTGACTGGGCTGTGTGAGCTTGGAACGTGGTTCACCACACAAAAACCTGACTGGGCTGTGTGCGCTTGGAACGTGGTTCACCACACATAAACCTGACTGGGCTGTGTGAGCTTGGAACGTGGTTCACCACACAAAAACCTGACTGGGCTGTGTGAGCTTGGAACGTGGTTCACCACACATAAACCTGACTGGGCTGTGTGGGCTTGGTACTGGGCACCACACATAAACCTAACTAGGCTGTGTGAGCTTTGTAATGGGTTCACCACACATAAATCTGACTGGGCTGTATGAGCTTGGTACTGGGATCACCACGCATAAACCTGACTGGGCTGTGTGAGCTTTGAACTGGGTTGAGCACGCATTAATCTGACTGGGCTGTGTGAGCATGGTACTGGGATCACCACGCATAAACTTGACTGTGCTGTGTGAGCTTTGTACTGGGTTGAGCACGCATAAATCTGACTGGGCTGTGTGAGTTTGGAACGTGGTTCACCACACAGAATTCTGACTGGGCTGTGTGAGCTTGGTACTGGGTTGACCACGCATAAACCTGATTATGCTGTGTGAGCTTGGTACTGGGTTCAGCACGCATGAACCTAACTGGGTTATGTGAGCTTGATACTGGGTTCACCACACATAAATCTGTCTGGGCTGTTCGAGCTTGGTACTGGGTTCACCACACATAAATCTGACTGGGCTGTGTGAGCATGGTACTGGGATCACCAATTGTCCATGATGGCGGACGTGCATGGTCACGGCCAATCGAGCTCTCTGAACGAGTGTGGATATTTGACAAATAGCGCGTGTAATTATGATAAATCGTACACAGAACTAACGGATGTTGACCCAGGAACACTTTCCTTTGACTGTGTGAACGAAAGTTCATTTCCCTTGCGTGTGGACGATGGACATGATATGTCTGATACCCGGCAAGGCGGCGAAAACAACGACAGTCAACATGGCGATACTACTGGTGAGTTGAACTGTACGTTACGCGACGAGTCTGTGGACTTCATTTCGCTATTCTGTACACGTGAGTCATCGGACTGTCCCAAGGATACGTTTATATCAACAACTCTTGATATATTAAATGGTGATATCAGTGAATTAGAATCAACAAGATTAATACTTTTGAAAGGGGCCAAGAAACAGGAAGGTTTTCCTTATTTGAAAAGTGTTCTAAAGAGACGCTTGGAGAAGCGAGGCAAATCAGGTGAATCTCTGCAATTCAAACTTGCAAAAGACTGCTACTATTTATTCAGAGCATGCCATGGTGGATTTGCTAATGAACTAAATGACATAGTGTGTACGGCGAAGGACAAGAGATGTGAACAGGGAGCGGTAAATGCAGGTGTTGATGCGGTCATGTTGCAAGTTGCTTATCTGAAGACTCATGTTGCTAGATTTGACAGAGACATGGTTATATTGAGAAAAGAATATGCTCAAGATGTCGACATATTTACAAAGCAAATTCGGGAACTGCGAGAACAGATTAACTCACAAGCTAAGGTGATTGACACACTGCATAGTGACTTCTGTGATCTGAAGCAGAACAATAGGCTGTCTGCTATGACGGCTTGTATACCCCTCGATACTGAAGCTAGTCACACACATAATGACGTAAATCAATCGTCGATGGAGCATGGCAATCTTGGTGACAATGCTGACACTCGGGGCGGCGGCGAAACACGTGCTAGCGGTATCTCGGACTGTCATAGTGTTGTATCGAGACAGGCTAACGTGAGAGCGTCAGTGGACAACCCGGGCAGTTGTACTCGCACGCGCCCCACACAGGCTGAGAGCGCTGCAGGGACTAACGGTAATCGTATAGTACGTGACAATGTAGAAGCTGAGGTACACATGGGCGGTGACGCTGTGAGTGACCTGACAGGAACAGTTAGCAACAGTCAGTCAACTATAGCACCGGTCCATAAAAGCAACTGCAACACCGGGTGTGTCAGTAGTCAGTCGTATATCAGAGAACTGAGTGAATCCCTTGGTTTACCAATTCCATGTCATGGTAATGGTGAGAAAATTCTTGGACTAGACACTGAGATACAGTTTTCCAGATCCTGTAATGGACAGAAGAACGTCAATGACCTGTGTTCTGATTTAAAGATAACGGTTGACGTGGACCGTGACTGGAGCCGTACGGTCAACGGTCAAACCACTAACTCACCAGATGGTAACTTCAGAGCAGCACTTCCCAGGCAACGAGTCGCCCGCTTCTTCATTGGGCGGATCCACATCGATAGGAAGGAGTCTGACATTAGAGACTATTTAATGAAGCGTGATGTCAAGGCGTCGTTAGTGAGATTTCTGAACAATAAATACAGACACACAACTTCAGCACAGGTAAATGTCCCTTTCACTCAGAAGAAACTTGTTGAAGATCCTACCTTTTGGCCTGATGGTATCGTTGTCCGTAAATGAATACCGAGGTCACAGATGTACAACAACAAGACTGCATAATGATGGAAGTTGATAGGATTACTCTCATGTGCTGGAACTGTCGAGGTGTCTCAACCAGCGTGCCATATCTCAAATCATGCCTCTCACAGTGTGAAGTGGACATTTGTGGACTGAGTGAACATCAGCTCGGTAATCATAACCTCCAATTACTAACACAAATTGCCGATCCATATTCAGTGATTGCTAGATGTTTTGGAGATGGTCAACTACTGCCTGATGGGTTCTTTGCATCTAGAGGTGGTATCGCTTTGCTTATATCTAAGTGATTCCACTGCTATTGTCAAGAGGTACCTAGCGACTATGACTTCTTAGTTGGTGTTGAGATTCACGTTCCTAGATGCAGACCTTTGTACATATTTAATGTGTACCTACCGGTTGTGTGTGACTAGACCAAATGAGTTGTTCATTACATGCCTTGACATTGTCGATGACATATATGCTGCCTACTCAGAACTTGGTGAAGTAATTATCATGGGGGGATCTAAATACAAAAGTCAAATGTGCTCATTACAGATTCACAGAAGATGTCCGATCAAGAAGAATGAACGAGACAATTCAAAGGTCAGGCCTTACTTCAGTGAACACTCTGGATCTCTGTTCAGGTCCAACTTGGACCTTCTGCTCTTATCAGCATGGACCACGCACTATGATTGACCATATCTTGTTGCCTGAGACGACCCTGAGTGATGTTTTATGTGCCCTTATCTTAGACGATGCCCCTTTCAATGTGTCTGACCACAATCCGGTCATCTGCACCTTGTCCCTGCCATCACCTCTACCAACACTCACGCGAGAGGGACGAGGGATTGTCTCATGGGAAAAAGCGCGAAGTCAGGACATGTTGAAGGATTATACCTTTGCTGTTTCCCATCTGCTGTGGAGTATTAAACCTCCCACAGAGGATTGTGAATTGACTGATATTGATGAATATTATTCAGCAATAACATGTACTATTTTGCATGCCAGCAGGGGAGACACTACCAATGAAATCATTCAGGTCATTCCTGAAACCATACTGGAACAAAGTTGTGAATGATTATCATAATCACATGACTGCTAAGCGTCGTGTTTGGCTTGCTGATGACAAACCTCGTGGGCCTGCACACACGTCCTACAGAGAATACAAGGCAGCAAAATCTGACTTCAGGAAGCACATGAGGCAAGCAAGTGATAACCATATCTCACAGACTTTTCAAGAACTCGAAGAATCCCATGACCTTGATATCCGGACCTTCTGGAATTGTGTGCGGTCAATCAGAGGGGGACACAAGTCAACACTTTCCCCGATATTGTATCAAGGAGCTGTGCACAGTGATCCAGAGGCTATATTTGATGCTTGGGCTAACCATTTTCAGGATGTATATGCTGCCAAAGACCGAGACAATTTCAACTCTTCCTTCTGTGAGCAGATAGAATCCCTAGTTGAGGAGATCCGTGTTAGATGCAAGGAAGAACGTGATCCACAGCCAATGAAATTCACAGAGTTGGAAGTCACTGAGTGCTGTGCCAAGCTGAAGAACAATAAAGCTGGTGGTGCTGACCAGATCGTGTACGAGCACCTAAAGTATGGTGGCAGAACCTTGATGTTTCACTTGGCAACCCTCTACAACGTCATTCTTGCATCCGGACATATCCCGACAGCTTGGTGCGAGAGCATCCTGGTGCCTCTGTACAAAGGTGGGAATAAATCAAAGAAAGACCCGAACTCTTACCGTGGCATATCACTCTCCCCTGTGTTGTCCAAAGTGTTTGAGATGGTGCTCCTGTCTCGACTGGACGGACTAAATCAATCTGATACCTTCCCTCACCCACAATAAATGGCATACCAATCTCAGTTATCTGCCCTTCACACATCCTTCAACTTGCAAGAGACGATACGCCATTACCACGAGCGGAAGGAGGATACCCATGTTGTGTTCCTGGATACATCAAAGGCCTTTGATACAGTATGGCACAGTGGTCTCAAATACAAGTTATTCGAGTGTGGAGTTAAAGGCTCCTTGTGGACTATTCTTGACGACATGTACACGGGAATGATGTGTCGAGTTTTCCTTGACTCAATGTGCTCTAGGCCTATCCCCATGATGCAGGGTATCAGACAAGGTGGTGTACTGTCAGGGAAGTTGTACCTGCTGTACATAAACTCCCTACTCCAGAAACTCTCTGAGTCGAATCTTGGTGCTGTCGTGATGGACTTAAGCGTGTGTTCTCCCACTCAAGCAGATGATGTAGCACTCATTTCATCAAGGCTCTCTGCCCTTAGAGCGATGGTGAGGATTTCGGAGGAATACAGCAACGACTGGAGATACGTACTGTCCTCCTCCAAGAGTGAAATTGTCACTTTTCCATACCGGCCGAGATCTCAGCAGCCAGAGCAGGTTGAAGTCAGGTTGTATGACCAACCTCTCCCGTGGAAGGAATCAATCCGCCATGTTGGAATAGTCTTGTCAGGAAACATGTCAAGCATAGAGCATGTGACGCTAGCTGCCATTTCCTTGCGGTCCGGTGTGAGATCACTGACAGCTTGTGGGTTTCACCCACGGTTTACAAACCCAATCATCAGCCTGACAGTTGTTAACCGTGTGTTTCTTCCCAAAGCCCTGTACGGGTCGGAACTGTGGACTAACCTTTCCAAAATTGAGATCTTAATTCTGGAGAGATCTTACAGACACGTCATTAAATCAATCCAAGACCTGCCTCGTACCACTCGAACTGATAGTTGTCTTGGACTCCTTGGAGTGTTGCCTCTAGAGGCAGTTATAGACCAGCGGAAGTTGTGTTTCTTGGGTGGTCTCTTGAATATGGACCATAGATATCTACCTCACAAGCTGTTCATATCCCGGTTGATGGGCTACTTGCACAACGTCTCATCGTCATCGTTTGGATATGTGCCTGATGTAGTCAGGGTGCTTAAGAAGTACCTACTCTATTGTCACTTGGAAAAATTCCTAGAATCAGGGTCCTTCCTAGGGCGTTCGAAGTGGAGGAGAATAGTGAAGACTTCAGTCAGAGAGTATCATGTAGCACAATGGAACAGTCGGTTGGCAGATGACTCTGATCTTCACAAGTTCCAGCGGATACATCGCCAGCTTGAAGTCCATCCTGCATGGAAAGTGTCATTGCTTGATGCATCACTCAGACGGCAAGCTAACTTTGTCATCAAAGCCTGTGCTACAGTGAGAGACCTATGTGAAGCAGGGCTGTGTCATCGGTGTGGGATGATGTACGATGACCCCCTCACGCACGCCGTAGTTGTGTGTGGATACACAGATGTAACTCGGGACGAACTGTGGACAGGCCTAATCAATGTTGGGCCAATCGAATTCAGCGTGAAACTTCACAACATGAACCCAAATGAACTTACAGAGTGCTTGTTGTCGTGTACAACCGACTTTCCTCTGATCAAAGAGGACTTGATTGAGTTTTCCACTCTGTGCATAAAATACATCACCATGATGTACGTACCTTGTTCACCACACATAAACTTGACTGGGCTGTGTGAGCTTGGTACTGGGTTCACCACAAATAAACCTGACTGGGCTGTGTGAGCTTGGAACGTGGTTCACCACACATAAATCTGCCTGGTCTATGTGAGCTTGGTACTGGGTTCACCACACATAAATCTGACTGGGCTGTGTGAGCTTGGTACTGGGATCAGCACGCATAAACTTGACTGGGCTGAGTGAGTACGGTACTGGGTTGTAACTGGGATCAGCACGCATAAACTTGACTGGGCTGTGTGAGCTTGGTACTGGGTTCACGACGCATGAACCTAACTGGGCTGTGTGAGCTTGGTACTGGGATCAGCACGCATAAACCTGACTGCGGTGTGTGAGCTTGGTACTGGGTTCACCACACATAAACCTGACTGGGCTGTGTGAGTTTGGAACGTGGTTCACCACTCATAAACCTGACAGGGCTATATGAGCTTGGAACGTAGTTCACCACGCATAAACCTGACTGGGCTGTGTGAGCTTGGTATCTTGTTCACCACACATAAATCTGACTGGGCTGTGTGAGCTTGGTACTGGGTTCACGCATAAATCTGACTTGGCTGTGTGAGCTTGGTACTGGGTTCACCACACATAAATCTGACTGGGCTGTGTGAGCTTGGAACGTGGTTCACCACACATAAATCTGACTGGGCTGTGTGAGCTTGGTACTGGGTTCACGACGCATGAACCTAACTGGGCTGTGTGAGCTTGGTACTGGGATCAGCACGCATAAACCTGACTGCGGTGTGTGAGCTTGGTACCTTATTCACCACACATAAATCTGACTGGGCTGTGTGAGCTTGGTACTGCGTTCTGCACACATAAACCTGACTGGGCTGTGTGAGCTTGGTACTGGGTTCACCACACATAAACCTGACTGGGCTGAGTGAGTTTGGAACGTGGTTCATTGCTCATAAACATGACTGGTCTATGTGAGCTTGGAACGTAGTTCACCACGCATAAATCTGACTGGGCTGTGTGAGCTTGGTACTGGGTTCACCACACATAACCCTGACTGGTCTGTGTGAGTTTGGAACGTGGTGCACCGCACTGGGTTCAAACGCGTGACTGGGCTATGTGAGCTTGGTACTGGGTTCACCAGACATAAACCCTGACTGGGCTGTGTGAGCTTAGTACTGGGTTGGCCACGCATAAACCCTTCTGGGCTGTGTGAGCTTGGTACTGGGTTCAGCACAGATAAACCTGACTCTGACTAGGTCTTGTGTTAGCTTGGAACGCAGTTCACCACACAAAACCTGACTGGGCTGTGTGAGGCTTGGTACTGGGTTCACCACGCATAAACCTGACTATGGTGTGTGTGAGCTTGGTACTGGGTTCAGCACGCATAAAACCTAACTGGGCTGTGTGAGCTTGATACTGTGTTCACAACGCATAAATCTGACTGGGCTGTGTGAGGCTTGGTATTGGGTTCACCACGCATAAATCTGACTGGGCTGTGTGAGCTTGGTACTGGGTTCACCACACATAAACCTGACTGGGCTGTGTGTGAGCTTGGTACTGGGTTCACGACGCATGAACCTAGACTGGGCTGTGTGAGCTTGGTTCTGGGTTCAGCACGCATAAACCTGACTGGGTGTGTGAGCTTGGTACCTTGGTTCACCACACATAAACCTGACTGGGCTGTGTGAACTTGGTACTGGGTTCACCACAGATAAACCTGACTGGGTTGTGTTAGCTTGGAACGCGGTTCACCACACAAAAACCTGACTGGGCTGTGTGAGCGTTGAACGTGCTTCAGCACACATAAACCTGACTTGTATGTGTGAGCTTGGTACTGGGTTGACAACGCATAAACCTGATTATGCTGTGTGAGCTTGGTACTGGGTTCAGCACGCATGAACCTAACTGGGCTATGTGAGCTTGATACTGGGTTCACCACGCATAAACCTGACTGGGCTGTGTGAGCTTGGTACTGGGTTCACCACACATAAACCTGAGCGGGCTGTGTGAACTTGGAACGTGGTTCACCACGCATAAACCTGACTGGTCTATGTGAGCTTGGAACGTGGTTCACCACACATAAATCTGACTGGGCTGTGTGTGGATGGTACTGGGTTCACCACGCGTGAACCTGATTGGGCTGTGTGAGCTTGGAACGTGGTTCACCACACATAAACCTGACTGGGCTGTGTGAGCTTGGTACTGGGTTCACCACGCATAAATCTGACTGGGCTGTGTGAGCTTAGTACTGGGTTGGCCACGCATAAACCCTTCTGGGCTGTGTGAGCTTGGTACTGGGTTCAGCACAGATAAACCTGACTGGGTTGTGTTAGCTTGGAACGCAGTTCACCACACATAAACCTGACTGGGCTGTGTGAGCTTGGAACGTGGCTTCACCAAGCATAAACCTGACTATGCTGTGTGAGCTTGGTACTGGGTTCAGCACGCATAAACCTGACTGGGCTGTGTGAGCTTGGTACTGGGTTCACAACGCATAAATCTGACTGGGCTGTGTGAGCTTGGTACTGGGTTCACCACACATAAATCTGACTGGGCTGTGTGAGCTTGGTACTGGGTTCACCACACATAAACCTGACTGGGCTGTGTGAGCTTGGTACTGGGTTCACGACGCATAAACCTGACTGGGCTGTGTGAGCTTGGTACTGGGTTCAGCACGCATAAACCTGACTGGGCTGTGTGAGCTTGGTACTGGGTTCACCACACATAAACCTGACTGGGCTGTGTGAGCTTGGTACTGGGTTCACCACACAAACCTGACTGGGCTGTGTGGGCTTGGTACTGGGATCACCACACATAAACCTGACTGGGCTGTGTGAGCGTTGAACGTGCTTCAGCACACATAAACCTGACTTGTATGTGTGAGCTTGGTACTGGGTTGACAACGCATAAACCTGATTATGCTGTGTGAGCTTGGTACTGGGTTCAGCACGCATGAACCTAACTGGGCTATGTGAGCTTGATACTGGGTTCACCACGCATAAACCTGACTGGGCTGTGTGAGCTTGGTACTGGGTTCACCACACATAAACCTGAGCGGGCTGTGTGAACTTGGAACGTGGTTCACCACGCATAAACCTGACTGGTCTATGTGAGCTTGGAACGTGGTTCACCACACATAAATCTGACTGGGCTGTGTGTGGATGGTACTGGGTTCACCACGCGTGAACCTGATTGGGCTGTGTGAGCTTGGAACGTGGTTCACCACACATAAACCTGACTGGGCTGTGTGAGCTTGGTACTGGGTTCACCACGCATAAATCTGACTGGGCTGTGTGAGCTTGGTACTGGGTTGGCCACGCATAAACCCTTCTGGGCTGTGTGAGCTTGGTACTGGGTTCACCACACATAAACCTGACTGGGCTGTGTGAGCTTGGAACGGGGTTCACCACACACAAACCTGACCTGACTGGGCTGTGTGAGCTTGGAACGTGCTTCACCACACATAAACCTGACTATGGTGTGTGAGCTTGGTACTGGGTTCACTGCACGCATGAACCTAACTGGGCTGTGTGAGCTTGGTACTGGGTTCACCACACACAAACCCGACTGGGCTGTGTGGGCTTGGTACTGGGATCACCACACATAAACCTGACTGGGCTGTGTGAGCTTGGAACGTAGTTCACCACACATAAATCTGACTGAGCTGTGTGAGCTTGGTACTGGGCTCACGACGCATGAACCTAACTGGGCTGTGTGAGCTTGGTACTGGGATCAGCACGCATAAACCTGACTGCGGTGTGTGAGCTTGGTATCTTGTTCACCACACATAAACCTGACTGGGCTGTGTGAGCTTGGTACTGGGTTCAGCACGCATAAACCTGACTGGGCTGTGTGAGCTTGGTACTGGGCTCACCACACATAAACCTGACTGGGCTGAGTGAGTTTGGAACGTGGTTCATTACTCATAAACATGACTTGTCTATGTGAGCTTGGAACGTAGTTCACCACACATAAATCTTACTGAGCTGTGTGACCTTGGTACTGGGTTCACGACGCATGAACCTATCTAGGCTGTGTGAGCTTGGTACTGGGTTCAGCACGCATAAACCTGACTGGGCTGTGTGAGCTTGGTACTGGCTTCACCACACATAAACCTGACTGGGCTGTGTGAGCTTGGCACTGGGTTCACCATGCATAAACCTGACTGGGCTGTGTGAGCTTGTTACTGGGTTCACCACACATAAACCTGACTGGGCTGTGTGAGCTTGTTACTGGCTTCACCACGCATAAACCTGACTGGTGCTGTGTGAGCTTGTTACGTGGTTCACCACACATAAATCTGACTGGGCTGTGTGTGGATGGTACTGGGTTCACCACGCGTGAACCTGATTGGGCTGTGTGAGCTTGGTACTGGGTTCACCACGCATAAACCTGACTGGGCTGTGCGTGAGCTTGGTACTGGGTTCACCACACATAAATCTGACTGGGCTGTGTGTGGATGGTACTGGGTTCACCACGCGTGAACCTGATTGGGCTGTGTGAGCTTGGTACTGGGTTCACCACGCATAAACCTGACTGGGCTGTGTGAGCGTTGAATGTGCTTCACCACACATAAACCGGACTTGTATGTGTGAGCTTGGTACTGGGTTGACAAAGCATAAACCTGACTATGCTGTGTGAGCTTGGTATTGGGTTCACTACGCATAAACCTGACTGGTCTATGTGAGCTTGGAACGTCGTTCCCCACACATAAATCTGACTGGGCTTTGTGTGGATGGTACTGGGTTCACCACGCGTGAACCTGACTGGGCTGTGTAGGCTTGGTACTGGGTTCAGCACGCATAAACCTAACTGGGCTGTGTGAGCTTGGTACAGGGTTCACCACACATAAACCTGACTGGGCTGTGTGAGTTTGGAACGTAGTTCACCACGCATAAATCTGACTGAGCTGTGTGAGCTTGGTATTGGGTTCACCACGCATAAACCTGACTGGTCTATGTGAGCTTGTAACGTCGTTCACCACACATAAATCTGACTGGGCTGTGTGTGGATGGTACTGGCTTCACCACGCGTGAACCTGACTGGGCTGTGTGAGCTTTTTACTGGGTTCACCACGCATAAATCTGACTGGGCTGTGTGAGCTAGGTACTGGGTTGGCCACGCATAAACCCGTGTGGGCTGTGTGAACTTGGTACTGATAAACCTGTTAGCTTGGAACGCGGTTCACCACACAAAAACCTGACTGGGCTGTGTGAGCGTTGAACGTGCTTCAGCACACATAAACCTGACTTGTATGTGTGAGCTTGGTACTGGGTTGACAACGCATAAACCTGATTATGCTGTGTGAGCTTGGTACTGGGTTCAGCACGCATGAACCTAACTGGGCTATGTGAGCTTGGTACTGGGTTCACAACGCATAAACCTGACTGGGCTGTGTGAGCTTGGTACTGGGTTCACCACACATAAACCTGACTGGGCTGTGTGAACTTGGAACGTGGTTCACCACGCATAAACCTGACTGGTCTATGTGAGCTTGGAACGTGGTTCACCACACATAAATCTGACTGGGCTGTGTGTGGATGGTACTGGGTTCACCACGCGTGAACCTGATTGGGCTGTGTGAGCTTGGTACTGGGTTCACCACACATAAACCTGACTGGGCTGTGTGAGCTTGGTACTGGGTTCACCACACATAAACCTGACTGGGCTGTGTGAGCTTGGTACTGGGTTCACCACGCATAAACCCTTCTGGGCTGTGTGAGCTTGGTACTGGGTTCACCACACATAAACCTGACTGGGCTGTGTGAGCTTGGTACTGCGGTTCACCACACAAAAACCTGACTGGGCTGTGTGAGCTTGTTACTGTGCTTCACCACGCATAAACCTGACTATGCTGTGTGAGCTTGGTACTGGGTTCAGCACGCATAAACCTAACTGGGCTGTGTGAGCTTGATACTGGGTTCACCACGCATAAACCTGACTGGGCTGTGTGAGCTTGGTACTGGGTTCACCACGCATAAACCTGACTGGGCTGTGTGAGCTTGGTACTGGGTTCACCACACATAAACCTGACTGGGCTGTGTGAGCTTGGTACTGGGTTCACCACGCATAAACCTGACTGGGCTGTGTGAGCTTGTTACTGGCTTCACCACGCATAAACCTGACTGTGCTGTGTGAGCTTGGTACTGGCTTCACCATGCATAAACCTGACTGGGCTGTGTGAGCTTGGTACTGGGTTCACCACACACAAACCCTGACTGGAGCTGTGTGGGCTTGGTTACTGGCTTCACCACGCATAAACCTGACTGGGCTGTGTGAGCTTTGAACTGGGTTCACCACACATAAACCTGACTTGGCTGTGTGAGCTTGGTACTGGGTTGACCACGCATAAACCTGACTGGGCTGTATGCTGTGTGGGCTTGGTACTGGGTTCAGCACGCATAAACCTGACTGGGCTGTGTGAGCTTGTTACTGGGTTCACAACGCATAAACTTCTGACTGGGCTGTGTGAGCTTGGTACTGGGTTCACCACACATGCAAACCTGACTGGGCTGTGTGAGCTTGGTACTGGGTTCACCACACATAAACCTGACTGGGTCTATGTGAGCTTGGAACGTGGTTCACCACACATAAATCTGACTGGGCTGTGTGAGCTTGGTACTGGCTTCACCACGCATAAACCTGACTGGGCTGTGTGAGCTTGTTACTGGGTTCACCACACATAAACCTGACTGGGCTGTGTGAGCTTGGTACTGGGTTCACCACACATAAATCTGACTGGGCTGTGTGAGCTTGGTACTGGGTTCACGCATAAACCTGACTGGGCTGTGTGAGCTTGGTACTGGGTTCACCACACATAAACCTGACTGGGCTGTGTGAGTTTGGAACGTGGTTCACCACACATAAACCTGACTGGGCTGTGTGAGCTTGGAACTTGGTTCACCACGCATAAACCTGACTGGGCTGTGTGAGCTTGGTACTGGGTTCACGACGCATGAACCTAACTGGGCCATGTGAGCTTGATACTGTGTTCACAACGCATAAATCTGACTGGGCTGTGTACTCATAAACTTGGTATATGGAGTTCACCACACACATAAATCTGACTGGGCTGTGTGAGCTTGGTACTGGGTTCACGACGCATGAACCTAACTGGGCTGTGTGAGCTTGGTACTGGGTTCACCACGCATAAACCTGACTGGGTGTGTGAGCTTGGTACTGGGTTCACCACACATAAACCTGACTGGGCTGTGTGAGCTTGGTACTGGGTTCACCACACATAAACCTGACTGGGCTGTGTGAGCTTGGTACTGGGTTCACCACACATAAACCTGACTGGGCTGTGTGAGTTTGGAACGTGGTTCATTACTCATAAACATGACTGGTCTATGTGAGCTTGGAACGTAGTTCACCACACATAAATCTTACTGAGCTGTGTGAGCTTGGTACTGGGTTCACGACGCATGAACCTATCTAGGCTGTGTGAGCTTGGTACTGGGTTCAGCACGCATAAACCTGACTGGGCTGTGTGAGCTTGGTACTGGCTTCACCATGCATAAACCTGACTGGGCTGTGTGAGCTTGGCACTGGGTTCACCACGCATAAACCTGACTGGGCTGTGTGAGCTTGGCACTGGGTTCACCACACATAAACCTGACTGGGCTGTGTGAGCTTGTTACTGGGTTCACCACACATAAACCTGACTGGGCTGTGTGAGCTTGTTACTGGCTTCACCAAACATGACTGGGCTGTGACTGAGTTCACCACACATAAACCTGACTGGGCTTGTTACTGGCTTCACCACACATAAACCTGACTGGGCTGTGTGAGCTTGTTACTGGCTTCACCACACATAAACCTGACTGGGCTGTGTGAGCTTGTTACTGGCTTCACCACACATAAACCTGACTGGGTTATGTGAGCTTGTTACTGGCTTCACCACACATAAACCTGACTGGGCTGTGGGAGCTTGTTACTGGCTTCACCACACATAAACCTGACTGGGCTGTGGGAGCTTGTTACTGGATTCACCACGCATGAACCTAACTATGCGTGGCCATGAACTATACGACACATACGTTGCCATGATTCGGCGATAGCATATCATCTTAGTCATCTTAATATACTCATCAGGGACGTGCTCCGATAACACCGATAGCAAAGAGAAAGGTGAAAGGGATTCCAGAAGCAGTACCTGTATAGCCACGGCAGCAAATGCTACAGTTGGTGATTGATCTCTCCAAGATCCACAGAAATAGAACAGGTGGCTCCGTGATCACTCATCACTGCAGCCTGGGGGCGGAACTAAATGTAGCTACAAGAGGGAATTACTGAATAGAATATCTGTGAATTAGCAGTGTATCCTATAGCTTTTACGATGTTTTTGAATGTACAGTGCGTACCTATCAGTAAGCCCTGAATTTCTTAATGTCAGGCTTGCGGCTGCCAAGCCTAATGCTGTCTGGACGGTGTTAGTTTAACGTGATTACTGCCACAGAAGAACGCATTCGGGTTTGCATTGGAAAACCTGTCTACACGCTGGACACAACACGACGTCAAAGTGGCCCACCGACTAGTTCATCGGTCCAAACTCAGCTGAATGCCACCACGATCGATATCAATGGCTATTATGATGATGGTAATGATTGTGATGAAGATGACGATGGAGGCGTTTCTCTATTGTAGAGACTCATATGCAGTTGGTCATGGCAGCTGTTTTGCAGAGCTGCTCTGACTGGCTGAAATATTACTTGTATCTACTCTGAAATGTTGGGCTGTTGTTGGACGAACACTGGGAAGCACAGAACCTGACAACGATGTGATAGTGGTATAGCGGGTGCCAGCGTCTTAGACCACAGAACCTGACAACGATGTGATAGTGGTATAGCGGGTGCCAGCGTCTTAGACCACAGAACCTGACAACGATGTGATAGTGGTATAGCGGGTGCCAGCGTCTTAGACCACAGAACCTGACAACGATGTGATAGTGGTATAACGGGTGCCAGCGTCTTAGACCACAGAACCACTAATGCCTCTGAAAGCACTGCAGTTATATTGGTGGAAATATTCATACCAACTGAAAACACACACAATAGCAGTAAACATAAGCTTGATTGATCAAAAGCTATCTATTCATATAAAAACGATGATATAATATAACTGACCCCACCCCGACCTTAATCTCAGTAATCAGATCAAAGAGGAATCATTAAAGCACATGTGTATATAAAGGGGAAATATGTTTTTGAAGGATATTCACTGTAATTCCCTGTGCAATGGCCGTTCAATGTAATTCTCTGTATTTCACGACGTATCGTCTAATGTTTACCAGCCGGCCGTCCCTCTATCTATGATATGGTACAAAGCCTGGAGAGGATTGTACATTACGCAGCCTTAATTAATGAGATGCACAGTGAGAGAGCGCAGTACTATTGTCCCGTTATCGAAAACATCCCCACGTATGATGCACAGGCGATAAAGCTATTCATTATTCATCGGGGAACCATCGTTGTTGTTGGTTTCATGAACACTTCATCCTAAGTTTGACTGATTTCACTTACACACGCAAAGGTCGCTCTCAAACAATGTACACAGTCGAACACACGAAACAGGTCGGACTTTAAAACAAAGCCGTGTTTTCTATTGATCAAACAGATGAAATAAACATGCCCCGGGGTAGTACAGAACACACACTCATGTCACAGAGAGGTTGTGATCTCTGTGCACACGTTTACCAATGTCTACTTCGCGTACAGATTACAGAGGGACCTTTTGGGGCCTACTGGGGCGATGGTGAAGTAGTCAGCGGTGGAGCATGACATATGACATGCGTCGGTAACATGACAATCACTTTAATAACCACTGCGATGATAATCCAGAATGCGTTATCTCTAATAGGTATTTCCGTAGTATAATGTATGCCTAAAGATACACATGAGGTCAAGATGCCAGACGTTTGTACAACGATTGCCACTTGACATATTCTATGTTAACCATGTCTTGAAGACCGTGTCCCATTTACACGTGTATCCATGACATCGATGTGGGTTATAGGTGATACACTCTGTGTGGGTGATACAGTCTGTGTGGGTGATACAGTCTGTGTGAGTGATACAGTCTGTGTGGCTGATACAGTCTGTGTGGGTGATACAGTCCGTGTGGGTGATACAGGTTTGTGTGACACAGTATGTGTCGGTGACACAGTCTGTGTGGGTGATACAGTCGGTGTGGGTGATACAGTCTGTGTGAGTGATAGAGTCTGATACAGTCTGTGTGGGTGATACACTCTGTGTGGGTTATACAGTACAGTCTGTGTGATACAGGTGATACAGTCTGATACAGTGGGGTGATACAGTCTGTGTGGGTGATACAGTCTCTGTGGGTGATACAGTCTGTGTGGGTGATACAGTCTGTGTGGGTGATACAGATACAGTCTGTGTGGGTGATACAGTCTGTGTGATACAGTCTGTGTGTGGGTGGATACAGTCTGTGTGGGTGATACAGTCTGTGTGGGTGATACAGATACAGTCTGTGGGTGATACAGTCTGTGTGGGTGATACAGTCTCTGTGTGGGTGATACAGTCTGTGGGTGATACAGTCTGTGTGGGTGATACACTGTGGGTGATACAGTCTCTGTGGAGTGATACAGTCTGTGGGTGATACAGATACTGTGGGTGATACAGTCTGTGTGGGTGATACAGTCTATGTGGGTGATACAGTCTGTGTGGGTGATACAGTCTCTGTGGGTGATACAGTCTGTGTGGGTGATACAGTCTGTGTGGGTGATACAGTCTGTGTGGGTGATACAGTCTGTGTGGGTGATACAGTCTGTGTGGGTGATACAGTCTGTGTGGGTGATACAGTCTGTGTGGGTGATACAGTCTGTGTGGGTGATACAGTCTGTGTGGGTGATACAGTCTGTGTGGTGATACAGTCTCTGTGGGTGATACAGTCCTGTGTGTGTGGGTGATACAGTCTGTGGGTGATACAGTCTGTGTGGGTGATACAGTCCTGTGTGGGTGATACAGTCTGTGTGGGTGATACAGTCTGTGTGGGTGATACAGTCCTGTGGAGTGATGGTGTGGGTGAGTCTGTGTGGGTGATACAGTCTGTGGGTGATACAGTCTGTGTGGGTGATACAGTCTGTGTGGGTGATACAGTCTGTGTGGGTGATACAGTCTGTGTGGGTGATACAGTCTGTGTGGGTGATACAGTCTGTGTGGGTGATACAGTCTGTGTGGGTGATACAGTCTCTGTGGGTGATACAGTCTGTGGGTGATACAGTCTGTGTGGGTGATACAGTCTGTGTGGGTGATACAGTCTGTGTGGGTGATACAGTCTGTGTGGGTGATACAGTCTGTGTGGGTGATACAGTCTCTGTGGGTGTGATACAGTCTGTGTGGGTGTGATACAGTCTGTGTGGGTGATACAGTCCTGTGGGTGATGTGGGTGGGTGATACAGTCTGTGGGGATGGGTGATACAGTCTGTGTGGGTGATACAGTCTGTGTGGTGACAGTGGTGATACAGTCTGTGTGGGTGATACAGTCTGTGTGGGTGATACAGTCTACAGTCTGTGGGGTGATACAGTCTGTGTGGGTGATACAGTCTGTGTGGGTGATACAGTCTGTGTGGGTGATACAGTCTGTGTGGGTGATACAGTCTGTGTGGGTGATACAGTCTGTGTGGGTGATACAGTCTGTGTGGGTGATACAGTCTGTGTGGGTGTGGGTGATACAGGTCTGTGTGGGTGATACAGTCTGTGTGGGTGATACAGTCTGTGTGGGTGATACAGTCTGTGTGGGTGATACAGTGTGTGGGTGATACAGTCTGTGTGGGTGATACAGTCTCTGTGGGTGATACAGTCTGTGTGGGTGATACAGTCTACAGTCTGTGTGGGTGATACAGTCTGTGTGGGTTATACAGTCTGTGTGGGTGATACAGTCTGTGTGGGTGATACAGTCTGTGTGGGTGATACAGTCTGTGTGGGTGATACAGTCTGTGTGGGTGATACAGTCTGTGTGGGTGATACAGTCTGTGTGGGTGATACAGTCTCGTGTGGGTGATACAGTCTGTGTGGGTGATACAGTCTGTGTGGGTGATACAGTCTGTGTGGGTGATACACTCTGTGTGGGTCTGTGTGGGTGATACAGTCTGTGTGTGGGTGATACAGTCTGTGTGGGTGATACAGTCTGTGTGTGGGTGGGTGATACACTGTGTGGGTGATACAGTCTGTGTGGGTGATACAGTCTGTGTGGGTGTCTGTGTACAGTCTGTGTGGGTGATACAGTCTGTGTGGGTGATACACTCTGTGTGGGTGATACAGTCTCTGTGGGTGATACAGTCTCTGTGGGTGATACAGTCTGTGTGGGTGATACAGTCTGTGTGGGTGATACAGTCTGTGTGGGTGATACAGTCTGTGTGGGTGATACAGTCTGTGTGGGTGATACAGTCTGTGTGGGTGATACAGTCTGTGTGTGTACAGTCTGTGTGGGTGATACAGTCTGTGTGGTTGATACAGTCTGTGTGGGTGATACAGTCTGTGTGGGTGATACAGTCTGTGTGGGTGATACAGTCTGTGTGGGTGATACAGTCTGTGTGGGTGATACAGTCTGTGTGGGTGATACAGTCTGTGTGGGTGATACAGTCTGTGTGGGTGATACAGTCTGTGTGGGTGATACAGTCTATGGTGATACAGTCTGTGTGGGTGATACAGTCTGTGTGTGGGCGGTTCAGGTCTGTGTGGGTGATACAGTCTGTGTGTGGGTGATACAGTCAGTCTGTGGGAGTGTCTATGTGGGTGATACAGTCTGTGTGATACAGTATGTGTGGGTGATACAGTCTGTGTGGGTGATACAGTATGTGTGGGTGATACAGTCCGTGTGGGTGATACAGGTCTGTGTGACACATTCTGTGTGGGTGATACAGTCTGTGTGGGTGATACACTCTGTGTGGTGATACAGTCTATGTGGGTGATACAGTCTATGTGGGTGATACAGTCTGTGGGTGATACAGGTCCGTGTGGGTGATACAGCATGTGTGGGTGATACAGTCTGTGTGTGTGTGGTACAGGTCTGTGTGGGTGATACAGTCTGTGTGGGTGATTCAGTCTGTGTGGGTGATACAGTCTGTGTGGGTGATACAGTCTGTGTGGGTGATACAGTCTGTGTGGGTGATACAGTATGTGTGGGTGATACACTCTGTGTGGGTTATACAGTCTATGTGAGTGATACAGTCTGTGTGGGTGGTACAGTCTGTTTGGGTGATACACTCTGTGTGGGTGATACAGTCTGTGTGGGTGATACAGTCTGTGTGTGGTCGGTTCAGGTCTGTGTGGGTGATACAGTCTGTGTGTGGGCGGTACAGGTCTGTGTGGGTGATACAGTCTGTGTGTGGGCGGTACAGGTCTGTGTGGGTGGTACGGGATCTGATGATGAAGGCAAGTAACCAGGATCTGATGGTGAAGCCAGAATCTGGTGATTGTCTAGTTAAGTCAATTATTCATTTATAGTCACTAAGGCACAAGTAGCAACGTGACTTCGTCTTCCTCAGTAAATAGTCTTTCCAAAAGTACAGGTAATATAGAAAATAGCTAACACAATTTATTAGGAACAGTGAAGGCGAAATAACAGTATTCAGAGCCTTAGAGATTAATTTACACGGGACAAATAACCCATTAATTGGCAATGGGAATTTATGTGCGATATGTTGTCCTTGATTAACAGATATGGTTCTGTATCAATTAGGAGATATGTATAACATAATTTCATTGATAAACAGACCAATCTTTATGTCAGTGAGAGCATGCAGCATATTTTCTTATTGATTGCCCGCCCACACGTTGTACATGGTCGTGCTGAAACACTTTTGGAAGCCTTGAAGGTGTTCGGTGGAACTGTGTCACAAGAGTGCTGATTCCATTTCTTGTGTCATAAGTACCGGGATTTAAGAACGTGTCTGTTTAAATGGGTATGTACGATGTACAAATGTACAGCAGCAGTACATGATCATGAGCAGGTGTGTGAAGACCCCGTAAAATACCTGCGTGGCATTAGCGTTCTGGTCCAGAGGGCGCTGCTGTCGAAACGGTTGTTGCGAGGTGTGGTCTTAACTACGGTGAAATGTCAACTCATTTGTTATCTGGAATCAATGACAGTCATCTCAGAAGACCGTACTTTAAAATGAATAGCGGTGAACTTTCTGAGGAGTGCCTTCCTATGAGGAAATGGTATTGATACCGTGGTGAATCAGCACAATGTCTCTGTGGAGGGGGGCTCTGTTGCCTTGGGCATTCAATGAAGAGAGAAGAGTCCAAACCATCCGCACTGGGTTAGGTTCTAAACTTCCAAGCGGAAGGTGTAAAACATTGAATTGACAGTAAATAGATAGAGACGTGGGGATTAATGAATTATGAATTGATATCTTCATGCCACCATTTCTGATACACGCACCATGCTACAATAACTGGGCAAGTAATAATTTGACCAAAATGAATAAAAATTAGGTAGCAAGGCAACAATTCCCAATACACGAATTTAATAACACAGTGCAATCATTCAAAACAGACATGAAAACATTCATAACACACATGCAATGATGCTGGTATCAGCTCTACGTGTATGTCACCATACAGTTATTTACTATACACGTATTTCAACATATAGCTATCTACTTTACACGCTACACATATGTCACCATACAGTCATATACTCTACACATATGTCACCATACAGACATCTACTGTACAAGTACGTCACCGTACAGCCATCTACTGTACACGTATGTCACCATACTGTCATCTACTGTACACGTATTTCACCACACATGCATCTACTGTACACGTACGTCACAATACAACCATCTTCTCTACACGTATGTCACCATATATCCATCTACTACACGTATGTCACCATACAGACATCTACTGTACACGTATGTGACCAGACAGCCGTCTACTCTACACGTATATCACCATACAGCCGTCTACTATGCGTATGTCTCTATACAGATATCTACTCTACACGTATGTGACCATACAGACATCTACTCTACACGTATGTCACCATACAGACATCTACTGTACACATATGTCACCATACAACCATCTACTCTACACGTATGTCACCATACAGACATCTACTACACGCATGTCACCATATAGACATCTACTACACGTATGTCACCATACAGACATCTACTACACGTATGTCACCATACAGACATCTACTGTACACATATGTCACCATACAACCATCTACTCTACACGTATGTCACCATACAGACATCTACTACACGCATGTCACCATATAGACATCTACTACACGTATGTCACCATACAGACATCTACTGTACACGTATGTCACCATACAGACATCTACTGTACACGTATGTCACCATACAGACATCTACTGTACACGTATGTCACCATACAGACATCTACTACACGTATGTCACCATAGAGACATCTACTGTACACGTATGTGACCAGACAGCCATCTACTCTACACGTATATCACCATACAGCCGTCTACTACACGCATGTCTCTATACAGACATCTACTTTACACGTATGTCACAATACAGACATCTACTCTACACGTATTTCACCATATAGCCATCTACTACACGTATTTCACCATACATCCGTGTACTACACGTATGTCACTAGACAGACATCTACTAAACGTGTGTCACAATGGAACCATCTAGTCTACACGTATGCCACCATACAACCATCTACTTTACACGTATGTCACCATAGAGCCATCTACTCTACACGTATGTCACCATACAGCCGTCTACTACACGTATGTCACCATAGAGCCATCTACTACACGTATGTGACCATACAGCCATCTACTCTACACTTATGTCACCATACAGCCATCTACTACACATATGTCACTATACAGATACCTACTCTACACGTATGTGACTATACAGACATCTACTCTACACGTATGTCACCATACAGACATCTACTACACATATGTCACCATACAGCCATCTACTGTACACGTATGTCACCATACAGACATCTACTCTACACGTATGTCACCATACAGACATCTACTACACGTATGTCACCATACAGACATCTACTGTACACGTATGTGACCAGACAGCCGTCTACTCTACACGTATATCACCATACAGCCGTCTACTAGGCGTATGTCTCTATACAGATATCTACTCTACACGTATGTGACCATACAGACATCTACTCTACACGTATGTCACCATACAGACATCTACTGTACACGTATGTCACCATACAGACATCTACTTCTACACGTATGTCACCATACAGCCGTTTACTACACGTATGTCACCATACAGCGATCTACTGTACACGTATGTCACCATACAGACATCTACGTTACATGTATGTCACAATACAGCCGTTTACTACACGTATGTCACCATACAGACATCTACTGTACACGTATGTCACCATACAGACATCTACGTTACACGTATTTCACCATACAGACATCTACTACCCGTATGTCACCATACAGACATCTACTGTACACGTATTTCACCATACAGACATCTACTGTACACGTATGTCACCATACAGCCATCTACTCTACACGTATTTCACCATACAGACATCTACTGTACACTTATGTCACCATATAGACATCTACTGCGCACGTATGTCACCATACAGCCATCTACTCTACACGTATTTCACCATACAGACATCTACTACACGTATGTCACCATACAGACATCTACTGTACACGTATGTGACCATACAGACATCTACTCTACACGTATTTCACCATACAGACATCTACTACACGTATGTCACCATACAGACATCTACTGTACACGTATGTGACCATACAGACATCTACTGTACACGTATTTCACCATACAGCCATCTACTACACGTATGTCACCATACAGATACCTACTCTACACGTATGTGACCATACAGACATCTACTGTACACGTATTTCACCATACAGACATCTACTACACGTATGTGACCATACAGACATCTACTGTACACGTATTTCACCATACAGACATCTACTACACGTATGTCACCATACAGACATCTACTGTACACGTATGTGACCAGACAGCCATCTACTCTACACGTATGTGACCATACAGACATCTACTACACGTATGTCACCATACAGACATCTAGTACACGTATGTGACCATACAGACATCTACTACACGTATGTCACCATACAGACATCTACTGTACACGTATGTCACCATACAGACATCTACTGTACACGTATGTCACCATACAGACATCTACTGTACACGTATTTCACCATACAGACATCTACTGTACACTTATGTCACCATACAGACATCTACTACACGTATGTGACCATACAGACATCTACTGTACACGTATGTGACCATACAGACATCTACTGTACACGTATTTCAAAATACAGACATCTATTGTACAGGTATGTGACCATACAGACATCCACCTGGAGACGTATGTCACCATACAGACATCTACTGTTCACGTATTTCACAATACAGCCATCTACTGTACACGTATGTCACCATACAGACATCTACTGTACACGTATGTCATCATACACCCATCTTCTATACACGTATGTGACCATACAGACATCTACTGTACACGTATGTCATCATACACCCATCTTCTATACACGTATGTGACCATACAGACATCTACTGTACACGTATGTCATCACACAGACATGTGCTATGCACATAAAACATTGTACACGCGTGTCTCTATAAGTATATTTATTGTACACGTGTGTTCCTATCTGGATATCTATTGTACACGTGTGTCCCTATGTGGATTTCTACTGTACACGTGTGTTTCTATGTGGACATCTATTGTACACGTGTGTCTCTATGTGGACATCTATTATACACGTGTGTTTCTATGTGGACATCTATTATACACGTGTGTCTCTATGTGGACATCTATTATACACGTGTGTTTCTATGTGGATATCTATTATACACGTGTGTTTCTATGTTGATATCTGTTGTACACGTGTGTCTCTATGTGGACATCTATTATACACGTGTGTTTCTATGTGGATATCTATTATACACGTGTGTTTCTATGTTGATATCTGTTGTACACGTGTGTCTCTATGTGGACATCTATTGTACACGTGTCTCTATGTGGATATCTATTATACACGTGTGTTTCTATGTTGATATCTGTTGTACACGTGTGTCTCTATGTGGATATTTATTGTACACGTGTGTCTCTATGTAGATATGTATTATACACGTGTTTCTATGTGGATATCTGCTGTACACGTGTGTCTCTATGTATATATCTATTATACACGTGTGTCTCTATGTAGATATGTATTATACACGTGTGTCTCTATGTGGATATCTATTATACACGTGTGTCTCTATGTGGATATCTGTGGTCACTTTTTTTGCATATGCACTGCTCAGGAATTATATATTGATGTTGCAAAAAGACAGAGTGTGGTTTAGCTTTGCATGAATTCAAAAGTCACTGCTATTGTCTCATGAAATAGATTTGGCTCGCAGAATCGGATAGTGAGAATTAGGGTTAATGGCCGACCAGTCTTCAGATAGACAACATACTGGGCTATTATATACATGTACTTCAATGCACGGATAAAATGGACACAGTGTGCTTCGTTTGCCATTATTCCTGTGTTAAAAGGAGTTGTCAATATGTTTTCAGAATGTTCGTGGTTTTTGTTAAGTACCCTTAATGTCTTGCAACGTAATCATCTATATGCTTTGTGTCGTCAGTTGAGAAAAAACGATAAAATACCCAGGCAGTTATTTGTTTTACTGAAACGCTTCGCGTCTAGTTGACATCAGAATCCACCAACAGGTTCTTCCACAAACCCAATTATTTAAAATCATTGCATAACCATATAGGTTCTCCAGTTTACTCTTCCTTACATTTGAAAGATGCGTTGAAAAAGTCAGAAACATAATACAAGAAATACAGTTGTGATTGTTCTGCTATTTTACTGACAATCTGTTGTGTATAGTAATTCGCTACGCGCTCGAGTTAGGGCATATGTTCTGTCATTCTTGTGGACAAACGTAATGCCCTGTAAATCGTCACGTAGGCAAATATTAAGTCTGCCATAAACTTTAAATGGAAAAACTAACTTAGTCACAAATTGTCGAAGCAAACATTAAGACGGTCACACACTGTAGAGGCAAACATTAAGACGGTCACACACTGTCGAGGCAAACATTAAGACGGTCACACACTGTCGAGGCAAAAATTAAGACGGTCACACACTGTCGAGGCAAACATTAAGACGGTCACACACTGTCGAGGCAAACATTAAGACGGTCACACACTGTCGAGGCAAACATTAAGACGGTCACACACTGTAGAGGCAAACATTAAGACGGTCACACACTGTCGAGGCAAACATTAAGACGGTCACACACCGTCGAGGCAAACATTAAGACGGTCACACACCGTCGAGGCAAACATTAAGACGGTCACACACCGTCGAGGCAAACATTAAGACGGTCACACACTGTCGAGGCAAACATTAAGACGGTCACACACTGTCGAGGCAAACATTAAGACGGTCACACACCGTCGAGGCAAACATTAAGACGGTCTGTCGAGGCACACATTGTCGAGGCAAACATTAAGACGGTCACACACCGTCGAGAGGCAAACATTAAGACGGTCACACACTGTCGAGGCAAACATTAAGACGGTCACACACCGTCGAGGCAAACATTAAGACGGTCACACACTGTCGAGGCAAACATTAAGACGGTCACACACCGTCGAGGCAAACATTAAGACGGTCACACACTGTCGAGGCAAACATTAAGACGGTCACACACTGTCGAGGCAAACATTAAGACGGTCACACACTGTCGAGGCAAACATTAAGACGGTCACACGCACACACTGTCGAGGCAAACATTAAGACGGTCACACACTGTAGAGGCAAACATTAAGACGGTCACACACTGTCGAGGCAAACATTAAGACGGTCACACACTGTCGAGGCAAACATTAAGACGGTCACACACTGTCGAGGCAAACATTAAGACGGTCACACACTGTCGAGGCAAACATTAAGACGGTCACACACTGTCGAGGCAAACATTAAGACGGTCACACACTGTCGAGGCAAACATTAAGACGGTCACACACTGTCGAGGCAATGATTTATGCATTTATAAAACAAATTACAATTACTAGCACAGTTACTCGATGGGAACAATTCATGACAAAAGTACTTGATTCGTTCACGAATATCATGTTTAAACAAACGTGCATGTTACCAAGCAGAGCTGAACATATCTTTAAAAGTAGCACAGCCTGGGTTCAGGCTTGGTATGGAAAAGACCTATCAGCAGCATGACAAACATACCTGACCACAGTAAAGCCTGGGTATAAGCAGCATGACAAACATACCTGACGACAGTAAAGCTTGGGTATAAGCAGGATGACGAACATACCTGGCCACAGTAAAGCCTGGGTATAAGCAGCATGACGAACATACCTGGCCACAGTAAAGCCTGGGTATAAGCAGCATGACAAACATACCTGACCACAGTAAAGCCTTGGTATAAGCAGGATGACAAATATACGTGACCATAGTAAAGCCTGGGTATAAGCAGGATGACGAACATACCTGACCATAGTAAAGCCTGGGTATAAGCAGGATGAGAAACATACCTGACCACAGTAAAGCTTGGGTATAAGCAGGATGACGAAAATACCTGACGATAGTAAAGCCTGAGTATAAGCAGGATGAGAAACATACCTGACCACAGTAAAGCTTGGGTATAAGCAGGATGACGAACATACCTGACCACAGTAAAGCTTGGGTATAAGCAGGATGACGAAAATACCTGACCATAGTAAAGCCTGAGTATAAGCAGGATGAGAAACATACCTGACCACAGTAAAGCTTGGGTATAAGGAGGATGACGAACATACCTGAGCACAGTAAAGCCTGGGTATAACCAGGGTGACGAACATACCTGACCACAGTAAAGCCTGGGTATAAGCAGGATGACGAACATACCTGACCACAGTAAAGCCTGGGTATAAGCAGGATGACGAACATACCTGACCAAAGTAAAGCCTGGGTATAAGCAGGATGACGAACATACCTGACCACAGTAAAGCCTGGGTATAAGCAGCATGACAAACATACCTGACCACAGTAAAGCCTGGGTATAAGCAGGATGACGAACATACCTGACCACAGTAAAGCCTGGGTATAAGCAGCATGACAAACATACCTGACCATAGTAAAGCCTGGGTATAAGCAGCATGACGAACAGATCTGAGCACGTATGCGTGATATACCATGCGTATACTCTGGAATCGAACATACCTGAGCAGATGTTATACCATGTTATAGCCTGAATATGGTTCAGAATGAACATAATGGGTATGGGTAATGCGCCAGTTGAAGCATTATATCAGCAATATCTCCCCGGAGGAAATGGGCTTCACATACTGTAGTCAAGTTGGGAATACTGGTCTTCAGTGTGATAGGCAAACGAATATCCAATAATATCTGACGGGAGGAAACGGGAATAAAAGAGAATATAGTGATTGTGTTTGTGGATAGTATCTGTTCATTCGTACATCCGTTCTTCCTATTTTAATCAACACATTCATATAGCGGATGTTTGATGAAAGCGTAGATATTATTCATTAGCCAATAATTTATCTGTTAATAAGGACATGGTCGATGACCACAAGACATTATCTCAATTAGCTATAATCGTTTCTCAATTTGAACAGATTTTGCAAAATTCAATTTTGTGCAGATTCTACTGCTTGGTAGGTGGTTTCTCTGTGTTATATTCCTCCTCCACATTCTCTACCGACAATGTTGGCTGTACCATGTCACGTAGCACACTTTTCACAGCGTCTCATACGAGCACAGTCGATTGTCTAATCATCAAAGTACGATGGAGCCACCACACAGCACGTACGTGTTCACTACACCACACTATGGAAGATGAAAAAATAAATGCCAAGCACTATTTGATTAGCAATACCATATCAAACAAACGGCTATCGATGCAAATGTTATACGGAATGACTGGCTGCAATATTCTGAGCAACGAAGGACATGCAGTCCACCCAACAGTCCGAATGTATTAAGTACTAATACTTTCCATTCTCACAGGCGACTTGAAACAAATACACAACCAGGTTCTCTCTGGATGAAAACGGACAGAATTTGTTATTGCGCTGGAATCAAGTACCTCCGTATGGAAGAGCTAATTCTTACGGGATGATGCCTTTCCCATTTTTACGAGGTGGCAGTTGAGATCAAAAAGGGGATATTGGGCCTTGAATATGATCTAACATCAGGAGAAACATTCACATACTGCTACCATAAGGAAAATGTTGTTGAAACATGGTTGATAGGCGACCTATCACACGTCGCATAGCCAATAATTTGAAAGTAGGTATCTTTCATGAGTGAGAGCTTCGGATTCCTGACCAGAAACGCTCTTGGTTCATCATCTCTTTTGTGAACATACCAATTCAAATGGCATATATAACTGATTTTGTTGAAGTATCTGAAAGTATGTATAGAGTTTACCTCTGTCAGCCGGGGACAAACAACAGTGAATGTAGAGGAAACACAACGCCCCTCCGAAGAAGGCGGGCGGTGGGGTGGCCTAGTGGTTAAAGCGTTGGCTCGTCACGCCGAAGACCCGGGTTCGAATCCCCACATGGGTACAATGTGTGAAGCCCATTTCTGGTGTCCCCCGCCGTGATGTTGCTGGAATATTGCTAAAAGCGGCGTAAAACCAAAACTCAGTCAGTCAGTCAGTCCGAAGAAGGCAAAGTGTGTTTTATCAACTCAAGGTGGTAGCTATTGTGTTCTTGGATTCCAAGGGCAAGCTACGAGAGGACTTCTTCCAGAAAGGTTAAACCTTTAAGTGATAATGATTCTGGGAATATTAAAGCTAAACATTGCGGAGTAATGACTAAGGGTGTATTGTTACACCACAGAATAATACACCTGAGCACAAAGATGTTTTCATGCCAGTGACAATGACAGCGGAACATCCTCACATATTACGGAGGTTTGACACCACCAGATTTCTACTTCTTCTCAGATCTCTAAAGCTGCCTGGCAAGTATTATGCAAATGACGACGATGTTAAATCTCGTGTGGAGGGCGTTTCATGATGCCGCTGCCGCCTTCTATACCAGTGTCTGATGCAGGCACTCAAACAGTAGTCGACGTGTATTGGCCGCGTAGTGACTACTTCTATCACAGTTAGATCATATAGTGAGAACCTTCCTTCACCATTGTCTCATAGACCCTATCTCTAACCAGTCCTGGTGAGGTGAACAAATCAACCATTCAAACGTCCGCAATTTAGCTCATCTAGTCGTGGTGAATTTAGAATTGGAAAGAAATTACTATCCGGGGATTCCTTCTTTGAAACACTTTCCTACCTCCCTTTACAGCACCTCTAGACTCCTGACGACGTGAACTGAAACAACTGCTACCATTCACCAACAACTGACAGTAGCCATCATATTTACCATGTGCAGATTAGTTTGTCATAAACGTGAATACATCCTCACGCGAACCCCCAACCCTCAAGCACACAGGATGATGGCTTTATGGTGTAGCCTCCGATACCGTGTGTGCACTAACCGGGGCCAGCTATGTTGAGTGTTAAAGGATGTGTGCGGATCAAGTCGTTCCACTAATGTTCTTCCAGTGTAATGCTAAAACGTCCCATTCAAATAAGCGCTTCCAGTACTCTCCAAATAGGGCAGAGGTCACCTGTGTTTTATATTGCTTACATTGTGTGATGTATTTACTTGTCACTTCTAGGTCAGAAGTGGTATATGTTGTAATATTAATATCCTCGGTAGTAAGCGACCGGACCCTCGACGAAAGTGCATTGATGATCTGGGAAAGCGCGGCAAATGTGGCGCCAAGGTGGCCGTGTCGTCATGCAGTGGATATACCTGTGAATGAAAGCTGTGCCCAAACTAGAGACACCGAGCAGTGAATGAAACGGGTACCCTTCAAGTAATCGACGAGGTGCAGTAAATAAAACTGTACCCCTCAAACTGGAGATGTGAAACAGTGAATGAAAACTGTAAACCTGAAACTAGAGATGTGAATCAGTGAGTGAGTGAGAGAGAGAGAGTTAAGTCTTACGCCATACTCAACAATATTCCAACTATATGGCGGCGGTGTGTAAATAATCGAGTCTGTACCAGACAATCCAGAGATCAACAGCATGAGCATCGATCTACGCAATTGGGATACGATGACATATGTTAACCAAGTCAGCAAGCGTGACCAGCCGATGCCGTAGGTCGTCTCTTACCACAAGCATGGGTTACTGAAGGTCAATTCTAACCCGCATCTTCAGGGTTGTGAAACAGTGAATGAAAACAGTGAACCTCAAACTAGAGATGTGAAACTGAGTGCAAAACTGTTACCCTGTAACTGGATATGTGAAACAGTTAGTGAAAACTGTACCTCTCAAACTAGAGATGTGAAACATTGGATCAAACCGACCCGTGGCCGTGAGCAGAAACTGTATTTGTCTGAGTAGAGTGGGCGAGCGAACCAGGGAGGTTTGGAGCATTGCATATACATGTTCTGGCAATGCGGTGATGGCGAAGGACACCAGATACGGGTTGGACACATTTCTCCCATGCGGGGAATCGAACCGCCGAACAGGACTGAATCAGCGTGGCGTTAACTCACCAGACTATCCCACTCTAGGGAATGCAGCGAATGTATGTCGTTGTATCCCCCAGTCTGAGGAGGAGACACAGTCATGGCACTGTATGGCCTGCATTGGTGGATTTACTCTCTCACACATGCTTACACATACACAGATGTAGCAATATAGCATGCTTACACATACACAGATGTAGCAATATAGCATGCTTACACATACACAGATGTAGCAATATAGCATGCTTACACATACACAGATGTAGCAATATAGCATGCTTACACATACACAGATGTAGCAATATAGCATGCTTACACATACACAGATGTAGCAATATAGCATGCTTACACATACACAGATGTAGCAATATAGCATGCTTACACATACACAGATGTAGCAATATAGCATGCTTACACATACACAGATGTAGCAATATAGCATGCTTACAAAACAGTATTCATAGATATAGCATGCTTACACATACAAGATGTAGCAATATAGCATGCACAGCTTACATACTGCAGATAGCAATAATGGAACAATGTAGCAATATAGCATGCTTTCAGCTCTCCAAAAACTACACGCCAAACACGAATCATTATGCGAAAACAGTATTCATAGATAAGATAAGATATTTATTGCACAGCACTGCATGAAGGAACAATGGCGATATTCTATAAACTACAGAAATAAACAAAGTAGGTACAATGATATACAAATACAGATACATTTCACATATAAATTATGTACATTTTAACAATTTCACAAATCATATGTAATATAATGAAACATGGAAACAATATGAGGTACTATGGTAATACACAGAATGGTAATACTATGGTAATACACAGAATGGTAATACTATGGTAATACACAGAATGGTAATACTATGGTAATTCACAGAATTCATTCAAAATTGTAAATATGATGACATATTTTGGAAATTGTTTCAGGACTTCTGTTTGTGAAAAATGTTAAGAATTGTTCTTTTTTAGAGTGTAGCAAATTCTTGATCATGATTAAGCATTGTTTGTAGATGTGATTCTCTTTCTTTGCTATACTTTGTACAGGATATTATATAGTGTTGCTCATCGTCTAAGACATTACACATTTCACAGAGACGTTGTTCTAGTGGAGTTGCAGGTTTTGTATATCTTCCAGTTTCAATTATGTGTTTATGATTACTTAACCGTAGTTTTGAGAAATGTGATCTATATGAGCTTTGGTTTTACAATATGAAATAGACAATTCTCGAGTTTTCTAGATGACTTGACCAATCTGTATGTTCTTAATTTGTTATTTGATGTAGAAGAATCACTTAATGAATGCTTGAACATGTCTTCACATTTGGACTGGAGGTTATTCATGGTATCATAAATTACATTTAGTCATGCTCACTATTTCAAAAGTTGCTTTATTTCATTAACTTTATGAACCCAGCCTATATTGTGATCACAGAGACTGATATTTGCTTCCATGGGGTCTTTAAGGATGATATTTGTTGTGTTATCTATATGGAACTTGTAATCAATTATCTTTTTGATGATTGGTACTAGTAATGGTTACACACCTAGTTCTGTGCGACAGGCCCAATTATGTGTTTTCTTGTCTACTCCTAACAACGATTTACAAAACCGAAACTGCAGTTTTTCTGGGAGCAATGTGTCAGTTCCTCGATTGTCATGCCGAAGACACTCACGAACATTGCTTCAACAGGTTGAAGCTTTTCTACGTCAGACATCAGCGATCGTGCATCAATATTACCAACGATCATGCTTTAGACCGCCGCGGCTTTCACACGCACCATGCATCACTCAGTGGCCACCATGCATCGTAGAGTACACGCTCTGGTGACATGGAGGTTTATATGATCTTGTCCCAGCTAGTTGGATTTAGTGTCGGGGATCTCTCTAAAATTACATCTTCTTTGGAATCAGATACATTAAGGGACTCACATGGCTACGTGAAAGCTGTAAGAGTTCACCGACAACCTAGAAATGGCCGGGTAACACGTTCTGTCTTTGTTTTAAAAATACAGAATATAGCTACACGAACACATTGTTACTCTCGCCCTTGTTCCTTTCCAATCAATTAAGAATAAACACATATACAAACATACATACACACACACACACATGTATTATATGTATGTATGTACTTGTATATATGAGACAAACCCTCACACACACACACACCCACCCCCACACTGCGGATGCTTAACACCAAACACTGCTTATTCTTACCCCTTTTAACCAATTTAATAAACATAACACATACATACTGTCATCTATGATCAGATATATCTGGAATAAGCAACTGAAATTGTTTATTAGAAACCACTTTTCAGTCTAAATTCAATGGTTTCGATGAAACCTTTCAACCGTCAGGAAATCACCTTCCCAAATTGTTTAATATCAACGAAATTGTACGAATGTGATGAATGCAAATCCCCAGTCCGTTCCCCATGTTGGCGTTGTATAAGCTGTGGCAGCACAGTCTTCTGTGGAACCTTTCACGCCGACCACTCGGTCCCCCGCAAACACACGCGTGTTGTGGTGTAAATAGAAGTACGCTCTGTTCTCTAGCGTAGTCCAACTTGGCTAATTCTCCGCGTGCACGTGTTTGTTTACATGGCGGGGGACTGAGCGCGCGCCAATCATTTACTCACTCGTGACGTATATCCGGTGAGTTCGGCATCAGTCGGCAAGAGGCGAAAAGCCTAACTCACAGTGCGAAGTGCTGTGAAGGCCTAGTGGAGTATAACTCGTACAACGATGAAGTTAAAGTGAAAAAGTTGGACTAACTCTTCGTGGAGTAAACGATGGCTCGACAGATAATTTCAGCGCTTAAGATCCTATATTATTGTGCTTTTTTTGGAGTTACCGTGGGTCTGATGGACTTAGCTAATGAACAAGGTAAGGTACGCCAGTGTTTTGTTTACCTAGCCAGTATATAGGCTAAGGCAATGCTCGCTCAAAGTAACGCAATAACTCGGGTAGCTAGTTGTCGCTTTTACTGAGGTGTATAAAACACTGAACTCAACCGAGTATGAAATGACAGTGAAATATTGTAACTTTGTGTCAGAAATTGTTGCCATTATAAACTTTTGGGACAAGTGAGGACAGGCCGGGGGTGAAATACCTGTCATATCGCACTGGCTTATAACCGTGTATATTGCAGTGCGCGTCATGTCAATTGCTGAAAGTGGCCACATCAATCGCAGTTTAAGCGTTTAATTGCGGTTAGCAATTTATACGCAAACTGATTATCGGTAATTCACAGGTAGGAATAAACACGTTAAATATTTTTGATTGTCACACCTTTGCTTGCTGTGCGGTATGACACACGCGCGTGCCGTGAAGCGCCTGTGGGTTGGGTAGGTTATCGAGGTGTACCCTGAATATAGCCCGGATGTAGTCGGGCCCATTTACGTACCTGTTATCTGTGACTGTCACAGCACGATCATAGCCCATGCTGTAGATTTTGCGCATCAGTTTATCATTACTAAGTTTTTTCTCTCTTTTTGCTGATATCAAATATGTGATCATTGTAATGTTCATTCTGTAGTTGTGGTTTTGGATCTGAACTTGGTTAAATTTTATTTTAACAGAATATTTGAACTAATAAAATGTCCTATCATAAACAGTAATAGTTGCTTATGGCGTATTAGTTCATGTCTTGAAAAATCTCTTTCATATTAAGGACACCGTACACATATGTTTAGTATTTGTGTCGAAGTATATTAGGATATTTGTAGTTCTTATCAAAACATATTATATATATATATATGTTTGAAATTTAAAACAAAACATTGCGGCTTAAGTTCTGTAAAATGTGTCATTTGTATCATTACAATACCTGATGATGCAAATGGAATATTAGCTTTTTGTTTTCGATGTAAATACTTTCAACTGGATGCTCCAAAAGTGTTTTATATGTATATATATATATATATTAATTATGAAAATATGATTATATCATGAAAATGTGTATTAGTAATTGGTCATTGTATTATTTTATTCATTATTAGCACGACATAACATATTTAATCTTTAGTACAATAATCACAGGTATAGAAATACTACCTGTCAATATTTGACACAAACTTGTCCTCCAGGCAAACACGCTCAATTATGGAGCTATTTTGGTTTCCTAGTGTGCAAATATGGGATTGATTGATTTAATGGAGAGGAAAAATTAATAATTCACAGCCAGCACATTTTTGGTATTAGCAATAGAAAGAGTTGTACATAATAATAAATGTTATGTGCTGCCATCTTTTCTCTCACTCTTTCACTCAGTTGCAACCAGTTGTTGACAAGTGGTAATGTGGTTCTTCAATCCAAATGTGTTTATTTGTTTCTTAAATTTCTGGTATTCTTGTTATTGCAAAAAGTGTCTCTTGACTCTTCTGTTGCTCATGAGATTAATCCCATCAGTGATGAGGATTGATTGAGGGGAGGGGTTGATGCACAACCACACCTCCCCCATAAGTTAGGGCATTAGTTAACAGTCACAGCTTCATGCAGTTCCTTTTTAATCATCCTGTTATCAGTGGGAAATACAGCTCACCTTAACTAGGCAAATATATTACTTATAACTATATTAACATGAATATAGGGAAGTTTTGAAATTTTATTAACTTTAGCTGCCGTGATTCAAACTGATTATTGGATTATTGTGTAGATAAATCCCTTTGTGTTGCAGTTGTAATATTTGTGTGTTCCACAATGACACCAATGACAAAGATGTGTGATAGTAGCTGATGTCAAGTAGCAGTATATCTTGTGGCACCGGACTTGTATATGGTGTACACTGGTGAATGAGAGCAGGGAGGCCATGGAGTGTCCCTTTGAGTACATCTAGGTGCAGTTGCTTGTATATGGTGTACACTAGTGAATGAGAGCAGGGAGGCCATGGAGTGTCCCTTTGAGTACATCTAGGTGCAGCTGGCTTGTATATGGTGTACACTAGTGAATGAGAGCAGGGAGGCCATGGAGTGTCCCTTTGAGTGCATCTAGGTGCAGTTGACTTGTTTTTGGTGTACCCTAGAGAATGAATAGATTAACGCGTAGTCTCTGAATATATATGATTTTGATTGTAACAAATACACCCATTTAAATTGAAAAGGAGCCCAGGGAGACCAGACATTCAGAACCTGGGGAAATCTAGACTTGCTTTATTTAGGGCTTTAACATTGCAGGTAGGGCTGGGCTGTAGGTAAAATAATATGGTTTAGGGACTGTGACACAGACTAGTGAATGAGAGCAGGGAGGCCATGTAGTGTCCCTTTGAGCACAGCTAGGTGCAAATGGGTTGTAACTCAACTGGTATCATCTTCATTCCTTCATGGTTGTTCCCTGTCCATGTACTTGATAGCACAATGTACAGTTTCCCCATACCGAATTATATTTAATAATAAGGTAATATTGACATCTATCTTGCTATGTTGATCTCAGTAATCAGACAACACAGTCCAATGTAACATGGCACATCTGAACTATAATACTTTGTCCTTTGGTATAAGCAGTGTAACTCCCTACATCAGTACATGTGTCAAGCCACGTCTCCTGTCTCTTGTTACATTATGTTTAAGAGCAAGTTACTGCCTCGCTGGCTTTATAAACATGACCGATAAGTAACACTGTATGTGTTATCCCACATAACCAATGTCATGGGAAGGATCAGATTTGATCATGTCATGGGAAGGATCAGATTTAACCTGTATCATAGGAAGTACCAGATTTGATCATGTCGTGGGAAGGATCGGATTTGATCATGTCGTGGGAAGTACCAGATTTGATCATGTCATGGGAAGGATCAGATTTAACCATGCCGTGGGAAGGATCAGATTTGATCATGTCGTGGGAAGGATCAGATTTAACCTGTATCATAGGAAGTACCAGATTTGATCATGTCGTGGGAAGGATCAGATTTGATCATGTCATGGGAAGGATCAGATTTGATCATGTCATGAGAAGGATCAGATTTAGCCTGTATCATAGGAAGTACCAGTTTTGATCATGTCGTGGGAAGGATCAGATTTGATCATGTCTTGGGAAGGATCAGATTTGATCATGTCGTGGGAAGGATCAGATTTAATTTGTATCAAAGCAAGTAGCAGATTTGATCATGTCGTGGGAAGGATTACATTTGACCAAGGTCAAGTTGAACAGAATGAACAAAATCTTTCTAGTACTTGAGGAATAAATGGAATTTAGGCATGTCAATGGTTCTGTGTAAAATTCATGGTCACTCAAGCAAGCATTAACCATGAAGAATTTGATTTTTAACCTTATTAAACTATAATATCTATGATTTGAACTTGAAAGTTTGAAAAGTAATGTATCATAAATAATCTAAATTGTAGCCATGACTTTTTCAATATAAGTTGTCAGTTATGTTAGTGGATCAGGCAACAGCATTCTTCAGAGTTCTAACACATCCAGGAGGTTTCAAATAATGCAGTACATATTTAGTAGCTTGATCTTTTGCGAGGTTTGTAGAGAAATCTGATGTTAGGCTTTATGATACTGAATAAATGGTTAATAAGAAGGGGTTGGATTGTATGTGCTGTTGTTCACTAAATAAAGTGTGCTGCCCCCACTTGTATATGTGATCCCATTCAAATCACAAATAAAAAAAAGACATTTCTAAAAGCTTTTATTTTTGTTTTCTACTGAGAAAGTATTTGAAGTCAGTTGCTGGGTGAGTGTTATTGCTGTGGGCAGTGAGGCAGATAGAGGTCCACCAGCCCCTTGTCTGTGGACTTCCTGTCAGCTGCCTCACACCTGGTGAACTGTGATACCTTCATAATGTACCGGCAACAATGGACATGAGACCTGCTCTGCACAATTCAATTATTCTGTTGAAAATAAGATCAAGCAACTTGTAGGAGTTCTAAGGTGGATTCATAGACTGTTCTTGTCTTATCTCACAGGCAATCGTTAAACCGCATAAAATAAATCAGTTATTGTTTCTAACTTAATTTCCTGTATTTTAAGTCATTGATAAAGAAGCTCTATACAATCTGTACAAGATACAGACGAAGCTGTCAAAGTATGTGCTAGATAGTGCTGATGTTTGCCACATTCCACCTATTGTTAGAAACACATATGTCAACAATGTTCCTATATGTCAAAAATATATTGTACACATATTTTTATACATGGATGAATTTAGATTGTTGAATTATGTGGTAAACCTGAATGAGTGTGTTTGTGACAGACTGATTGCTTCAGGTTGTGGTGGAATTCGAAGTTATCAAATATACCTGCACTTGTGATATGACATCACTACCATACTGGTATTGTCTTCATGGTGTATTGTGGCAGATACGTCATTCATTTTACATTGTGGCAGACAGAGGTTACAAATGTTGTGTAGCAAATGCCAATCACCACACAGCACTGGCAAATTGTCTATTTCACGTTTACCATTTTCATCTTCTGTTGCCTGAAATGCAATACTTGTCTCAAATGTCACAATATTGATGGCGTCATTGTTACATTCATATTTTCTGAGAATGCCGATGTGTCATCAATAAAATGTGAAATGAACAAGGCTTTATTTCAGCAATTCATTCATAAATGACATCAACAGACAACAAGAAAATCCTAAACTGTGTGTGTTTTTCGGATACATTAACACAATGTGAAAATACTGATGACAACAATGTGAAATTGTTCTGACACGATGGGCTCCATCTTGTCAACATGGTCAAGATGAAGAAACCTGTTTGAAGGCTTGTCAAATATACAATACAGAAACCAATGACAGAAATTTGGTATATTGGTCTGAGATGTTTTAATTGTTCAAAATATTTTGTGTCAAATATATTATGGAAATTGTGCATATTTTGAACCATATCCTGCGTTATAGCCAATCTGTCTGTAAAGCCTGTAAGGATGTTGTTGACTGCAGTGTTAGGGAGCTTGGCTATACTTGAATGATGTTATAGGTTAGTGGGTGTTCTTTTGTACCTCCAACCACCCAGCCACCTGTCTGAAGGGTTGGCTGTAGCTCCACCAACATCACCCTGCCCAGCATGAAATAACCTCTATGCATTCTTTAAGCCACAAATTAACTGCTGACCAAATATGGCCATCATTATTTGGTGCATTGTTAAACAGTCTGCAAGCAAGTTGTAGGTAGACATGGCCTGGTGTATCCACACAGATGCCACTCATGGAGGAAACAGAGCTCCAAGTCGTTTTACCTGCGCAGAAATGACATGAAATATGAACCTCAGGTGTCACATATCCCAGCTAGAGTGAATTCTTGTCTTCAGGTGTTGAAGACTGCATTGTCATAGAAACCTGTCTGTACATAACCGCAGTCTTCTTGTGCTCTCTCTATATATTGTGTCAGTGATGTGGTAGACAGTGTCCTCTCTGTACATTGTGTCAGTGATGTGGTAGACAGTGTCCTCTCTATACATTGTGTCAGTGATGTGGTAGATATAGTGCTCTCTCTATACATTGTGTCACTGATGTGGTAGGTATAGTGCTCTCTCTATACATTGTGTCACTGATGTGGTAGACAGTGTCCTCTTTATACATTGTGTCAGTGATGTGGTAGATATAGTGCTCTCTCTATACATTGTGTCACTGATGTGGTAGACAGTGTCCTCTCTGTACATTGTGTCAGTGATGTGGTAGACAGTGTCCTCTCTTTACATTGTGTCAGTGATGTGGTAGACAGTGTCCTCTCTGTACATTGTGTCAGTGATGTGGTAGACAGTGTCCTCTCTATACATTGTGTCAGTGATGTGGTAGATATAGTGCTCTCTCTATACATTGTGTCAGTGATGTGGTAGATATAGTGCTCTCTCTATACATTGTGTCACTGATGTGGGTAGGTATAGTGCTCTCTCTATACATTGTGTCACTGATGTGGTAGATATAGTGCTCTCTCTATACATTGTGTCACTGATGTGGTAGACAGTGTCCTCTTTATACATTGTGTCAGTGATGTGGTAGACAGTGTCTCTCTGTACATTGTACATTGTGTCAGTGATGTGGTAGACAGTGTCCTCTCTGTACATTGTGTCAGTGATGTGGTAGACAGTGTCCTCTCTATACATTGTGTCAGTGATGTGGTAGGTATAGCGCTCTCTCTATACATTGTGTCAGTGATGTGGTAGATATAGTGCTCTCTCTATACATTGTGTCAGTGATGTGGTAGATATAGTGCTCTCTCTATACATTGTGTCAGTGATGTGGTAGACACTGTCTACTCTATACATTGAGTCAGTGATGTGATAGACAGTGTCCTCTCTATACATCGTGTCAGTGATATGTAATGATGCATCAAGTTGCAAGGAGTGTCATTGACCTGGCTATGTCTCATCAGTAGAGGTTGTCCATTGTAGGTAAACTGGCCTTAACCAATATGCATTGTGGAGGAGATTTGCTGTCACGAAGGAAGTGTTTTTTTATCTTCCAGCCAGTGTTATTGGCAAGGTGTGTGAAATTTAATCTGCATCTGACAAGATGATTTAAACAGTGCTGTGTTTAGGATTTTTATCACACAGTTACACATAATTCATCTTTAATCAATAAATCAGTCCCTCCTGGATTCCACGACACATTTCTAAGAATTCTGCAAAGAATTTGGCAGTTAAAAACCTGAAAAAAAATCACACAACATAATGCAATTTCAATCATCAGAAAGATTGATTTTGTGAACATAAGTGCAGTGTCAAATTCAAATAATATTACTGCTGAAGGTGCTGAAGGAAATATTTCCTCATAAAAAAAATCATCTTTATTCGTGAATATTTTGAAAATATCATTATAATAAATGTCTCAGTTTGTTTAACCAATCATGCTTTTGACAAATAACTACTACTTTTCATCCGGTTGATAGTCAATCTTGATTAAACTTTCAAAATAAGTAAATTCCGCGGAAGAAAAATGGCACGTTCTGCAGGTATTCTGCATGAAAATGCGTTATCTGCGGACCAGACGTTTTTATCAAAGGGTAATTTCTGTGATTTATTCTGCAACCGCAGAATCTCGGAATCCAGGAGGGACTGATATATTGTGTATTCTGATAATATGTGATAATGATATAATTTTGTGAAAGTAAAAATTTGAAAAATTTGACGTGAATCTTTAGCTTACCTGCAATAATTTTTTTAATATCACTCTTGGTATTTCGGCATATGTGTAAAAATATTAAACTAAGAAAGGAGGTCAACTGACATTTGATTTGAAACACCCAGTAAGTAATATTCCCTGCTATGTTGGAGTGTAAAAGTGTACCATCACTACTGTGATTCCAGGCACAGTTGAGATATATGCATAGTCACAACTGGATAGTAGCATGGTGAATCCAACCCACTTTCCTCACCAGAAAATAAATAGCTCCCTGTCCTTGCCCCTAATCATGAATTATTCCCTGTCTAGTCAGGCTACTTTTATTGCTGTTTAAACACTCTGTGATGTCTTCAGTGACTTTCTGTTGTGGCCGCTTGTCAGTATTGACTGTCTGACACTGGGACAAGTCATGCATGGCAGCACAGCTGGCCAGCCCCTGTACACTGGGTCATTATGCAGACCTCTTTGTTGGTTAGCAGCAGTATGTACCCATTCCTCAAATACTTGCCAATATTAAAACACTGTTGGCAAAAATAGATGGTGGGTCTCACAGAACTGAGGACATACTGGCTGGGTAAAGTTCTGATGGGCCAAAATAGTAAACAACACCCTGCCCTTGAAACCTTTTTGTATCTGTCATTGTCTGTGTTGCGTGTCTGTGTTGTGGTCCTGTCAGCTATAGAGTGTTACAATGTATGGCGTCATGCTCTGAATGTGCACAAAACAAGCAGCACTGTTTCCACACTACTCCAACCTGGATTCAGTTTTGTATGTACAACCTTGCTATGCAGATATTTGTTTTTAATTTCTATTCATGTTGTCACCTGTTTTCAATGTTGGAAATCATTGAGGAGACACGGACTGATGTATAAACCTACATTCCTCAGTGGTGTAAAATGTGTGAACACGCAACCTGTTTCCACACCTGAGTTCCAAGGTGTGTGAAACATTGATTTGGCTACTTTCAACCGCATCAAAGCCACCATAGATCACAGGTTGAGATGAAATCTAATTCAATGTGTCTTCCTTATGCCTGCAACCCACTTTCCCCTTGTCCGGCTACTGATTTCCACCTCACTCATGCTACCCACTTTCCCCTTGTCCGGCTACTGATTTCCACCTCACTCATTCTACCCACTTTCCCCTTGTCCGGCTACTGATTTCCACCTCACTCATTCTACCCACTTTCCCCTTGTCCGACTACTGATTTCCACCTCACTCATTCTACCCACTTTCCCCTTGTCCAGCTACTGATTTCCACCTCACTCATTCTACCCACGCTTTCCCCTTGTCCGGCTACTGATTTCCACCTCACTCATTCTACCCACTTTCCCCCTTGTCCGGCTACTGATTTCCACCTCACTCATGCTACCACACTTTCCCCTTTGTCCCAGCTACTGATTTCCACCTCCTCATTCTACCCACTTTCCCTTGTCCAGCTACTGATTTCCACCTGACTCCACCTCACCATCTACCCACTTTCCCCTTGTCTGGCTACTGATTTCCACCTCACTCATTCTACCCACTTTCCCCTGGTCCAGCTACTGATTTCCCACCTCACTCATTCTACCCACCTTTCCCCTTGTCCGCTACTGATTTCCACCTCACTCATGCTACCCACTTTCCCCTTTGTCCGCTACTTTCCACCTCACTCTTTGTCCTCACCCATCTCCCTTGTCCGCTACTGATTTCCACCTCACTCATTCTACCCACTTTCCCCTTGTCCAGCTACTGATTTCCACCTCACTCATTCTACCCACTTTCCCCTTGTCCAGCTACTGATTTCCACCTCACCTCTACTCACCCCCCCTTGTGCTACTGATTTCCACTTCACTTTCTACCCCCCTTGTCCAGCTACCGGATTTCCACCTCACTCATTCTACCCACTTTCCCCTTGTCCAGCTACTGATTTCCACCTCACCTCATTCTACCCACTTTCCCCTTGTCCAGCTACTGATTTCCACCTCACTCATTCTACCCACTTTCCCCTTGTCCAGCCACCGATTTCCACCCCACCCACTCCACCACTCTTCCCCTTGTCCAGCTACTGATTTCCACCCCATCATTCTACCCACTGGTTTCCCTTGTCCTCACCACTGATTTCCACCTCACTCATTCTACCCCCACTTTCCCCTGGTCCACTCATTCTACCCACTTCCACTTTCTGGCCACTGTCCAGCTACTGATTTCCACCTCACTCATGCTATACCACTTTCCCCTTTTGTCCATTTCCAGCGTCCGCCACTTTGATTTCCACCTACATTTCCATTCTACCCACTTTCCCCTTGTCCAGCTACTGATTTCCACCTCACTCATTCTACCCACTTTCCCCTGGTCCGGCTACTGATTTCCACCTCACTCATGCTACCACACTTTCCCCTTGTCCGGCTACTGATTTCCACCTCACTCATGCTACCCAATTTCCCCTTGTCCGGCTACTGATTTCCACCTCACTCATGCTACCCACTTCCCCTTGTCCAGCTACTGATTTCCACCTGACTACCATTCTACCCACTTTCCCCTTGTCCAGCTACTGATTTCCACCCTCACTCATTCCCTACCCACTTTCCCCTTGTCCAGCTACTGATTTCCACCTCACTCATTCTACCCACTTTCCCCTTGTCCAGCTACTGATTTCCACCTCACTCATTCTACCCACTTTCCCCTTGTCCAGCTACTGATTTCCACCTCACTCATTCTACCCACTTTCCCCTTGTCCAGCTACTGATTTCCACCTCACTCATTCTACCCACTTTCCCCTTGTCCAGCTACTGATTTCCACCTCACTCATGCTATCCACTTTCCCCTTGTCCAGCTACTGATTTCCACCTCACTCATTCTACCCTCTTTCCCCTTGTCCAGCTACTGATTTCCACCTCACTCATTCTACCCACTTTCCCCTTGTCTGGCTACTGATTTCCACCTCACTCATTCTACCCACTTTCCCCTGGTCCAGCTACTGATTTCCACCTCACTCATTCTACCCACTTTCCCCTTGTCCAGCTACTGATTTCCACCCCACTCATGCTATCCACTTTCCCCTTGTCCAGCTACTGATTTCCACCTCACTCATTCTACCCACTTTCCCCTTGTCTGGCTACTGATTTCCACCTCACTCATACTACCACACTTTCCCCTTGTCTGGCTACTGATTTCCACCTCACTCATGCTACCCACTTTCCCCTTGTCTGGCTACTGATTTCCACCTCACTCATGCTACCCACTTTCCCCTTGTCCAGCTACTGATTTCCACCTGACTCATGCTACCCACTTTCCCCTTGTCCAGCTACTGATTTCCACCTGACTCATGCTACCACACTTTCCCCTGGTCTGGCTACTGACTTTCAGCTCACTCATGCTACCCACGTTCCCCTTGTGTACTGATGCTCTGTGAGTCTGTGTCAGCTTTGGTTCTCATCTCATCTACTTATGTCATGTCATTAGGATCAGCTCTACCTGTGTTGTAGCCTGCTTTGTGTGTTTAATGTGGGATCATATTATCTCCCCCTGAAGGGAAATCTTCACTCTTAAGAGTTTACTGGCCATTCTTGTAAAGGTTAGCGGAAGAGGAGGTTAATGTTCCTTTTTCTTCCAGTAAGAGCTTTCAAGAACGAACTGATGAACAGTGACTATATAACATTGATGCACTTCAAGAAACTAGTTTCTGGGTAACTTAATGTTTTTACAAGCATTAGAAATACCTTGTACTACTTGATTGTGACACATGTCAGACTAAAGAAATACATATCTGAAGCACTGCCATAGAACTGGCTTACACATAAAGCTGACACAACATTTCATATATACTGGTTGAGATTGTGTTTAACTCATCCCAAGCTATTTCGACGGTTATATGAGGGTGGGTTTATTTAGAAGGGTGCTTATCCTGGCTACATTTTGGAGTATATCTGGTGGCTGCATGCTGAAGGTACAACCCAACCTTCTATTGCTCTTCATGTATCTGCTTATCCTGGCTACATCTGGGAGTATATCTGGAGGCTGCATGCTGAAGGTAGAACCCAACCTTCTGTTGCTCTTCACCGTATCCTGGCTACATCTTAGAGTATATCTGGTGGCTTCATGCTGAAGGTACAACGCAACCTTCTGTTGCTCTTCACGTATCCTGGCTACATCTGGGAGTATATCTGGTGGTTGCATGCTGAAGGTACAACCCAACCTTCTGTTGCTCTTCATGTATCTGCTTATCCTGGCTACATCTGGGAGTATATCTGGTGGCTGCATGCTGAAGGTACAACCCAACCTTCTGTTGCTCTTCACGTATCTGCTTATTCTGGCTACATCTTAGAGTATATCTGGTGGCTGCATGCTGAAGGTACAACCCAACCTTCTGTTGCTCTTCACGTATCTGCTTATCCTGGCTACATCTGGGAGTATATCTGGTGGCTGCATGCTGAATGTACAACCCAACCTTCTGTTGCTCTTCACGTATCCTGGCTACATCTTAGAGTATATCTGGTGGCTGCATGCTGAAGGTACAACCCAACCTTCTGTTGCTCTTCTCGTATCTGCTTATTATGGCTACATCTTAGAGTATATCTAGTGGCTTCATGCTGAAGGTACAACCCAACCTTCTGTTGCTCTTCACGTATCCTGGCTACATCTTAGAGTGTATCTGGTGGCTGCATGCTGAAGGTACAACCCAACCTTCTGTTGCTTTTCACGTATCTGCTTATCCTGGCTACATCTGGGAGTATATCTGGTGGCTGCATGCTGAAGGTACAACCCAACCTTCTGTTGCTCTTCATGTATCTGCTTATCCTGGCTACATCTGGGAGTATATCTGGTGGCTGCATGCTAAAGGTACAACCCAACCTTCTGTTGCTCTTCACGTATCTGCTTATTATGGCTACATCTGGAAGTATATCTGGTGGCTGCATGCTGAAGGTACAACCCAACCTTCTGTTGCTCTTCATGTATCTGCTTATCCTGGCTACATCTGGGAGTATATCTGGTGGCTGCATGCTGAAGGTACAACCCAACCTTCTGTTGCTCTTCACGTATCCTGGCTACATCTTGGAGTATATCTGGTGGCTGCATGCTGAAGGTACAACCCAACCTTCTGTTGCTCTTTCAATGTATTCGCTTATTATGGCTACATCTTGGAGTATATCTAGTGGCTGCATGCTGAAGGTACAACCCAACCTTCTGTTGCTCTTCACGTATCCTGGCTACATCTGGGAGTATATCTGGTGGCTGCATGCTGAAGGTACAACCCAACCTTCTGTTGCTCTTCACGTATCTGCTTATTATGGCTACATCTGGGAGTATATCTGGTGGCTGCATGCTGAAGGTACAACCCAACCTTCTGTTGCTCTTCACATATCTGCTTATCCTGGCTACATCTTAGAGTATATCTGGTGGCTGCATGCTGAAGGTACAATCCAACCTTCTATTGCTCTTCACGTATCCTGGTTACATCTGGGAGTATATCTGGTGGCTGCATGCTGAAGGTACAACCCAACCTTCTGTTGCTCTTCACGTATCTGCTTATTATGGCTACATCTGGAAGTATATCTGGTGGCTGCATGCTGAAGGTACAACCCAACCTTCTGTTGCTCTTCATGTATCTGCTTATCCTGGCTACATCTGGGAGTATATCTGGTGGCTGCATGCTGAAGGTACAACCCAACCTTCTGTTGCTCTTCACGTATCCTGGCTACATCTTGGAGTATATCTGGTGGCTGCATGCTGAAGGTACAACCCAACCTTCTGTTGCTCTTCACATATCTGCTTATCCTGGCTACATCTTAGAGTATATCTGGTGGCTGCATGCTGAAGGTACAATCCAACCTTCTATTGCTCTTCACGTATCCTGGTTACATCTGGGAGTATATCTGGTGGCTGCATGCTGAAGGTACAACCCAACCTTCTGTTGCTCTTCACGTATCTGCTTATTATGGCTACATCTGGGAGTATATCTGGTGGCTGCATGCTGAAGGTACAACCCAACCTTCTGTTGCTCTTCACATATCTGCTTATCCTGGCTACATCTTAGAGTATATCTGGTGGCTGCATGCTGAAGGTACAACCCAACCTTCTATTGCTCTTCACGTATCCTGGTTACATCTGGGAGTATATCTGGTGGCTGCATGCTGAAGGTACAACCCAACCTTCTATTGCTCTTCACACGTATCTGCTTATCCTGGCTACATCTGGGAGTATATCTGGTGGCTGCATGCTGAAGGTACAACCCAACCTTCTGTTGCTCTTCATGTATCTGCTTATCCTGGCTACATCTTGGAGTATATCTGGTGGCTGCATGCTGAAGGTACAACCCAACCTTCTGTTGCTCTTCATGTATCTGCTTATCCTGGCTACATCTGGGAGTATATCTGGTGGCTGCATGCTGAAGGTACAACCCATCCTTCTGTTGCTCTCCTCATGTATCTGTCTGTTAGGGAGGACCTTTATATGGCATCTTACAACCAATTGACAGCCCACAGTTTTCAAACATCTGAAAGATTTCAAACACTTCTGTGTCTAGTTACTCTTCAAAGCCATAACAATAATAACATCCACTGGGAACATTTGAATGACATTTTGTAAACTGAGAGTGGAACTGGCTGCTGGTTTGGGCTGTATATTGGCCTCTGAGTAGGTTTCCATGAACCCATGCTTGTATTTCTGGGTTTACATGCTGGTCATGCCTGGATGATAGAGAAATGTGTGCCTATCATTTACTCTTGTGCTGTGGGAATGTTGGGATCCTAAGTTCCTTTGATTACATCATAATGGAATGTTGTCAGCTTAGTTCTGTTGTGACAGGATCAGTCATTGGAAATGAGTTGAGCATGAGTTGTTAAACCTGTTACATGGTCTAATCCCACCAAGCCAGCTTTCACAGAGCTGTATGGCTGTGCTGGCACCACTGGCTTTGTGTAGGTAGTGTATGGACTCCAACCTGGGGTAGGATGTAATAGTGACCAATATATACAGATGAAGGAATGAATATTGTAGTTTGTGTTCAGCAATAATGCCACTATATCATGATTGCCTGTAATGGATCTTGAAACTGAAACATAAGCATTGATCCGCCCCGTGTGAGGAGACATGATACGGAACATGACAGACTAAAGAAATACATATCTAAAGCACTGTCCCTGGGTTAGTCTATGCTGGAAACAGATCATGCATGGTATCAAAGCAGGATGGAAGCACAAGGTAAAGCCTAGTGACCACTGTAAATCCTCCCTTGAGGCCTCATCCAATTAACGTCAATAGCCCTACTATATAATTATCCAGTAGACTGTTATCTGTTTGTTCGTAAACAGCTTCTGTGAAGTAACTGCTTTGGTGATAGGATTAACTGGGTAATCCCCATAATGACATTCATTTGTTGTGCTGGAGGACTGTAAGAGCCAGGCAGTCCCCTAAAGGTACATAAGGACCCATTCTTCTGCTTCAGGCCACGAGAGGGCTGTCACAGGCACAACTGTTCAATAGCTGAAATAATAAGTGGGTGGAGGTTATACTCTGTCATGAACATATCTTGGTATTTGTTGTTTTCACGTTCTCTGAAACTGGATAATCTTTCATAAATTATGCACTGAGATGAATGAGTTTTTACTTATGTTGGTCTTCTGTCTGGCATACAGTTTAGTTAATGTAGAACTGGTCACTTGGAAGAATTACATACTTGCCAACTCTGTGGGTTGACTAACTTACCCGTCTTTCTGATGCAAGTTCCAGCTGTAAGTAGCCTACACTTCTCCAGTATTACTGGTGTCTAGTGCAGGTTATTGGTAGCCTACATTTCTCTAGTATTACAGGTGTCTAGTGCCGGTTATTGGTAGCCTACATTTCTCTAGTATTACAGGTGTCCAGTGCAGGTTATTGGTAGCCTACACTTCTCCAGTATTACTGGTTTTATTTGTCTAGTGCAGGTTATTGGTAGCCTGCATTTCTCTAGTATTACTGGTGTCTAGTGCAGGTTATTGGTAGCCTACACTTCTCCAGTATAACAGGTGTCTAGTGCAGGTTATTGGTAGCCTACACTTCTCCAGTATTACTGGTGTCTAGTGCAAGTTATTGGTAGCCTGCACTTCTCCAGTATTACTGGTGTCTTGTGCAGGTTATTGGTAGCCTACACTTTTCCAGTATTACTGGTGTCTAGTGTAGGTTATTGGTAGCCTACACTTCTCCAGTATTACTGGTGTCTAGTGTAGGTTATTGGTAGCCTACACTTCTCCAGTATTACTGGTGTCTTGTGCAGGTTATTGGTAGCCTACACTTCTCCAGTATTACAGGTGTCTAGTGCAGGTTATTGGTAGCCTACACTTCTCCAGTACTACAAGTGTCTAGTGCAGGTTATTGGTAGCCTACACTTCTCCAGTATTACTGGTGTCTTGTGCAGGTTATTGGTAGCCTACACTTCTCCAGTATTACAGGTGTCTAGTGTAGGTTATTGGTAGCCTACACTTCTCCAGTACTACAAGTGTCTAGTGCAGGTTATTGGTAGCCTACACTTCTCCAGTATTACTGGTGTCTTGTGCAGGTTATTGGTAGCCTACACTTCTCCAGTACTACAGGTGTCAAGTGCAGGTTATTGGTAGCCTACACTTCTCCAGTACTACAAGTGCCTAGTGCAGGTTATTGGTAGCCTACACTTCTCCAGTATTACTAGTGTCTAGTGTAGGTTATTGGTAGCCTACACTTCTCCAGTATTACAGGTGTCTAGTGCAGGTTATTGGTAGCCTACACTTCTCCAGTATTACTGGTGTCTTGTGCAGGTTATTGGTAGCCTACACTTCTCCAGTATTACAGGTGTCTAGTGAAAGTTATTGGTAGCCTACACTTCTCCAGTATTACTGGTGTCTAGTGCAGGTTATTGGTAGCCTACACTTCTCTAGTATTACTGGTGTCTAGTGCAAGTTATTGGTAGCCTACACTTCTCCAGTATTACTGGTGTCTAGTGCAAGTTATTGGTAGCCTACACTTCTCTAGTATTACTGGGGAGGTATTCATAAAAGAACTTAAGTCTGAAATATGACTTAAGTTTTTGAAAAAAATAAGTTTTTCACTTTTTCTGACTTAAGTTTTCAGATTTTACTCAAGTAATATTCATAAAGCAACTTAGGCTTAAGTTTTGGCGATTTCCGACTTAAATCTTAAGACTGGGCAGGGGTAGTCTTAACTGGAAGGTGTTTGACTTAAGTCAGTAAACAATATGGCTGCCGTAGCGCTGAGGCGTCGTTCATTTCACCAAAGACAAAGTCTCGTTGAATACAGCGATGAAGAATTAATTCGGCGATACCGTCTAGATGGGAATGGCATTAGATTCGTCGCCAGCATTTGGGAGAAAGGATATTTTTATAAAATAGGATTTCCTAATTTTTTTTATAAAAAGTAGGATTTCCTATTTTTTTAATTTCCCATATATTCTTGAAATCAATTGTTCTAAAGTTGATTACACTTATGATGATAATAGATAATTAAAAAAATAGGACATCCTACTTTTTATAAAAAAAATTAGGAAATCCTTTTTTTTTATATAAAAAGTAGGATTTCCTATTTTTTTAATTTCCCATATATTCTTGAAATCAATTGTTCTAAAGTTGATTACACTTATGATGATAATAGATATCACTCAAAGCTTTCATATCTAGTCATATATTTATAAACCAGGATTTCCTATAAAAAATTATAAAGTAGGATTTCCTATTTTTTTAAATTTTCCATTGTTAGTAAACAAAACACAGGAAATTTTACAAATATTCCTGACACTACATGCTGTAGCCTCATCAAACTATTTATTTGTATGAGGTCATGTTCGTTTAAAAAAACTTTTTCGTTCATACATGTTCCTTTCCTTCGTCGTGTGACCTCGGCTAATCATCACCTACACTCACTACATTTTTCCAGTGTTTGATGCATTTGGGGCTGTTTCATAGGCATACCAATGTAATTCAGAAAAGAGAACAGAAAATCGTACTTATTCAAAACAAATAAAAACTATGTGTGGCACGTAGTCTAAGACATTTCTGTATTCTTGACTACACCTTGACAGTCGGACCCAATGTTTACATTACCTGCCACGCCTCTTGCCGCTCTTGTCACGCCCGGACCAAACTTCCTTCCAACACTCTGGCGTTTGTTTTCACGAGTTCTGTCAAAAGCAGGACCTCGTCTTTAGTCCAATTAGGTTTTCTCTTCTTTATCTAAGACTCCGACATATTTTTCACAATGTATTACCACGGTATCTCAATGTGTCGTCTACCGTAAATAGCAAAAGGGAGATCCCAACGAAAGCCATTTTCACACCTTTTTATAAAAGAGTTCCGCCGGAAGTCTAAAAATAACTCGGATTCACCCTAGTGATCACGCGGGTATGCACTACGAAAAAAACTTAGTTTGTCTTTGGAAACTTAGCTAAGTTTCTGACTTAGTAGCTTTATGAATAGCATCTTAAGTCTCAGACTTAGCGAAGTCAGTTTAAAAAAACTTAAGTTTGGACTTAGGAAAAATCTTAGTTTCTCTATGAATACCGCCCCTGGTGTCTAGTGCAAGTTATTGGTAGCCTACACTTCTGCAGTATTACAAGTGTCTAGTGCAGGTTATTGGTAGCCTACAGCTCTCTAGTATTACAAGTGTCTAGTGCAGGTTATTGGTAGCCTACACTTCTCCAGTATTACAGGTGTCTAGTCCAGGTTATTGGTAGCCTGCACTTCTCTAGTATTACAGGTGTCTAGTGCATCATGTTACAAGAACTGGGATTTTTTCCATTAATCCATTAAAGTCAGTTTTGATAAAATGCAATATAGGTGTCTCTCACATAATAAGCTCAAGGCATCATACTGTTAGTTCTGCATAATACAGGTGGCCTAAAAATATATGGCTCATTTGTTTTGGTCAAAATGAACAACGAGAGGTGTTCCAAGCCAATCTATGCTTGTAGTATGTTTTATGTGCTCATTACACACAGGACTGAGAGACGGTGAAAGGGGACATCAGGCTCCACAGCTCAAGGGTATTCAGACTGAAATGTATGTCACATTCACACAATGACACCTGAGGATTAGTTCAGCCTTGGATCTGAAGTTCAAAGTTGTGGATGTGATACCACTGATTCAGTTGATTGTGTCTTGAACTTCAGGAGATAAAGTTGCTGTCTTCAGATATTTATTTGCATATATTCATTAACAATATCATTTCCATACTTGTCCTTGTATGGTAATACACATTTTCAGGGATTTCCCACAAACTGACCAGTTAGATAGATGTATTGACGATAGTATATGCATAGAAGTGCCAACCTGTGACTGAATCAATTCAACCCAGTTTGTATTGATATCAACATTGATGCCATCACTGGGCAATAAAATCTGCTCCTGCTCACAGTTAGGAAATTACCAGATGATACACAGTTATATGCCCGATATTTTACAATTCAAATGCACCACTTTTTGGCTGAAGTTGTCAGGCTGCTGACATTGCCATAAAGATGCTGTAGAAACAATAACGGGAAATTTGTTGGAGAACCTGTCTATTCTTCCATATATGGTTACAAAAGCAGTATAAATGTCAGACAGGATCTCATTTAGAAGATAATGCGAAAGGAAGTTACAGGAATAGCACTGAAATGTAATCTTTTGCAAGAGATGTTGAGTTAGGAATTGTGACATTTAGCAATAGCAAATGTGTGTTACATGAATACATGATGGTTCAGTGGTGGAGTTGGAGACAGGAGATGCCAGTGTGTGTCCGAGACTGGGATCACCTGATGGTGCAGTTTTGTTTATCATCTGGACTAAACCATGTTCAGTGATTTTCTGCATTGCTCAGGGATTTACTTGGGTCTTATACACCTCAGTTTGTGTTCTGTAGTTCACACTATATGTGTCCTGGTTCCTCTCCTCTCTACCCTCCTATGATATACTATCGTCGATAGTCTATGCTTCATGCTCTACACCCACATGGGTACAATGTGGGAAGCCCATTTCTGGTGTTCCCCGCCGTGATATAGCTGGAATATTGTTAAAAGCGGCGTAAAACTGAACTAACTCACTCACTCATACTCTACACTCACTGTACACCACACACTGTACGCTCCATGCTATATACACTGTACCGGTACTCTATGTTTTATACTCTGTTAGATAGTGTATGTTCTACACTGTACACTGCGAAAGAGACTGTATTTTCCCTTTGGGTTGTGTGGCTGAGCCCACATACTTGTGCCCACCTCCGCCAGTATTGGCAGCTGATCACAGAATGTTTGTGACATGGAGAACTGGAGCAGGTCACACCACTCTACAACTCTGGCATTTCTCAATGACTCTGCTTATGTCTCATCCAAGACACTGTCAGGCCCCTCCCCTCTGATGTCTCTCACTGATTCATATATTCACATTATTGCTGGTGTGGTCTGACTTGGGGTTCAAGGAACTTTATTGATAATATTGAGATGATTTTCAACATGACTTTCGCTGCTACTAGAATTACAGCAATTGCCACTAGAAATAGGCATAAATAGTGGGTCTATACTCATTAGCTGGGAAGACATTATACCAGGTCTGAAGGTAATAACATAAGCTCTTCTGTACAACCCACCTCATAAAAAGATTAGCTTTTACATATACTTTGCTCGTAAAGCTGGTCTTAATGATGAGTTGCCCAGTCTTCCTGCTACAAGCTGGCAATGTGTGGTAAGTTGTAAAATGTAAGGCCACCTGATTACACTCCCACCGTACACATATTGATACATTCCACATGACATTTGGAAGGATACTGGAACTGCAGAATTAACATGAGACCTTTCATGCAATGGTATACCCAGCTTCCTTCATGTGGGTAAAGTTGATTTGGGTAGAGTGGGTGTTTGGTGTAGTTGAAGTGGGGTAGAGGGGGTGTTTAGTGTTGTTGATGTGCGGTAGAGTGGGTATTTAGTATAGTGTAGTTGATGTAGAGTGGGTGTTGGGTATAGTTGATGTCAGGGGTAGTGGTGTTTGGATAGTTGATGGGTAGAGTTTGGTGTTTGAGTGTAGTTGATGTGGGGTAGAGTGGGTGTTTAGTGTAGTTGATGTGGGGTAGAGTGGGTGTTTGGTATAGTTGATGTGGGGTAGAAATGGTGTTTGGTATAGTTGATGTGGGGTAGAGATGGTGTTTGGTGTAGTTGATGTGGGGTAGTGTTTGGTGTAGTTGATGTGGGGTAGAGTGGGTGTTTGGTGTAGTTGATGTGGGGTGATGTGGTGTTTGGTAGTTGATGATGGGGTAGAGTGGGTGTTTGGTGTAGTTGATGTGTGGAGTGTAGTGGGTGTTTGGTGTTTGGGCATAGTTGATGTGGGGTAGAGTGGGTGTTTTGGTATAGTTGATGTGGTGTAGAGATGGGGGTGTTTGGTGTAGTTGATGTGGGGTAGAGTGTTTGGTGTATAGTTGATGGGGTAGAGATGGTGTTTGGTGTAGTTGATGTGGGGTAGAAATGGGTGTTTGGTGTAGTTGATGTGGGGTGGCATAGTTGATGTGGGGTAGAGATGGTGTTTGGTGTAGTTGATGTGGGGTAGAGTGGTGTGTTTGGTGTAGTTGATGTGGGGTAGAGATGGTAGTGTAGTTGGTGTAGTTGATGTGGGGGTTGAGATGGTGTTTGGTGTAGTTGATGTGGGGTAGAGATGGTGTTTGGTGTAGTTGATGTGGGGTAGAGTGATGGTGTTTGGTGTAGTTGATGTGGGGTAGAGATGGTGTTTGGTGTAGTTGATGTGGGGTAGAGATGGTGTTTGGTGTAGTTGATGTGGGGTAGAGTGGGTGTTTGGTGTAGTTGATGTGGGGTAGAGATGGTGTTTGGTGTAGTTGATGTGGGGTAGAGTGTGTTTGGTGTAGTTGATGTGGGGTAGAGTGGGTGTTGGTAGTAGATGTGGGGTGTTTGGTGTAGTTGATGTAGTTGATGTGGGGAGAATGGTGTTTGGTGTAGTTGATGTGGGGTAGAGATGGTGTTTGGTGTAGTTGATGTGGGGTAGAGATGGTGTTTGGTGTAGTTGATGTGGGGTAGAGAATGGTGTTTGGTGTAGTTGATGTAGGGTAGAGTAGGTGTTTGGTGTAGTTGATGTGGGTAGAGATGGTGTTTGATGTAGTTGATGTGGGGTTGAGATGAGTGAATTGAGGTGATGTGGTGTAGGTGATGTGTTGATGTAGAGTAGAGATGGTGTTTGGTGTGTAGTTGATGTGGGGTAGAAATGGTGTTTGGTAGTTGAGTTGATGTGGGTATAGTAGAAATGGTGTTTTGGTGTAGTTGATGTGGGGTAGAGATGGTGTTTGGTGTAGTTGATGTGGGGTAGAGATGGTGTTTGGTGTAGTTGATGTGGGGTAGAGATGGTGTTTGGTGTAGTTGATGTGGGGTAGAGTGGGTGTTTGGTGTAGTTGATGTGGGGTAGAAATGGTGTTTGGTGTAGTTGATGTGGGGTAGAGATGGTGTTTGGTGTAGTTGATGTGGGGTAGAGATGGTGTTTGGTGTAGTTGATGTGGGGTAGAGATGGTGTTTGGTGTAGTTGATGTGGGGTAGGTGAATGGTAGTTTTGGTGTAGTGTAGTTGATGTGGGGTAGAAATGGTGTTTGGTTATAGTTGATGTGGGGTAGAGATGTGTAGTGTGGTGTTGGTGAATTATGTAGTTGATGTGGGGTAGAGATGGTGTTTGGTGTAGTTGATGTGGGGTAGAAATGGTGTTTGGTGTAGTTGATGTGGGGTAGAGATGGTGTTTGGTGTAGTTGATGTGGGGTAGTGTTTGGTGTAGTTGATGTGGGGTAGAGATGGTGTTTGGTGTAGTTGATGTGGGGTAGAGATGGTGTTTGGTGTAGTTGATGTGGGGTAGAGATGGTGTTTGGTGTAGTTGATGTGGGGTAGAGATGGTGTTTGGTGTAGTTGATGTGGGGTAGAGTAGAGATGGTGTTTGGTGTAGTTGATGTGGGGTAGAGAGATGGTGTTTGGTGTAGTTGATGGTGTAGAGTTGATGTGGTGTAGTTGATGTGGGGTAGAGATGTTTGGTGTAGTTGATGTGGGGTAGAAATGGTGTTTGGTGTAGTTGATGTGGGAGTAGAGATTGTGTTTAAGTATGAGTTGATGTGAGTAGGGTAGTGTTTGAGGTGTAGTTGATGTAGGGTAGGGCTGTGTTTAAGTTATGTGAGTTATGGGTGGGAGTTGTATGCAGGGTTTTTGTAGTGTAATAATTGAAGTGAATTCTGGTAATGTGGGGAGTATGGAGTGAGAGTTGTATGCAGCTTTATGAGGTAATAAGTCAAAGTGCTTAGTCAGTAGAGTGAAAGAGGTGTTGTGTTTTGAAAGATGAAGAATTACTTACAACGTAGGTTTTCTTACATTGCCCATTCTGAAAGGATTCTTTCCTGTTTGGTAGTAATTTCATTTTTAAAATTCCTTTGAGATGGTGAAAGTACATGAATAACAATAGACACATCTGAACAAACAGCCAGGTGCATTGAAACACATCAGCAGGAGTGGCAACACAGCAACACTGCCGTCCAAGGATCTACACACACAGCCGTATCTTGTCAACAAATGTCCATTGAAACACTACTGCGTACTTGGGAGCAGCATATTGTGAAAGGTACCACATTACACACATTCACAATATAGAAGACTGCCTTCACTGTGCAGCATATGTGTACACATTACACACATTCACAATATAGAAGACTGCCTTCACTGTGTGTACACGTGCGCATTCACACCAGGTCATCACGACAACAGACTGTTGAAAGGATTGGATTTAGAATTTCCATGACAATACTTAACCATAACACAATAATCCCCAAATATTTAATGATGGTTTAGACCACAGACCACTTTGTACACAGGATGAATAAGTGCCTCAAACAACATGAGAAAGAAAGCTAAACCGTACTATTAATGTATTTACCAATGATGGAAACATTCAGGCCAGAAGTAGTTTTCAACAATCTATGTTTCTTGTAAGGAAGTGACTTATAGGATTGGGTGTTCAGGCTGGCTAATTTGACTGATACATGCACAGATTGAAGTCAGTAAGGGGATTTTCTGGTCAAGACTGGATTATTTACAGACCAGAGTGGATGGAGAAATACAGTATTTCTGACTTGGGGTCATGTGGTATGTGTCTGTGTAGGATTTTAAGTTGTTTTTGTTTTGTACAGGTTAAATGTGTCTAGTTTTGTACAGGTTAAATGTGTCTAGTTTGTACAGGTTAAATGTGTCTAGTTTTGTACAGGTTAAATGTGTCTAGTTTGTACAGGTTAAATGTGTCTAGTTTGTACAGGTTAAATGTGTCTAGTTTTGTACAGGTTAAATGTGTTTAGTTTTGTACAGGTTAAATGTGTCTAGTTTTGTACAGGTTAAATGTGTTTAGTTTTGTACAGGTTAAATGTATTTAGTTTTGTACAGGTTAAATGTGTCTAGTTTTGTACAGGTTAAATGTGTCCAGTTTTGTACAGGTTAAATGTATTTAGTTTTGTACAGGTTAAATGTGTCTAGTTTTGTACAGGTTAAATGTGTTTAGTTTTGTGCAGATTAAATGTGTCCAGTTTTGTACAGGTTAAATGTGTTTAGTTTTGTACAGGTTAAATGTGTCTAGTTTTGTACAGGTTAAATGTGTTTAGTTTTGTACAGGTTAAATGTGTTTAGTTTTATACAGGTTAAATGTATCTAGTTTTGTACAGATTAAATTCCGAATTCATGTCTGAATAAGAATGCTAAAACCATTATGAAACTGCTCATGGAGTTGAATGGCTTGACTAACTCTTAGTCTGCATAGAACCTGAGGAAATCTAGACTTGCTTCATCTAGGGCTTTAGCATTGCAGGGAGGGCTAAGCAGGAGGGAACATGTGGTTCAGGGACTGTGAGACAGACTAGGCAAGGGACTGACAAGGGAGTGTGTCAGTTCTCAGTTGGGATAGGCCAGTATGTTGATTTCATTTGTTATTGTGCAGAAGAAACTGTAGACTAATGCTTCGTCTCTGAATATATGTTTGATTGTAACAGATAAACCCATTTAGATTGAAAAGGAGCCCCAGGGTCACCAGAGATTCAGCCTGAACCTATGGAAATCTAGACTTGCTTCATTTAGGGCTTTCTTATTGCAGGGAGGGCTAGACTGTAGGGAAAATAATATAGTTCAGGGACTGTGAGATAGACTAAAGGAACTGCAGAGACCACCAAATGCAGTTACATCCACTGTATATCCAGATACATTGTCCGTTGTGAGATATCACTCACTCCTGTGACTCTCATGACATGTTTGAAATGTTTCTGAAAATGAACATATCTTTTGTGAAAGCATTTATCAAGGTCACGTTGAAATGTCAGTAAGCATTTGTATACATACTTCAAGTTCCAGTTGTGAATTCATTGAAGTATTTTAAACTTGATATGAAATTGTTATGAAATAAGCTGACTTAAGGTGGTGATGTTCTGCAGCCAGCTGGAGGGTCACTGCTGGATAGTACAAGTGTGACTCTACACTGCTTTCTGGCAGGTGGATGACTGTAAATCAGTTTATCATAGGATGTGATCAGGTTGTTGGGTGAAGATATGTGATGTAGGTGAGTAGGTCAGGTCAGACAGGCGACAACTCTGTGTACAGACTGCGCACTTGCTTCACATTAGTTCAGTGCCTAACTTTTGTCTGTAGAAAATATACAGAAACAGAAATACAGTTGTGGTTTTCTCATGTTTTTGTTTGTTTGTTGGGAACAGTTGTAACAAAGTTATTTAGTTATGAGTCGCATGTTTCAAACATAGTGGTGAACAGGATTTACCAGTTGACTTGACCTTGTTCAGCATATATGATCCAGCTTTTGAGGCATATAAAAATTATTTTTTTATTGTTTCATACTTTTAGTTTTTTTGTCTCCTTAGATCTGTCTTGTGTCATGTGGGATGGACTGTGAAGGTTAATGAAACTGCAGACAGAAATGTAAGACTTATGTGAGACTAGAATTTATTATGAGTTTTCATTAACCACCTTACAGGTGTCTGTGTAGTCTAGTTGTATACTTGGTGTATAGGATGGGGCCCTTCCTACCTGGAGCTGACTTAAACACATATGTACTGAGTGGTTTATTTGACAGTTCTTTTAAAGTGGAGGTGAATACAAATCAGTTTAGAGTAAATAAATTACATTGCTGGTTCTTGGATTTTGTTGCATGAGACACAGTGGTATGTCTGTCGGTGCTGCGTCAATAGCCTGTATTACAGAAGATATGCTCATTGCATCATATTGGGGTACAGACATCTCAACTGGCAGAGACACTTTAGAAGGTCAAGTTGTAAACCATGTTGCCATTCTGGCTGCTGCCAATCCAAGAAAGGTGTGTACAGTGCAAACCATTGCTGATAACATCTATACTGGCCTATCAAATCTTCTATATCTGTTCATCATATGACATTTCCAAGTTTCAGTTTGACAAGTGCAATCTCCAAGATAACCTCTCACCTTGGTCTGCGCTGGATGGTACATATCAATAATGTAGCAATGACAGTGTGGAGTACAACTGAACAACTACACTCCAGAGGCTACTCCTCACTACTGGAGGGAATAACTGTAGTGGAATATGTATGAAATATTTACATCCATCGACCACATCCCTCGGTGCATGGCTCACTGACTGAGAGTAGGAACCAGGAGAGGGACACCTATATGTAGTGGCCACCATTACAGCTGTTATGTGTGCTTGTATTGATCATTGCTAAAACCACATACATACTGGAATTTTAATCTCAACTCAATGTGGGCCTTAGAATGCATATTCAATGTAAGCCTCAGTTTGTGGGGACAAGGTTAGGAATGGGAAAATGTAAATCAGACAAAGAAATATCAGTTAAATTAAGTAGCTTTTCCAGTAGATATCTAAAGTACATCTTGAAGAATCATCCATCAATGTAATTCACCAGCAACTGGTCCAGTATCTTTGAGCATCCTCTATCAATGTCATTCACCAGCAACTAGTCCAGTAGATATCTGCAGTGTATCTTTGAGTATCCTCTGTCAATGTAATTCACCAGCAACTAGTCCAGTAGATAACTAAAGTAAATCTTGAAGAATCATCCATCAATGTAATTCACCAGCAACTAGTCCAGTTGATATCTACAGTGTATCTTTGAGCATCCTCTGTCAATGTCATTCACCAGCGACTAGTCCAGTAGATATCTACAGTGTATCTTTGAGCATCCTCTGTCAATGTAATTCACCAGCAACTAGTCCAGTAGATATCTACAGTGTATCTTTGAGCATCCTCTGTCAATGTCATTCACCAGCAACTAGTCCAGTAGATATCTGCAGTGTATCTTTGAGTATCCTCTGTCAATGTAATTCACCAGCAACTAGTCCAGTAGATATCTACAGTCTATCTTTGAGCATCCTCTGTCAATGTAATTCACCAGCGCCTAGTCCAGTAGATACCTAAAGTGTATCTTTGAGCATCCTCTGTCAATGTAATTCACCAGCAACTAGTCCAGTAGATATCTACAGTGCAGTTTTGAGCATCCTCTGTCAATGTAATTCACCAGCGACTGGTCCAGTAGATATCTAAAGTGTATCTTTGAGCATCCTCTGTCAATGTAATTCACCAGCAACTAGTCCAGTAGATACCTAAAGTGTATCTTTGAGCATCCTCTGTCAATGTAATTCACCAGCAACTAGTCCAGTAGATATCTACAGTGCATTTTTGAGCATCCTCTGTCAATGTAATTCACCAGCAACTAGTCCAGTAGATATCTGCAGTCTATCGTTGAGCATCCTCTGTCAATGTAATTCACCAGCAACTTGTCTAGTAGATATCTAAAGTGTATCTTTGAGCATCCTCTGTCAATGTAATTCACCAGCAACTAGTGCAGTAGATATCTAAAGTGTATCTTTGAGCATCCTCTGTCAATGTTATTCACCAGCAACTAGTCCAGTAGATATCTACAGTGTATCTTTGAGTATCCTCTGTCAATGTAATTCACCAGCAACTAGTCCAGTAGATATCTACAGTGTATCTTTGAGTATCCTCTGTCAATGTAATTCACCAGCAACTAGTCTAGTAGATATCTACAGTGTATCTTTGAGCATCCTCTGTCAATGTAATTCACCAGCAACTAGTCCAGTAGATATCTGCAGTCTATCTTTGAGCATCCTGTCAATGTAATTCACCAGCAACTAGTCTAGTAGATATCTACAGTGCATCTTTAATCATCCTCTGTCAATGTAATTCACCAGCAACTGGTCTAGTAGATATCTACAGTGTATCTTTGAGCATCCTCTGTCAATGTAATTCACCAGCAACTAGTCTAGTAGATATCTTCAGTGTATCATTGAGCATCCTCTGTCAATGTTATTCACCAGCAACTAGTCTTGTAGATATCTGCTGTATATACAGATTCTACTATCTAAGGCAGTGATGTGAGTGGGAAGGGATCCTCGCCTTCTGTCAACATTTATGTGTTAATCAGCATACTGTCTGTGGTCACAGATAAAAAACAAATAATCAATGTGCACTGTTTAATGAATTGTATATCTGGTGCTGTAATGTTTTATTCATCATAATGCTCTCTTGTGGCTCTGTCTCAATAAATCAATATGCCAGCTACAGTGTAGTTAGCAGGTCAGCTCACTTTGATACGAGCAGATCATGGTGTGAATTATCTTTCAGACTTGACATACAGCCCACTAGCCATGCCAGAGTAAACGGAAAGGCTAATGTCTTTTCAAGAGCTTCTCACTTACATCTGAAAATAAACAGAAAATGTGATATGGCTCCAGGTAGCATTGAGCACTTCCGAGCTGGCTCGATGACCTGTTACCAACATTTGTCTTCCACCTGTTGCTTCCAACAACACAGCACTACCACCAGCAGTGTCTCGCTCTTCCTTGCTGTAGCCTCCGGTCTATATTCCTCATCAGAAACCGTCACCAACTTGTGTATGTCTCCCACAAATACCCCTTACAGTTTAGAGAGAGAGTTGTGTGTTGCTCTTCAGTGGGTAATATATGTTTTTCTCAGAAGGAATATTTTTATTCTATTGAAAGAAACTCTGTGTAAGATCTTACTAAGATGATTCCATTGCTGGTCAGTTGTCAAGAGGATCCTCCACCCAGGCTTTGTTGAACATGGTCATGTTCTGTTTGATCACTTCCACTTCTATCCCCTCTTATCCCATGTCTAACCTCCAAAGATGTATTTCAACTCCTTGCATTGTACACCGTCACCAAAGCACTGTCGCTGGTTCATGATTTAATCAGTCTACTCCGATGACATTATTTAGATGATTTTCCATTATCGATGTCTGCCTTGCTTCTTAACAACATGAAAATGTGAGCAAATTTGCTCCTATTGATGAAACAATTTCCTTGTGGGAAATGATTTCCGTCTGGCACTTGGGTTACCGAAATTGTACTTTCAAAGCAGGGTGTGTTTGCTCAGCTAAGGGTGCTTCAGAATCAATACCATTGACTGTTATGGACAATCAAACATTAATGGTATTAAAAGTAGTTTTATGTTACACTTATATCCACAGAATTATAAGTGACAATACTATTAATGAAAAGAGAACTGCAGATTGTTTAGTATAACCATGAGCATGGTGATTGGTTGACTTATTGGCGATGGTCTGTCTTGAAGTAGGACTCTAGAGGTAACCTATAGCTGTGACCAGGGGAAGTTGTGCACTTGAATGGCAATGTGTGTGTAGAAATGAACTCTCAGGTGATACCAGGCAGCATTAACCAGGGCAAGTAAATAAAACATGTACCTTTTTTGTTTGAAGAAATATTTGAAACTGAAACATAGAAATGTTTTCAAGAATGCAGGAAGTCCTTGTTCAGGTTATAATCCTGCAAAAAATAGCATTGCCAGTGAAGGCAGTTACCAGGAGAGACTGAATCAACTACAATCAATGTGTCACTGCAGTGGTTCTTAACTAGGATAGTTCATAGTCCCTGAAGATGCTGCTTTCAGGGGGATCTGTTCTGTTAGAGATAGCAGTTTCATTGTACGGATACCTTCACTATCCAGTCCTGATGTAGTTAGACAGATACCTTCACTATCTGGAGTCCTGATCTAATTAGACAGATACCTTCACTATCTGGAGTCCTGATGTAGTTAGACAGATACCTTCACTATCTGGAGTCCTGATGTAGTTAGACAGATACCTTCACTATTCAGAGTCCTGATGTAGGTAGACAGATACCTTCACTATCTGGAGTCCTGATATAGTTAGACAGATACCTTCACTATCCCGGAGTCCTGATGTAGTTAGACAGATACCTTCACTATCTGGAGTCCTGATGTAGTTAGACAGATAGCTTCACTATCCGGAGTCCTGATGTAGTTAGACAGATAGCTTCACTATCCCGGAGTCCTGATGTAGTTAGACAGATACCTTCACTATCTGGAGTCCTGATGTAGTTAGACAGATACCTTCACTATCTGGAGTCCTGATGTAGTTAGACAGATACCTTCACTATCTGGAGTCCTGATGTAGTTAGACAGATACCTTCACTATCTGGAGTCCTGATGTAGTTAGACAGATACCTTCACTATCTGGAGTCCTGATGTAGGTAGACAGATACCTTCACTATCTGGAGTCCTGATGTAGTTAGACAGATAGCTTCACTATCCCGGAGTGCTGATGTAGTTAGACAGATACCTTCACTATCCCGGAGTCCTGATGTAGTTAAACAGATACCTTCACTATCTGGAGTCCTGATGTAGTTAGACAGACACCTTCACTATCTGGAGTCCTGATGCAATTAGACAGATACCTTCACTATCTGGAGTCCTGATGTAGGTAGACAGATACCATCACTATCTGAAGTCCTGATATAGTTAGACAGATACCTTCACTATCTGGAGTCCTGATGTAGTTAGATAGATAGCTTCACTATCTGGAGTCCTGATGTAGTTAGACAGATACCTTCACTATCCCAGAGTCCTGATGTAGTTAGACAGATACCTTTACTATCTGGAGTCCTGATGTAGTTAGACAGATACCTTCACTATCTGGAGTCCTGATGTAGTTAGATAGCTTCACTATCTGGAGTCCTGATGTAGTTAGACAGATACCTTCACTATCCCAGAGTCCTGATGTAGTTAGACAGATACCTTTACTATCTGGAGTCCTGATGCAATTAGACAGATACCTTCACTATCTGGAGTCCTGATGTAGGTAGACAGATACCATCACTATCTGAAGTCCTGATATAGTTAGACAGATACCTTCACTATCCCGGAGTCCTGATATAGTTAGACAGATAGCTTCACTATCTGGAGTCCTGATGTAGTTAGATAGATAGCTTCACTATCCCGGAGTCCTGATGTAGTTAGACAGGTAGCTTCACTATCCCGGAGTCCTGATGTAGTTAGACAGATACCTTCACTATCTGGAGTCCTGATGTAGTTAGATAGATAGCTTCACTATCTGGAGTCCTGATGTAGTTAGACAGATACCTTCACTATCTGGAGTCCTGATGTAGTTAGATAGATAGCTTCACTATCTGGAGTCCTGATGTAGTTAGACAGATACCTTCACTATCCCAGAGTCCTGATGTAGTTAGACAGATACCTTCACTATCTGGAGTCCTGATGTAGTTAGACAGATACCTTCACTATCTGGAGTCCTGATGTAGTTAGATAGCTTCACTATCTGGAGTCCTGATGTAGTTAGACAGATACCTTCACTATCCCAGAGTCCTGATGTAGTTAGATAGATACCTTCACTATCTGGAGTCCTGATGTAGTTAGACAGGTAGCTTCACTATCTGGAGTCCTGATGTAGTTAGACAGATACCTTCACTATCTGGAGTCCTGATGTAGTTAGATAGATAGCTTCACTATCTGGAGTCCTGATGTAGTTAGACAGATAGCTTCACTATTTGTACTATAGAATGAAATAAGTACAAAGTCAGAATATAGTGCAAACAAGTCCTCACTTTCCTCATATACTTGATGGCCCTGTCTCAAGTTTGCTTCTGTTCAGGAAGGGCATTGTAAGGGCAGGATTCTCATTGCCTTCAACACCTTATGCATAAAAACTTTTTTCGACTTACATTCTGAGTACTAGTAATGTCAGAAAGAATTTGACATTTATGAATATTGATAATTTCTGCATATTTGGCCAGTGTTCAAGATTATTCATAAATATTTTACATGAGAAGGTTTCACAAATACACAGTAATAGATAGTAAGTGCAGAAATTGAGTTGGTTTATGTAATCTATATACATTGTTGACAGGTAGGATGCTAAATGCTTGTGTCTAGTTCAGGTCACTAAGTGAACAACAAAAACTCAGTAATGTGTTATTTGCACCTGATGTGATGTAGACTGGTTAGGTAATGTTTATCAGTGGCTGATGTTCAAGGGGCTGTATCTCATTCTCACCTGTGCATGTGTGTACCTACGCATCAAATAGACAGATAACAGCGATGTAATTGCGCAGAAATTGACTAATTTGAATATTCACACTTGACAGATGATAGAAATTTGATAGCCTTCAAGCTCACAACTGATAAAATTCTTTCAAGTCAGTTTTTTTTTTTGTTGTCTTGGGTTGATAGATAAAAACTGCCTTCCTGACAGGTGAATATAGTCTACGTGGGCAATTTGCGATGTCAAGATGGCAGTGAGCCCAGCTAGCACTGGGGAGAGAAAAACACATCCACCTATGTGAACTCCTCTCTGCTACTGCAGATTTCCCATCAGCTCTGTGTGTCGTCAGAGAGGGCAGGGACTGAAATGCCATTAAGTGTTCTGGTATTGCTCCCTTATTAGAATAACTTGCCGTTTAACAATCATGTCATCAAGTTCAGAATTTCTTTATCAATCTCACATGACATTGTGGTCCTGGAATTAACTCATGAAAGTGTGACAAGACTTTTTAGTTGAATTCTCACTGCTAACCCCATGTATTTTTAGAAGAGGGAGATATTTTTTTTAATCTTTAGAATTTTGTTGACATTATGATGAATGTTTGTCTATGCCTATGACAAGGTGGGGATAAGCATTGCTGAAACCCAATTAACCCATCCACCTGCTGTCTACTCGAAGCCTCCTGTAGTAGCCCTACAGCCCAGGGAGCACAATGGGAGATATTTCTTTCATGTGTAACCTATGATATTTATAGAGAAGTGTATCCCTCCATCCTCGCAACTCCTCAGTTACTGCTTGCCAGCAAGGCATATGGAAAGATTTCACCTTGACCTTTTCAATCACTGGGACACCAAAAGAGTTATGTAACTTGATCTCATATCTCCCCTTTGTCATGAAGAAGGGTAGAACAACATCGCAGAGACTGTGTAATGTTAAAGATGTCAGTTTAAGCAGTGTGAAAAATGGCTGTGGGGGGAATCTTTGCAGTGTGGTTTTGTTAAGACCTTTCAGACAAAGGCATGAGAGTTTTGGCCACAGAATCCTAAAGACCACCTAAATACTTGGTGCAGCACACCAACCCACACCACACTTTCTGATGAGTTTAGACTCATCGAAGGTGAACACAACAGTTTTCGATTTGCTTAAGGTTGAAAACAATGTTTTCCAGAATGTTTCAAGGGAAAGGTATACCCACAGAACCCAATTTACTGAATTTGCCTACTTGGTCCAGTTAAGTCTCTATAATTATAGGTTGCTAGTCATAAATTCTACCTCATGTACATTTAACCATGGTGTTTTTGGATTGGTGTTACTTTATTTTCTGACACAGTGTCTCATTAGCATCATTACTTTACAGTATGTTTACCTGCCATTATGTGGCTGTATATGTACAGGACAATGGAGTGCTGGGAAAGTAACTCTTCAACGTCATCTGTATCTACACTTCTCACGGCTGACATTCAATCTTTCCACAGAGGTAGAAGTCATAAAAAAATCCTTTATTTCAAACAGCAAGTTGGGCTGATAATTCCCCAGATTTTGTGTCATCAACTCCACAGATCCTTTTGGGTACGTTATGAGGCACTGCAAATTTTCAAAGCAGACTCGTGTGTTTATAATTCTCGACTGCATTGTCGTGAATGTCATTTGGATAGTGAGACACTTGAGCGGACCTGAAATGAATGGGTAAGACTTCCGTCCGTATTCCCCCTTAAATTTCATCCTAGTCAAATCATATCACCTGAATATATATTCTCCATCTGATAAGGATGAGTTTTAACATGTTTCTTTAATTGTATCTGAACATACTGAAAGACATATCCGAATTCTAAACATGTCACTGAAAGAAATATTTCCTCATCGTTATAATTTAGGTTGGATACGGGTGGAAGTCTTACCAATGAATGTCCCTCGGATAGTTAAGAACCAGATGAGTGGACTTGAAGTGAATGTGACTTGGATAGTAAACACCTGGATGAGTGGACTTGAAGTGAATGTGAGTTGGATAGTAAACACCTGGATGAGTGGACTTGAAGTGAATGTGGCTTGGATAGTAAACATCTTGATGAGTGGACTTGAAGTGAATGTGGCTTGGATAGTAAACATCTGGATGAGTGGACTTGAAGTGAATGTGAGTTGGATAGTAAACACCTGGATGAGTGGACTTGAAGTGAATGTGGCTTGGATAGTAAACATCTGGATGAGTGGACTTGAAGTGAATGTGAGTTGGATAGTAAACACCTGGATGAGTGGACTTGAAGTGAATGTGGCTTGGATAGTAAACACCTGGATGAGTGGACTTGAAGTGAATGTGGCTTGGATAGTAAACACCTGGATGAGTGGACTTGAAGTGAATGTGAGTTGGATAGTAAACACCTGGATGAGTGGACTTGAAGTGAATGTGGCTTGGATAGTAAACACCTGGATGAGTGGACTTGAAGTGAATGTGAGTTGGATAGTAAACACCTGGATGAGTGGACTTGAAGTGAATGTGGCTTGGATAGTAAACACCTGGATGAGTGGACTTGAAGTGAATGTGGCTTGGATAGTAAACACCTGGATGAGTGGACTTGAAGTGAATGTGAGTTGGATAGTAAACACCTGGATGAGTGGACTTGAAGTGAATGTGGCTTGGATAGTAAACACCTGGATGAGTGGACTTGAAGTGAATTACTGCACTGGATACCCATAGCCAGGCAGTAGCCACTTGTCACTCTTGAAACTGCAGGCTAAGTGAATGTAACAACACTGATCATCATGTGGGGTAATATGGCAGAGGAAGAAGCATGATTTGTGTCAGATGGAGAAAGCATGACTTGTGTGTCAGATGGAGAAAGCATGAGTTGTGTGTCAGATGGGGAAAGCATGACTTGTGTGTCAGATGGAGAAAGCATGAGTTGTGTGTCAGATGGGGAAAGCATGATTTGTGTCAGATGGAGAAAGCATGATTTGTGTGTCAGATGGAGAAAGCATGATTTGTGTCAGATGGAGAAAGCATGTTTTGTGTCAGATGGAGAAAGCATGTTTTGTGTCAGATGGAGAAAGCATGATTTGTGTGTCAGATGGAGAAAGCATGAGTTGTGTGTCAGATGGAGAAAGCATGAGTTGTGTGTCATGCAGAAAGCTTGAGTTGTATGTCAGATGGAGAAAGCATGATTTCCGTCAGATGGAGAAAGCATGAGTTGTATGTCAGATGGAGAAAGCATGATTTGTGTGTCAGATGGAGAAAGCATGTTTTGTGTCAGATGGAGAAAGCATGATTTGTGTGTCAGATGGAGAAAGCATGAGTTGTGTGTCAGATGGAGAAAGCATGAGTTGTGTGTCAGATGGAAAATGCATTATTTGTCTTTCAGATGGAGAAAGCATGATTTGTGTCAGATGGAGAAAGCATGAGTTGTATGTCAGATGGAGAAAGCATGATTTGTGTCAGATGGAAAAAGCATGATTTGTGTGTCAGATGGAGAAAGCATGAGTTGTATGTCAGATGGAGAAAGCATGATTTGTGTTTCAGATGGAGAAAGCATGAGTTATGTGTCAGATGCAGAAAGCATGAGTTGTATGTCAGATGGAGAAAGCATGATTTGTGTGTCAGATGGGGAAAGCATGAGTTGTGTGTCAGATGGAGAAAGCATGATTTGTGTCAGATGGAAAAAGCATGATTTGTGTGTCAGATGGAGAAAGCATGAGTTGTATGTCAGATGGAGAAAGCATGATTTGTGTTTCAGATGGGAGAAAGCATGAGTTATGTGTCAGATGACAGAAAGCATGAGTTGTATGTCAGATGGAGAAAGCATGATTTGTGTGTCAGATGGGGAAAGCATGAGTTGTGTGTCAGATGGAGAAAGCATGATTTGTGTCAGATGGAAAAAGCATGATTTGTGTGTCAGATGGAGAAAGCATGATTTGTGTCAGATGGAGAAAGCATGAGTTATGTGTCAGATGGAGAAAAGCAAAGCATGATTTGTGTGTCAGATGGAGAAAGCATGATTTGTGTCAGATGGAGAAAGCATGGAGAGTTATGTGTCAGATGGAGAAAGCATGAGTTGTGTGTCAGATGGGGAAAGCATGATTTGTGTGTCAGATGGAGAAAGCATGATTTGTCTTTCAGATGGAGAAAGCATGTTGTGTGTCAGATGGAGAAAGCATGAGTTGTGTCAGATGGAGAAAGCATGATTTTGTGTCAGATGGAGAAAGCATGATTTTGTGTCAGATGGAGAAAGCATGAGTTGTGTGTCAGATGGAGAAAGCATGATTTGTGTCAGATGGAAAGCATGATTTGTGTGTCAGATGGAGAAAGCATGTTTTGTGTCAGATGGAGAAAGCATGAGTTGTGTGTCAGATGGGAGAAAGCATTTGTGTGTCAGATGGAGAAAGCATGAGTTGTGTTGGGGAAAGCATGTGTCAGATGGAGAAAATGAGCAGATGGAGAAAGCATGAGTTGTGTCAGATGGAGAAAGCATGAGTTATGTGTCAGATGGAGAAAGCATGAGTTGTGTCAGATGGAGAAAGCATGAGTTGTGTGTCAGATGGAGAAAGCATGAGTTGTGTGTCAGATGGAGAAAGCATGAGTTGTGTGTCAGATGGAGAAAGCATGAGTTGTGTGTCAGATGGAGAAAGCATGAGTTATGTGTCAGATGGAGAAAGCATGAGTTGTGTCAGATGGAGAAAGCATGAGTTGTGTCAGATGAAGAAAGCATGATTTGTGTGTCAGATGGAGAAAGCATGATTTCTGTGTCAAAAGGAGAAAGCATGAGTTGTGTGTCAGATGGAGAAAGCATGATTTGTGTCAGATGGAAAAAGCATGATTTGTGTGTCAGATGGAGAAAGCATGATTTGTGTGTCAGATGGAGAAAGCATGTTTTGTGTCAGATGGAGAAAGCATGTTTTATGTGTCAGATGCAGAAAGCATGTTGTGTGTCAGATGAGAAAGCATGAGTTGTGTGTCAGATGGGGAAAGCATGATTTGTGTCAGATGGAGAAAGCATGATTTGTGTGTCAGATGGAGAAAGCATGAGTTGTGTGTCAGATGGAGAAAGCATGAGTTGTGTGTCAGATGGAGAAAGCATGAGTTGTGTCAGATGGAGAAAGCATGAGTTGTGTGAGAGAGAGCATGAGTTGTGTTGCAATGAAGGCATTAGTTGTATGTGAGATGGAGAAAGCATGAATTGTGTGAGAGAAAGCATGAGTTGTGTTAGGGAAAGCATGATTGAGTTGTGTGACAGAAAGCATGAGTTGTGTGAGCCGTAGAAAGCATGAGTAGAGTGTGAGGTAGAGGATGTGTTTTTGTGTCAGATCTAATTAGTTCATGTAGAGACAGTGCTAAGGGTTAAGCACCTCTGTGACAGGTATAGGTGTTGGAAGCACAGGTGCTGTTAGTCGTGGTTGAAATCCCCACCACTGTTGACTCCCTGGGCCCATCAGGAGGTGTCACAGTGAGTTAGACAAGCGTCAATATTGATGCTAGCAGCAGCATATTGACAAGTGCAGACATCACCGGCTAGTGGCAGCCAGAACAAGAGGATCAGTAGGGAGCTTGATTGTACTGTCTGCTAAAGCTCCAGTGGTGAAGCTGATCTGTCTTGGTGCCACAACAGAAACCTAAATTAAGGCTGAGATGAACTTCAGTATTGTTACCAGATTTGGTCATGTAAGCTGCTGAATTATTAGTACCTGTATTTCGTTGCTTCCAGCTTCTCTAAGACCTCATACTCATCACTGTTTTTGAAAGTAAAGAACAACTGATAATAAAATCACATTTCTTCAGTTTTTATATTTTTCCTTCTTAGGTCCACAGATCCTTGATAACACTGTTGTTGACAAGGTTTAAGCCTTACAAATAATCTTATTGTTGTAATGCTGTTTCACTGAAACCTTAGTGTGACTGTTGGCTTATATAGGCTGAAGGAAATAGGGATTGAGGCTTTTCTTTTGACAATTACTACTTTTTGTGGGTTGTGGTGGTCTAACAGTCTTTCAGCTCCTGCAGATACCTTCATTGCTCCTACTTTTTTTCCCCAATCTGTAAATTTAATTCATAGGCTGCTCCACCAGTGGTGACCTTTCTGGTGAAAAATGTTCAATCTAGAAAGATTTTGCCCAACCAAAACTGCTTTTGAGTGACAGAACAATTGCTAAGATAGTTGAAGTGCCAAGTGGATTACCATAGTGGAAGGATTCCTTGTTGGCTGGTAAGTATGGAAACAACCAGCTGCTGGGCCAACATCTAGGCAGGCACTACAAAGTAATGGTTAACAAAGGACAAGCTTGAAGATGATGCTATGTTATGATTTACTGACGCTTATAAAACTATAAATCGTATCTGTCTTTTGGGTGTCAGTGAATTTTGTCTAATGATTGCAATTCTGCAGCTATTTTGAGTCAGTCAGTTACTGATGCCTGGATGAGACAACGTCGTGGTATGAGCTACACCATGCTATTGGGGTACAGTGACACCAGTTTACCAAAACATAGAGTCTGTCTGCCCAATACATTCTACTTGCAAAGGTTCATTTGAAAATATGAGGGCTGGTTACGTAATATTATGGACAAGTAACGATTAATTACCGTTCGATGGACAGTTTTATCCTTACCTTACTTTGAATACAGAATTGAAGGGATCAATAACTTTACTGTTTCCTAGACAACAGGAACAGATGATTTCCATTTGTTTGACTGAAGAGCAAAATGTAGGTGTAATGTGAATAAAAACATGATTCATTATATGTTGAGTGTGGGTGGTATCTACTGGTATATGTAGAATCAGTGGGTGTGAAGGAATCTGTTTGGGAGCAGCGTCAGATTGGCCTGCATTATCATCACAACATAAACTTAAATATGATAATTTGACACAGACAGTTGAATAGACAATTCATGAAACACAAAAGTGGACCTAGGTTTAGTTAGGGAATGGATGTGGATGATTTCTAGATCTCCCCCGTTCACTACCTCATCAGGAAACCAGTTGGTACTTGAAGGACAGGTGTGTTTGGGCATCACTGCCTCCTGATGTTGGTCAGGTAGACCAGTAGCTGAGTGGTCAGGCAGGTAGTAGTTTAACGAAGGGGCTTCTCCAGATGAAACGTCTGTTGTCAGTGATGCTTGCCTGACAAGAAGTCGGTCCTTAATGATGAAGTTGATGGTGTATGTACACAAGCAGATATCTATGTGTGTATATATATATACTGATGTGTACATGGTACAGAGAGAGAGAGAGATTGTGTGTGTCTTTCTTTGTTTCTCTCTCTCTCTCTCTCCAGCAGATGAAATACTCACCAAAACCTTTAATATGCTGTTAAAGTGAAACTAAAGCTTATATCTTATCTCATATATGTCATTTACCATGAGTTTGGTAAAACATATACAGCAAACCAACCTGAACACCAATAGATGACATCCTTCTGAGGTCACTGCTAGCAGAAACAGAAGGATCAAAACATATTTTTAATTGTAAATTTGTTTTAATACCAGTTATAGGCTGGTTGGAGAGTATTCTTGATTAATTGATTGAAAAGTGTAGTTTGTCTTATAAATGATATTTTGAAGGAAGCAATCTTTTCCGTCACTTACTCATGTGCACAGAAAGAAACATGGTGGTAATCCTGAGTGAAAAGACAATATGACTATGCTTGGCTGACATTTAATTTTCAAGAAATGCCATTGTGTTGTGGAACTTGTCATAAAATGTATTTTAATGATTTACAGGCACTGGTACAAAACAGATTTATAGGTGGAAATATCAAACTGTCAAGAATGAATAGGGTGATCAAAATTGAATAACCATTAATCATTTTAACAAAAAACAAAACAAAATCAAATCCATAACTACTGAAATAACTGACAACCTCTCTGGAGCTCTGGGACAGATGGTGGTTATAATACGTTTTCTAATTGGGGTCATGAAGCTGAATTAAGTTGGAAATCTCACACAATCCTTAATGAAGGTCATGGAGTAAACTCGCATCTAATGTAGGAGTTTGTTTTTGTGATGGGCTGTGAACCTGTTGTCAACTACTATTTATTCCATGAGAGCCTGCTGGTGTAAGATGTGGTAGCACAAACATCAGTGAAGGGAATGGTCAGATAGACCTGGCTAGACACTGTAACAATAGAATACTGAAGCAAGATATATTTTGTACATCATAACCAGATAAGTATATAAACTTGATAGAAATGTTCCATTTGAGTAGAAGGGATTCATTTCCGGGTCTTAGCTAATACTTCTTCTTGGACAGAATCAATTGCCAGTAAAGTATATGTTGTGTCTGGTCGCAAAATGTAGCAGTTTAGCCTTTCTTGGATCAGCACAGATGTAGTTTGAAATGGCTGAGGGGCTGTTTTTTGCCACGTCTGTGAAATCCTTGATAACTCTCCTTGTTCATGTTGATTTATACAGGGTGTTCATTGCAGCCTCATCATATAAAGTCCTCAACTGAGGGGAAATTGGGGTTTTAGCATGCCTCATTAATTTCAAATTTCCCATGCCAACTTGTCTGATGCTGAACAAGATTTGATGAAATTGGATGACTTTGTTGCCGTTGATTGCTTGATCTAGGACCTCATCTGCTATGTGAGTGGTGCTGAAGCCAAAACATCATGGTTATTATCATATGAATGGATATATCAGATTGAGATAGACTTCATGGCAGTTTAACTGTTGTATTCCCATATGGAAGTATATTTCCACAATATCATCCATAATTGTATGTTCTTCGTAAATACATAAGGAATTTTCTTCTTGAAAAGTTATGACTTGATATAAAGGTACTATTACCTAACTGTTAAACAGGTTAGAGTGTTAAGAATGCAGGGCTTGTATGTTAAGTGTATGCAGTTGAATAGTGACTTTGTTGTGTTTTCCTGAGATGAGAGGTTAGTCGGGTTGTGCCCACAGCCATTATTGCAGACATTCTACACAGCTGGAGCTGAAAACATCTTCTGATAGTGAAAACAATCGACTTTGTTTCACAGTACCTTATTTGATTATAACTTAAGTGGCCTATTTCGAGACTCTGAAATTGTCTAAATCACATCCTGGGATGGTTAATGGAATTGAACACATTTCGAATGCTTGGCATCTAGAAATAAGCTTGAAATAGGGATAAAGGTGGTAAGATTGATTTGTCTGAGGCTGGTGCCAGCAACCCAGGTTGTAAATGAATTAGGCTAGAGAACATTAACGCCTTTTATCAAAGCAGTACAATGTTATCTTCTACCTTGATTGAGAGTAGCAGGCCCCTCCTAATGAGAACAAAGTGAGGTAGATCTCCACAATCTCCCACAATAAACCTGCTGATGAACTGTGGGCTTAGGTTTTGTTTCCATAACCCAGTGCTCTGTACCAAGAAGGAGGAAAGAGACAAAAATAGATCATTCATGTTTAGGTATTAATGTAACGATACAGGGAATTGATATTAATCAATTTCTGATTTGTTTTCATATTAGTCACATTTTTTTGGGTGAGATTATACAATACCTCTTTCTATGTCATTCAGTTTTTCATGATAATATCATTATAATAGCGTTCAAGTCGTATTTGATTAGGTAAGTTGATATTCACTGATATCTGATTGGCACCAGACATTCTACAAACTATCAAAAGCAGTGACTTGACATCACAGGAAAATTTAATTTGCTATTTATTTTTGCATGTTCTGAGAAGTGTTATTAAATTGTGCAGTGATGGTCTTGTAGTGATTGTTTTCCCAATGTGATGGAACTAAGGCAGCAGTAGGCAGATTGATCCTCCAGTATGTCTCTTCACTGGGCTACCACGAGTATTGCTGGCAGACAGATCAAGCAGCAAAAATTTACATGTGGTACCACTGATACTAGCCTGTACAACCTGTGGCCGCTCAGGGACCACTGATACTAGCCTGTACAACCTATGGTCGCTGTGGGACCACTGATACTAGCCTGTACATCCTATGATCGATGTGGGACCACTGATACTATCCTGTACAACCTATAGATGCTGTGTGACCACTGATACTAGCCTGTACGACCTATGGCCGCTGTTGGACCACTGATACTAGCCTGTACAACCTATGGTCGCTGTTGGACCACTGATACTAGCCTGTACAACCGATACTAGCCTGTACAACCTATGACCGATGTGGGACCACTGATACTAGCCTGTACAACCTATGACCGAAGTGGGACCACTGATACTAGCCTGTACGACCTATAGCTGCCGTTGGACCACTGATACTAGCCTGTAGGACATATGACCGATGTGGGACCACTGATACTAGCCTGTACGACCTATGACCGATGTGGGACCACTGATACTAGCCTGTACAACCTATGACGGATGTGGGACCACTGATACTAGCCTGTACAACAACGTATGGTCGCTGTGGGACCACTGATACTAGCCTGTACGACCTATGACTGCTGTTGGACCACTGATACTAGCCTGTACGATCTATCCCAGCAGGCACATCAAGGTCTAATAGACGTCTAAATGACGTCTACACAAGGCGTTGAAAAGACATCTAAATATAGTTTAAAATGGAAGTCTAGAAGCAGTTGAAACTTAAACATCATTTAGACGTCTAAAGATAGACGTCATCTAAATGTTGAAAAAAAACATATAAAAGACGTTGATTAGATAGAGAATCTCACCCAAGTGTCTTCTGATATCAATTATATCATCACGAGTTGATAAAGTTACAAATATCCGAGGCTTGCCGAGGATATTTTTACTTTATCAACGAGTGTTGATATATTTGATATCAGAAGACACGAGGGTGAGATTCTATTTATCATCCAAAATCACTCTTCATTAATTTTCAATGACAAATGTACATCTCTGAACATGGTACTGCCATTAGACTTGCAGTGCAGCGATGTCATAGCATTGTGACGTCATCAGGTACATGACGTCATAGCATTGTCAGGGCATTGTACAAAATCTACTGTCAAAGCGATATCTCCTAGGAGATATCGTTTGATCTCACACAAGCGATATCTCCTGTGGAACACAGTTTTGGATGATAAATGCCAATTACTGTATTGTTTTAATGGTGCACCAAAACACATTTTATTCTAATAACTAGAATACCTGTTGTTTACACAAGTTGCCAGTTCAAACATGTACCATCCTCATCCCACCGGCAGGGCTCCAGGTTGAGGTCAATTTCATACAGCTCAATGTTTTACATTGAATTTCAACAGTAAGTTCGAGGATGAAGTCAGAATTAAGCTATGAACTTTGAGTTTAAGCATGAAACTGAACTCATGAAGTTTATAAGCTCAAGTGCATTATCTTCACATAAATTGATAAAAAAACACAAAATTTGTAAATGAAGTAAAATCAAGTTTATTCATTTCATTATTATTTCTATGTAAATACAAATTGGGGGCATCAGTCATCCTTCGATCTTCCACCCCACCACACCGTCCAGGGGCATTCTTCAGATACTTTCCCATCTCAAGGTAGACCTCATTGTCCGTCACTTTATGGGGTTTGTTATAGTCTCTGAAAAGATCAAATTGAATCAAATAAGTGAAATGATTCTACATGGTTTTGAGCAATAATTCCATTTTATAGGATATTTGGTTTACAATAGGCATATACTGTTTTGGGGGATATTGTCCTTTTGTTTTCAGACATTGATAAGTTTTCCAAAACATTATTATGACATTACTTATTTGCTTGTATACTATTGATAGTAGTCGTTACAAAGACCCTGAAGGGGAAATCTCAATTTAGCCCAATAATAAGCGTGACTTAATTAAGTCTTTACAACTGAGAAGATTATCATTTAGTGAGAAGGACTAAGTGACAGTCAAGTCATATTTTGTTCTCCTTCAGGGCTCGAAGTCACTTGTTAATTACTAGTCTTTGCTAGTGAAATTTTAGAATTCCTATAAAAACTTTCAAAACCCTTATATTATGATTTAACTAGAATATCTTGAAAACTTTTGTCTGCAAAGTAACTCAACTTCAACAATTGTTCTTTTTAGCCAGTGGAGTTTCAACTTATCTTTTTAAGCAAGCTCTTCAGACTGTGAACCCGCCACCACCACCACACTCCCAGGAGCAATTTTCAAAAACTTGACCATCTCTTTATATACAATGTCCTGGGTCACCTCATGGAACTGCACATGCGTATAGCGAGTTGAAAAGTAATGTGAAACCAACGAATTCATGAATTCGACGGTCTGGTGATTTCGACGATTGCATATAAATTTGAAATGTTTTTGATTGCCGGGGTACAGACAATTACTCCAATAATATAACACATTTAAGTGGAGAATAGTATCCTGGACAGAAAATTATAAAATCTTAAATAACAACAATATTCTGAGAAACAGTTTAACATGGATGAGATTTGTAACCATTTATGGAAAACATAAACAAGCACAACCATTGTTTTTTAGTCATCTGTCGTCCCTTGCATGCAGCTAGATCTCGATTCTAGGTTTACTGAAGGCATATGACTAAGTAAGGAACATGCCAACTACATAAAACTGTCTTACCGTGAATTTCTTATAGACATGAAGGAACATCGAATATCGAGTCAATTTTCAAGAAACCACAACACGAGGTCAAACAAGCGGGAAAAGAGCGCATGCGCGGAATGCAGCAGCGACATCTGGATGTCTAGGGGCCGCAACTCTGGTCCGTACTACTGGTTCACATTAATAGCCTGTACAGTCTTCAATCTGGATTCAAGTTCGAATCCCTTCAAACAGAATATCATAAAGTTGTTTTAAGAAAGAATTAATACTTTTTACAGGATAGTAACACTTATTGTTGCTGGGTTTATTCAAATGTTATGCGTAAAATTCTCATATCCACAAAATATTGCAAAACTGTAAAAAGATCTTCTGTTGCACATTTAGTGAAGAAAACTTATTTCAAGAAGGAGTATAAAATAACTAATAACAAAAAAATGAAGAAAATGCTGGTCGAAATTTAAACATTGAATCAACCTTTAGGCTTAGACGTCGAAATGGGTACATTGAATCAACGTCTAAACCAGATTTAAACCTCATTTAGACGTCTGATAGACGTCTTGTGCCTGGTGGGATAGCTGCTGTTGGACCACTGATACTTGCCTGTACAACCTATGTGGAAGCTGTGGAGATGACTGATGCTTGTCACGATAACCTATGGCAGTCATAGTAACCACATGCTAATTTAACCTGTAACAGTAATTTCGGACAGGCTCAGGTAAAACTAGCCAATATAACTTGTGATAGTTGGGTGTGCCAACATATATATAACCTGTGGCCAATTTAAGATTATTTGACAATATAAACCATTGCAGTGTTGGCAATACTAGCCACTATCAGCTCTGAGAACTTTAGGGATTGCTAGCCTCAATAACTGTGAGAGGATAGTTGCCTGTAGTGACCTTTAGCTTCATTGAGGATACTTGCAGATATAAGCTGTGACTGTCAGGGAACACTGCAGGTCTGAGAAGCAAGGCTTGTTGCTGAAGTAGGAGGCATTGATCCCAGCTGTTAATGTGTCATATCAAGTTTTGTTGCACTTGTCTGCCTGATGCAGTAAGGAACACACTCTTCCAGGAACTCGGAGGGTGCGGCTGCTAGTGTGTATCTAGAATTGAGCTGGCTTTATCTGTGTAGGTAGAGATTGTCCACCCTTAACAACCATAGCTCCAGATAACAACACATGTGTTCAATGAAACTTCAGGTACTATCTACAAAGCCGATGTCGTAAAGATATTTCTTGCACTTCATCAGTTGTTGAAGCCACATGTACAAGACAACGTTGACTTTGACCGGTAGATTGAAATGATCTTGTAAACATGATGCTGGTTAATGTCTCTGTTAAGGTGATTATACTTATGACATGTTTGATGTTTTCTGTAATTGTTTCACAGATTCCTGCAGAACTGTTTGGTTATTAGTTGAAGGTGATGACTTGTTGTCACAGGCATCAGATTACCAGGTGTGCAAACACATGTCTGAAGAGGCAAATTTTGCTGCATGTTGTCAATTACTAAGTATAAATTATGTATTGTGAAGCAATTCCCCCAGCTAATGACACACATAATCACAGTAACATTCACTTATAGCACAGGCAGGATTGTTCTTTGAACATGCTAAAAGCATTAACATGTAATAGCTGCCAATCAATTTGGGCCAGGACGATATCAACAAGAGAACAATGTTTTGCAATTAAGAAACAGTGTCTTTAATCTTTGCTACCCAGTTTTGCTTCACTGTATAGTGCAAGGCCAGGAAAAGTTCTTGCTGTAGATTCTTGTCTGTGAAAGATCTCATTAACATCCTTTATCTTCCGTCAGTAACACGCACCATTTCCATCTTCTCCATGGGCTTTGCTTTGTTCCATTATGAAAACCACGTTACAGTGAATTGATGAGCCCAAGCGTTCATGTCACGCTGATTTCAAAATTAAATTACCACTATCTATAGCAGAATCATAAGCGATAACGATTTCTTGAAGTGCATTATGGGTTTTATCATTAAGTGATCGATGCCTAAAAATACCTTTAGATTGTTGCCTACAAAAATTAGGTAGAAGGTTCTTAAAAATTCTTCTTAACTTGAACTGGAAACAGACACAGCTATGTTCAAATAAGAAATATAGTTTTGTCTTGGCAAGATTAATGACATTAGAGAGAGTTCTGTCACCAGTTTTTCTTATAATTGGCCATATTCATGTAAGATTTTGATTCATTGAACTATTTTTGCTTGTAGCATGGTTACTAAGCCCAAGACTAGACACTGGTGTAATATTAGTTCATGTAAGTGACCGGTTGAATTGATGGTATGAAATTCCAAAACTTCATTCCTGAGATAAAAAAACAGCTGTTCACAACCAGTTTCCTGCACATAATGTCTCTGTTACCATACGTTGTGGGTATTGCACCATACAACAAAATGGTTGAAGACTATGTTGTCAAAATTTGGAGGGGTAGGGATTCCGATGTAGCGGTCCATTTATATAGGTACTACTCTGCAATTTATCTTCAACATGTAATGAAATTGGGTATAGTTTTGATATGCTCCATTTTCACAATATTTGAATTTTGTTATATATTCCACCTTTGCTGCTTGGAAAGTCTTTAATTCCCTTAAAATGCATTTCTTGCAACATATTAACAAGTTAGTTAGAAACCAGTTGATGGAAGATAACAGGGAATCTGCCAATGATGAAAACTTTGTTTAAAGTGGATGTAGCTGCTGTGCATTGCATTGTTCTTAGTACATTATTTCTGGCATATTTCTTGCATTGTGTAGAGTTGGTTACTTGCAACTTTTTTCTTAATACGTTCGTCCTCAGTATTTATGTTAGAAACATTTGAATAGCAATGCTGACAACAACTCTTGTTACGTACAACACTGTTGTTATTGACACTGGAATCTGTTGACTACATAGCCAGGTAACCTGCAGGGTGGTGGCATCATTTGCATACAAAATGTAATGAAATGTATCTATTAGTGGATTGTAGAACACGCACACATTTCATTTTAGCAGTGTTTTAAATATTGAGCTATTTGTGACCGTGCTCTTGTGTTTTCTCACAATTCCCTTTTGGCTTTGCAAACCTATCTGAAACTGTCCGACTTATGAAGTTTGGCATGTTTGTAATGATGATGAGGTGATGTTCAAGTATACGTGTGAGCTACAGGGCAGTGGCTCTATGTTTCTGCCTTCTGCCATGATAAAGGCTTCACTATACAGTACACACAGTGCATGTGTTCATCTTATGTTGCCTGCATTGAGTTTCCACTTCAGAAAATAACCTGAATAACACACCCATGATGGAGAAAAATACAAGGGTTCTAAGATATATTTCATCAGAGACAAAGGTCAAGCTTTGGTACACAGGGGGATCATTCGGTGGTACCAATTTGTTTTGGATCATAAAAATGGTACACTTTTTATCAGTGACATTTAGGGAAGAAATAGTGCTGCCTACAACTGTTTGCATGTGTTGTGTAGACTTGACATAGGTGTTTGGGTACAGTAGAGATTGCTGTGCAGTGAGAGATGCTCAGGGCTTATGGTGGGAAGTTCATGTAGTGATTATCAGATCATCAGTACAGACATGGAAGATACACAGATTGACAGCAGCACCAGTTGGTTATGTACGGCACACACTAACTTGAGACCTCTTATTAAAAGGTCCTTTTTATTTGTTATTAATATACTTTGTGGTGTTAAAATGAGAGCCTTGTAAATGACAGCTGCCTGAGTTCGACTGGGCTTGACATGTCCTTGGGCTGCTCAGTTAGGTAGATTTCAATGCAGTAGTTAACTATTTTTGTTTTAAGCAAGACAAAACTTTATTAGTGTTTTTTAATTTTCTCACTCTTTCTTTTGCAGGTAAGTTGTGCATGAACAGAAAGTCAAAACCAAACCAGAGGGTCCAGGTAGGAAAACCTATTACAATACCTTAAGACACTGGCGACCACTATGGTACAAATAAGCACATGGCTAACAAGATATCACAGATGTTACATCATGGCCTCACAGACACTACAAACATGACCACACAGGTGTTACATAATGGCCTCACAGACACTACAAACATGACCACACAGGTGTTACATAATGGCCTCACAGACACTACAAACATGACCACACAGGTGTTACAACATGGCCTCACAGACACTACAAACATGACCACACAGGTGTTACAACATGGCCTCACAGACACTACAAACATGACCACACAGGTGTTGCAACATGGACTCACAGACACTACAAACATGACCACACAGGTGTTGCAAACATGGAATACAACATGGCCTCACAGACACTACAAACATGACCACACAGGTGTTACAACATGGCCTCACAGACACTACAAACATGACCACACAGGTGTTACATAATGGCCTCACAGACACTACAAACATGACCACACAGGTGTTACAACATGGCCTCACAGACACTACAAACATGACCACACAGGTGTTACAACATGGCCTCACAGACACTACAAACATGACCACACAGGTGTTACAACATGGCCTCACAGACACTACAAACATGACCACACAGGTGTTGCAACATGGACTCACAGACACTACAAACATGACCACACAGGTGTTACAACATGGCCTCACAGACACAGACACTACAAACATGACCACACAGGTGTTACAACATGGCCTCACAGACACTACAAACATGACCACACAGGTGTTACAACATGGCCTCACAGACACTACAAACATGACCACACAGGTGTTACAACATGGCCTCACAGACACTACAAACATGACCACACAGGTGTTACAACATGGCCTCACAGACACTACAAACATGACCACACAGGTGTTACAACATGGCCTCACAGACACTACAAACATGACCACACAGGTGTTACAACATGGCCTCACAGACACTACAAACATGACCACACAGGTGTTACAACATGGCCTCACAGACACTACAAACATGACCACACAGGTGTTACAACATGGCCTCACAGACACTACAAACATGACCACACAGGCGTTACAACATGGCCTCACAGACACTACAAACTTGACCACACAGGTGTTACAACATGGCCTCACAGACACTACAAATATGACCACACAGGTGTTACAACATGGCCCAGCAGATACTACAACATGATCATTTGAGCATTTACATTATCGTGATTAAACCAAAATATTCTGTTATGTTCTGAATCTTGTGTCAAAAGACAAATCTTTTGCCATATTTTTTTGACCTTTCAAAACTGAAAAGACATCATAAAGTATAAAATATGAGTAGATTCATGTCGCATAAGAAGGCCATGAGTGCATAGTAGCAGAGAAACCATTAGCTGCCGTATCACTGTAGTCATGTTGTCTGTGATCTTGTCCTTACCATCTCACTCACTTTCATCTTGATGACCAACCTGGGAGTTGTAATACCTTTCGGTACACATTAAATCAGGGGGACATACATTATGGTGCATGTGGGAGCTCAAATTTGAAAAGATGGTATTTTATGACTTCTGTAATTCTACCACTTATGGCAAGCTGATTGCAATCCAGATGAAGTATTTGCAAACATGTAACAGTGTAAATGTTATTGATTGAGGTACAAAGCACATTTGAGAATATCAAAGGAAACACTGAGGATCTGAGTAATGTCCCAGGGCTTAGTTGCTCAGACTGGTGGCTATGCAGGGAATTAATGACTAACGTTTCATTGTATCATGGGGAACATTTGTCCTCTGGTACGGTGAGACGCAAGTTGAAAGATTAGTGGAGACAAGCGTCCTAGTAGTTCAAGTTAGCCATGTTTGATTGTGCAGTTCCGCTTGTTCAATTGGTTTTGTTGGCCGTGTCATCTCTTCATCTTTCAACTGCTGTGTTGATGGCTTGTACATCTACATGAGGAGGTCACATTCAGATCTGTCTTAGGCCATGTTCGTTAGGGCAGCACTGATTCACTGCCAGTTCATCAAAACTTCATCTACCCATCAAGGATTGATGCCATTAACTTGTGTGTATTTCACAATGAACACTGACATCTAACTATTTTTGTCATGAGATTGGCTGTATTGTATAATCTATTAGATGGTGGATCAGGGAAAAGGCATTACAGTAATCAGTGATATTGACATGTACCAAGTCCCACACATTTTCTCTCCATTATTTATCATGTTATCAGTACAAAAGTGGCATTTTGGTGTTAAGTAAAGGATATGTAGTGAAATGATGTGGCCTTAACCGTTGACTTGTGTTTGTATTTTGCCAACAGGTGTGGCACAAATATCCTTGCCATTTATTAATCTTACTATAAACAATTTTACATGAGACCGCATATATTTTTTATCTCACAGAGTTCAAAGATTTTGTTTTTAATACAGATGAGTCAGAATGAACATTGTCAGACAAATATAACTGCTGACAGCGACTTTTGTTTATCAGCTCCTTCAGGTGAATCAACAGTGTAATTACACTTGTAATTTTATACAATTCAAAAAAAGCCTACGGTTATGAGGAGTGTCTGTTCTGTGTCAGTATTTTGTTTTTAGAACTGTTGAGTGAGTTTCTAGGTAGGCTTCAGCACCCTGGTAATGCCTTTGTTTAATTGGTCTAAAATGGCAAGTTGCAAGAGGGATGAAACAGCTTTGAGATTAGCTCAACTTCAGGGACAGAAGCATTTATGATTTTGAGCTTAAGAATTCACATTATTTTGAAAATGACATGTGAATATAACAAGTCTTCAAATTAAGAACTAGTGTCCTAGCATGTTCTTCATTAAATAATTTTTCGTATTTTTATTATTAAGGACATGCACCTCCTTATCAATACCATCTGAAGAAATGCTGTAAATAACGTATAGAAGATGAATGGATTTACCATTGTTTTTCTTCTGATTTTCTTGAATGTAAGGGCTTTGTGAAAATATCAACACACTGTCATCTTAGTGACACTTCTTGTACGGCATATGTATCTTATCTGTTTAAATGAGTTAAATCTCCCATTCCGAGGAAGGAACTGACCTGTGCCTTAAATAACTGATGCATTGTCACACTTGCAGGCACATATGGAGCGGGTTTGATTTTCCAATAATCTGATTAGTATGTGTGATGATTGAACAAATGGACAGATTAGTTAGTAGCTGGGAATGTGTGGCACGACTGGGGCTGGACAGTTGATGTGCTGCTGTAATCCTGATCAGAGCCAGATGAATATTACTTTAACTTCTTAACCACTTGCAGTAGGCCATGGACTGATAACACTCCAAGTTGGAGTTCTCCTCTGAGGGTCTTTATGGAACAGTTTCATATTCAGTATTTCACAGCACAGAGAATACAGACATTAAGTTCATCCTAAAGCTAGTCACCTGGACCAGTCTCAAAACAACCTAGGTTCTGAGGTTGATGAGTAATTGTTGCTGCCCACACAGCCAATTTCAAGGTACATGCCATTGATCTGTTTTATAACAAATACCGCTGCATTGATCGTGGTAGCTGTGATTTCTGTATTGTGTGTTGATATCTCATAGAAATCAAGGGAATTGGAACCAAGTAAAGACCGTGACACAATATCCAATAATGAAATCTGTTTTCCCATTTGCAATAAAAGTCAGTAGGCCGCACCCACACAAAAAACATTATCTTTGGAAATATACGCAACATTGCCAAAATGATTACATTGTCAATGTTGCCTTTGATCTGAAATTGATTCCTGACTATTTTCATTGAGTAGCTATTAGTTCCTGAAGCCAGACTGGTCTTGTGAAAGATCAACAGCTGGGATGTACCCTCACTCTAAGAAACCAGTTGCTATAAAACCAGTGGATTGTTCATCTTCAGCTAAACAGACATTCCCCTCTAATAAAAGTAATTTCTTGCCAATGATTTCAACTGGATTATTTGATATTACTTTATTAGGGGAAGAACATTTTATATGATCAATTATGCAACCATTTTGGATATGTATGATGAGCTGTAATACAATTTTCAGTTTTTATATTGACATGAAAGGTTAAGATGTGAAAATTAAGCTTTGAATTGCAATATGGATACTAAAACCAAACTGGGAAGGAGAAACATTCAGGAAATTGGTGTGGAGGAAAGGTCTTGTGAGACACTGATGCAGAGAGGGATGAGGAGAATTGTGTGGGATAACATATTTATGTTGAGTTGGGAGCATGGCTATTGGGTAGCAGAAAATGAGGGGAACATGGCTGTTGGGTGGCAGAGAGTGAGGGGAGCATGGCTGTTGGGTGGCAGAGGGTGAGGGGAGCATGGCTGTTGGGTGGCAGAGGGTGAAGGGAACATGGCTGTTGGGTGGCAGAGGAACATGGCTGTTGGGTGGCAGAGGGTGAAGGAACATGGCTGTTGGGTGGCAGATGGTGATGGTGAGGGGAACATGGCTGTTGGGTGCAGAGGTGGTGAGGAGAACATGGCTGTTGGGTGGCAGCAGGGATGGCAGATGGTGAGGGGAACATGGCTGGGTGGCAGAGGGTGAGAGTGGGGAACATGGCTGTTGGGTGGCAGATGGTGACATAGGGGAACATGGCTGTTGGGTGGCAGAGAACATGGCTGTTGGGTGGAGAGTGGGGAACATGGCTGTTGGGTGGCAGAGGTGGGGAACATATGGCTGTTGGGTGGCAGAGAGTGAGGGAACATGGCTGTTGGGTGGCAGAGGGTGAAGGGAACATGGCTGTTGGGTGGCAGAGGGTGGGGAACATGGCTGTTGGGTGGCAGAGGGTGAGAGGGAACATGGCTGTTGGGTGTGGAGTGGGTGGAACATGGCTGTGTTGGGTGGCAGAGAGTGAGGGGAACATGGCTGTTGGGTGGCAGAGAGTGGCAGAGGGTGGGGAACATGGCTGTTGGGTGGCAACATGGCTGTGAGGGGAACATGGCTGTTGGGTGGCAGTAGGGATCATTGGCTGGTGGGAGTGGGGAACATGGCTGTTGGGTGGAGAGGTGTGGGGAACATGGCTGTTGGGTGGCAGAGAGTGAGGGGAACATGGCTGTTGGGTGGCAGATGGTGAGGGGAACATGGCTGTTGGGTGGCAGAGAGTGGAGGTAACATGGCTGTTGGGTGGCAGAGAGTAAAGGGGAACATGGCTGTTGGGTGGCAGAGAGTGAGGGGAACATGGCTGTTGGGTGGCAGATGGTGAGGGGAACATGGCTGTTGGGTGGCAGAGGGTGAGGGGAACATGGCTGTTGGGTGGCAGAGGGTGAGGGAACATGGCTGTTGGGTGGCAGAGGTGAGGGGAACATGGCTGTTGGGTGGCAGAGGGTGAGGGGAACATGGCTGTTGGGTGGCAGAGTGAGGGGAACATGGCTGTTGGGTGGCAGAGGGTGGAACATGGCTGTTGGGTGGCAGAGAGTGGGGAACATGGCTGTTGGGTGGCAGAGGTGAAGGGGAACATGGCTGTTGGGTGGCAGAGAGTGGGGAACATGGCTGTTGGGTGGCAGAGAGTGAAGGGAACATGGCTGTTGGGTGGCAGAGAGTGAAGGGAACATGGCTGTTGGGTGGCAGAGAGTGAGGGAACATGGCTGTTGGGTGGCAGAGAGTAAGGGGAACATGGCTGTTGGGTGGCAGATGGGAGAAGGGAACATGGCTGTTGGGTAGCAGAGAGTGAGGGGAACATGGCTGTTGGGTGGCAGAGAGTGGGGAACATGGCTGTTGGGTGGAACATGGCTGTTGGGTGGCAGAGGAAGTGGGGAACATGGCTGTTGGGTGGCAGAGAGTGGGGGGAACATGGCTGTTGGGTGGCAGAGGGAGGGAACATGGCTGTTGGGTGGCAGATGGTGAAGGGAACATGGCTGTTGGGTGGCAGAGAGTGAGGGAACATGGCTGTTGGGTGGCAGAGAGTGGGGAACATGGCTGTTGGGTGGCAGAGAGTGAAGGGAACATGGCTGTTGGGTGGCAGAGAGTGGGGAACATGGCTGTTGGGTGGCAGAGAGTGAGGGAACATGGCTGTTGGGTGGCAGAGAGTGAGGGAACATGGCTGTTGGGTGGCAGAGAGTGAAGGGAACATGGCTGTTGGGTGGCAGAGAGTGAGGGGAACATGGCTGTTGGGTGGCAGAGAGTGACAGGGAGTGAAGGGAACATGGCTGTTGGGTGGCAGAGAGTGAGGGGAACATGGCTGTTGGGTGGCAGAGGGTGAGGGAAACATGGGTGTTGGGTGACAGAGAGTGAGGGGAGCATGGCTGTTGGGTGGCAGATGGTGAGGGGGAACATTGCTGTTGGGTGGCAGAGGGTGAGGGAAACATGGGTGTTGGGTGGCAGAGAGTGAGGGGAGCATGGCTGTTGATGTGAGACTCCTAATAGTGCTCTGCAACAAGAGGTTTCAATGCAGTGACATAATCACTCTTATCATTAGACTTGCACAGGTTTCTAAGGTAAAAATACATTGTTTTAATGATAATTCTAAAAAGTAATAAATAACACAGTGGGGTCACTGTCCACCTGTCTCGACTTTCCTCTATGAAGGATAGAATTACTATACATCCATGGGCTCAGCATCCAGTACAGTCTTGGAGCAAGGCTTCCTTATCATCAAGAATATGAGATACCTTGTTTGATATATGATGTTGTATCATTGACTTGCATCATTTGATGCTTGGCTCCACTGAATATTGGTGATGGAATGACATACAGTATGTGAGGCACAACATATTAACAATACAATACACAGTGAACACCAGAATGCACCAGCACACATCCTATAGCTGGTTACTGAAAAACACTTGAACTTGGCAGTGAATGGAGTGAGGTAGTGAATGCTATATGACCATTATGTCAACACAAATAGCAGTTTCATTTATATTTAGAGATCTGCCAAAATTCTGCACAGGAGTATCTAGCCTGATGTAAAGCGAACAGTTCTCCATGATTCATCACAGCATCCCGGAATGACAAGAATCATCAGCTTGTACGATAACATTTCTATTTGTATAGTGTATTTCTTATGACTTCCTTAAAGAGCTCTCATTAATTAGCGTGCCTCCTTCTAGTTAATTAACCATCTAAAGAGTCAATGATGCTGGAGGAATGCCCAGTATGCCTGGCAGGGAGCCAGACAAGGCCTTTATACCAGGGGAGGTATTCACCAAATCAGAAATATGATTAGGAGGAAATCCCCTTTTATTAAGACATTAGCTGTTGCCAGATTGTTTGGATTACAAGGGTTATTGCTAAAAGAGTGTTTATCTTGTATCTTGTGTGGGTGTCAATAGGGCATACAGGAGAAGGCTAGTTGATGCAAAGACTCCACAAGGCTAATTGTTTGTTTGATCTTACCCAGCTGAAATGAGCATGTAAAAGACCATGGTTCACAGACCATGGCTTACCACGTCCGGTAAATGGCACCGCAGTTTACCATGGTAAAATAAGACCATGGTCTACCATGGTATAAAGAGACCATGGTGTACCATGGTCAAAAGAGACCATGGTATACCATGGTAAAAAGACCATGGTTTATCATGGTTTAACCACGTGCAGTAAATGGCACCACAGTTTACCATGGTAAAATAAAACCATGGTCTACCATGGTAAAAAGACTATGGTGTACCATGGTCAACCATGGCAAAAATAAGCCATAGTTTATCATGGTCTACCATGGTAAAAAAAGGCCATAGTTTATCATGGTTTAACCACGTGTGGTAAATGGCACCATGGTTTACCATGGTGAAAAGAGACCATGGTGTACCATGGATTACTACTGAAAAAACTGAGACCATGGTCAGTATACCCTGTTCAGTAGATGGCACAACAGTTTACCATTAGAATAACCTTTGGTTATTGAGACTATGGTAAGAAACCAACCGCACCATACCACAATATATACACCATGGCATAGAGAAATATTATAATATTAACTGTTTAAATTATGAAGACACATTTTATTACTATCACTGACACAGGTTTAAATGAAAGACAATTTGAGGATAGCTGTTGAGAAACTCACAGGAATTGAGGGATATGCTGTGCAACTAGTACAAGTCTAAAGGAATCTACAATTACATATCCAGTAATGTTGCTAGGGACAAATGGCGTGTGGACATGTTCATCATTTTTCAGAGGACATTCTTATTTATTATTTTATTTTAAAAACATCTTTAGGACAGCTTGGATATCAATCAGTCTGTATCCAGGAAAATGAACTAATTCGGAACACCATTTCATGCAGTAATATACAATTTCAGAAAGAGTATTCTCTTTAGTCTATGGTTTAGAAGTAGACATAATGAGAGTCACGACAACAGAGAAATTATAACAGGGCCCAAAATCATCTACCTGCAAGTTGTACAAGGGGCATCACAATTACTCTCAGAAGAAACAGAATCCTGAAGTCTGAAGAACCTTCAGGAAGAGCAGTGGTGACGTCACAGAAGATGTCCACATTGGTTCAGGGATAGTGAGTGAGTTTAGTTTTACACCACTTTTAGCAATGTTCCAGCAATATCACGGTGAGGAACACCAGAAAGGGGCTACACACATTGTACCCATGTGAGGAATCAAACCCAAGTCCTCAGTGTGAAGAGCGAACACTCCGGCTCAGGAATAAAATCATCCAGCAGAACTTTATCTTCAGTGTTTCAACATTACGACCATTGCTTCAGAATCGTCCTGTGGAAATCTGAAAAACACACCAACAACATTTTATCACAGTCATTCCATTTCAAAGAGTCTTAAGCAAATATTGAAACTGTGTTGTTGTTTTTTTAAAAATATATATACTTATAGTCACCAGACTATAATTATACTATTCAAAATAATTTCTTTACACTGATGGCAGATGACTTTAACTCTTTTTTTTAATATGAAGAGTCTATGTCAAGTAACAAAACATGTATTAGAAATTATAACACAAAATTGGTTTCCAAATCACTAGTGTACATTCATAACCAAATATAATATTCTGAAATGTTTACATTTCCCATTACTTAAAATAATCAACATATCATAACATAGAAAAACGTATCTTATTGTAAGTGAACCTATTTCCACGTTAAATAAATGGCTAAATGTTGTGGCACAGTCCTTTTTGGTTTACAATCAGTAGTTATTCCAAAACTGACTACAAATACGATAGAAAGAAAATGAAATATCCATACACGTGCCTATAGCAATTATCTCCCTTTTTATGATCCTTTGAATTTATTTTGCTGTCTGTGTAATCTAAGCAAACAAACTGAATCTTTCAGGCTGACCTTACAAGCACCGTGAACTTTGACACCATTCGTGCTCAGATAACCCAACTCCAAGTCATAACGGGTTGTTTTTTTTAAAAGTACCATTAGATACTAGTCGTGTGTTAACATAGATATGTGGAACATATAACACAAAGCTCAAATTAACACTGACTTTCCATTTGAGAGATGTACATTGTATATAAAATGAACACTTCATACACTGCTATATTTTATATCGTCTTTCTGTCATTCTCCTCAAAGAGTGTTGCTTATCACTTCACCTATGTTCGTATGTGTGTATTCTGGTACATCAAAACAATTTCAATAATAGCTGCACTCAAAACAATTTCAATATTGCTGTTATTTACTTACCGCTCATGCTTATATCCATTGGAAATCAACTTGAGATGTATCCAATGGCACTAAATGTAGTCTATTCCTTTGTCATGAGTTCTTGACATATCCATCGTTGGATTATCCTCGAAATCCGTCATTGCTAATACATTAGGGATATTCTTCGCTTGGTTCGTTGTGGTCTGTTGGCAGTTGTGTTTTGCGCCTCTCACTGCCCGCTCATACAGGCCTACTTGACAAATTTCAGCTATGGCATCGGTCGTGCCCAGGAAACGGCCGCGTCTTTGCGTATCATACTATCTCAATTCGGCTTGTCCCGGAATGGCACGAGTTGGAAGTGGAAACATATTTTGTAGAAAGGAAAAATTAAACCCCACACGTTTTCATAGATATATATACACATAGTATGACCAGGGATATATCGTAACTATGGATGTAAAAGGCTGTATGATTAGTGCTATCCGTTCTTGAAGTCGCAATAGATTACGTAGGCACGAAGGGCGTGGCAGTGTTTGCAATCGCACGATCGAGGTACTTCATAACAACACTAGTCAACAGTGGATAATTTCTCATCTTATTAACAAATAATGGCAAGAATTACAATATCTAGGCATCAACATCAAAATTAGAATTCATAAACAGTAACATTGTCAACGACGGAATCGCGAGACAAGATATTCTGTGTACACGTTCCTTCGTCGATCATAACGTGGAAGAATAGTTTACGCACATATCCCCGGTAATAAATTTCATTAATCTACTTTGATGTAATCTCTTCCGGGTCATATTGCACGTGCTGAACAGGAAGTGACAGTGAAATGTGTTCTAAAATCGGGAGCATTGATTTTTTTCAACGGGTAGATCTAAAGCTGCCACACAAACTTATCGACATCAAAATAATTTTCCACGTTTCTTTTTATTTCTACCGAGTCGTTTGTTATTGTTTTCACGGTTATATGTTTTTGTTTCACCATGAGCATTGCAAAAGACGTACTTATAACAAGTATGGGCACGCTTGCAAATCGTGATCACTCACGGGAGAAATTCAATGAAACAGACGATTTGACAGTGTACTTTCAAGTTTTACTTAATGGAGTAAATATGTAAAAGAAACAGAATTAAAAAACTTCCACAGCACTAATTAGCAGTTATTAACAGAAGGTAAGTTTTACCCAGAACTGTCTATGTTACTAAGATGGATCGTGTTAGGCACAGAATTGTTTCGCCTTCTGTTGTACATTGTTTGTTTTGTTGTTGCTGTTTTTCTTTTTTAAAAACCCAACAACTAAAGGCAACCAGGCACAAAAACTAGTAAGACCACGAGAGATGGGGTTTACACAGTTTAATGGACAACTTTAGCAAAGGGGACGGGCAAAATCATTTTATTTTCAGATGTACGGAGGGTTACTTTTTGTTTTGATTTTTAAGAATATAAGACGTCATTTGTTCCTTATTTGTTTGTGTGTTTCTGCAGCAACAATGAGAAAGTTAAATTACGTTAACTGTTCCCTTTGATAATTGTTTTTTTATGACATTGTGTTCTTGTATTTTTCATTAAAACACACTTAAGTTTAACATGTCTCTCACTGAGTGAAGTGTTCAAGTTTAGTTGTTTAATGCACACAGACGTAAGAACAAGGATCTGTAAGACATCTATCTGAATATTCATTAAAGGCAAATTAACCACGTGCGGTAAACATGGTCTAACATTGTTTTGTCTAAGATGACCATGGTCTACCCTGGTTTCTGGTGACCATGGTCTATAATGACCATGGTATACCATGGGGAAAAATGTTGGTGACCATGGTTTAACATGGCAAACCATGGTAATACCATGGTTTTCTGTGGTAAGCCGTGGTTGACCATGGTCAACCATGGTGCCATTTCAGCTGGGTAGAGAGGTCAGCCACTGACTGATCCTGACATAACGGTGACTCCCTAAGAAGGGGCATCTGGACCTGGATCTTGTTTATGTTTCATTACCTGTGTTACAACTTCTACTCACAGACTGATCCCCCTTCATCCCACAGAAAGCCACTCCCTCCTGTCAAGTTCAGGTAGTGCCTCCAGTATGGCCACTCGTGCATGCAACAGCATAGCCCTCCAGATCATTATATGTAGTTATCTGTAGTATTGAGTAACCACATCGATATAAAAAAAGCAAGCTGTATGGATGTCAACTTCTTTATTGTGAATAGCACGACGTTTCCGAATGTATGCTTGCTCTGATGAAGGAGCATTCTAAGCAATAACACGACGTTTCGGAGTGTATGCTTGCTCTGATGAAGAAGCAAGCATACATTCCGATATGTCGCGTTATTCACAGTAAAGAAGTTCAGACATCCATACAGCTTGCTTTTCTCATGTATTCCATTGTCTTCTAAATGCCCTTCAAGAATCACATTGATATACTGATGGGATATAATGGTAAAATGTTGACATGTTCATTGAATGAAATGCAGATATTGTCTTATCCTCCCCTCAAGATTGGTTTGTAAGTGGTTGTTGAATATGATTACGTGCTCACTGGAAAATACATATTTACCAGCAGATATGGTAAACATATCTATCACCATTTGGTCCTCTATGATTCTATTACAGCACATACACCCATCAAGGAATGTCCATATTCTCTACACTCACACAGAATCATATGGTGTATTGTCATCACAGTCACTAAAAGGGGATGGCTTATACAACAGTGAGTGAGTGAGTTTGATTTTACACCACTTTTAGGAACATTCCAGCAATATCACGGCGGGGGATACCAGAAATGGGCTTCACACATTTTACCCATGTGGGGAATCGAACCCAGGCCTTTGGCATGACGAGCGAACGCTTTACCCACTAGGCTACCCCACCGCCCCTTATACAACATCTAAATAGGGTGTAATATAGACACTTATAGATAGGGTGTATACAGTCTAAATAGTGTGTAATATAAGCACCTACAAATAGGGTGTATACAGTCTGAAAAGGGTGTAATATAGGCACCTACAAATAGGGTGTATACAGTCTGAAAAGGGTGTAATATAGACACCTACAAATAGGGTGTATACAGTCTGAAAAGGGTGTAATATAGGCACCTACAAATAGGGTGTATACAGTCTGAAAAGGGTGTAATATAGGCACCTACAAATAGGGTGTATACAGTCTGAAAAGGGTGTAATATAGGCACCTACAGATACAGTGGTAATGGCACCTACAGGCGGGGAAATCTCCAACCTTAAAGAGGAATGGTATAGGCACCTATAGACAGTGAAATCTCCTTGTGTAAAGAGGAACGGTATAGGCATCTGTAGACAGTGAAATCTAGCTCCCTGTGTAAAGAGGAACGGTATAGGCACCTATAGACAGGGAAATCTCCCTGTGTAAAGAGGAACGGTATAGGCATCTATAGACAGTGAAATCTAGCTCCCTGTGTAAAGAGGAACGGTATAGGCACCTATAGACAGTGAAACCTAGCTCCCTGTGTAAAGAGGAAGGGTAGGCACCTATAGACATTTCCCTGTGTAAAGAGGAACGGTATAGGCACCTATAGACAGTGAAATCTAGCTCCCTGTGTAAAGAGGAACGGTATAGGCACCTACAGACAGGGAAATCTCCTTTGAGTGGCATTTTAGAAGTTGGTAAGTACAATATAGAACAAACTTTATGGATAACAACTTCTTTTTATTCGTGAGTGCGACGTTTCGATACAGATTCTTGTACCGTTGTCAAGCATAATGGGACATGAAGAGGGGGGAAGTGTATATATACTGGATGTGACAATGTGACAAAGAAAACAACATAATTAACAAAGTTGTTTTCTTTGTCACATTGTCACATCCAGTATATATACACTTCTCCCCTCTTCATGTCCCATTATGCTTGACAACGGTACAAGAATCTGTATCGAAACGTCGCACTCACGAATAAAAAGAAGTTGTTATCCATAAAGTTTGTTCTATAGGGAAATCTCCCTGTGTAAAGAGGAACAGTATAGGCACTTATAGACAGTGAAATCTAGCTCCCTGTGTAAAGAGGAACGGTATAGGCACCTATAGACAGTGAAATCTAGCTCCCTGTGTAAAGAGGAAGGGTAGGCACCTATAGACATTTCCCTGTGTAAAGAGGAATGGTATAGGCACCTATAGACAGTGAAATCTCCCTGTGTAAAGAGGTACGGTATAGGCATCTATAGACAGTGAAATCTAGCTCCCTGTGTAAAGAGGAACGGTATAGGCACCTACAGACAGGGAAATCACCCTGTGTAAAGAGGAACGGTATAGGCACCTATAGACAGGGAAATCTCCCTATGTAAAGAGGAACGGTATAGGCACCTATAGACAGGGAAATCTCCCTGTGTAAAGAGGAACGGTATAGGCACCTATAGACAGTGAAATCTCCCTGTGTAAAGAGGTGCGTTATAGGCACCTATAGACAGTGAAATCTAGCTCCCTGTGTAAAGAGGAACGGTATAGGCACCTACAGACAGGGAAATCTCCCTGTGTAAAGAGGAACGGTATAGGCACCTACAGACAGGGAAATCTCCAACCTTAAAGAGGAACAGTATTGGCACCTATAGACAGTGAAATCTCCCTGTGTAAAGAGGAACGGTATAGGCACCTATAGACAGGGAAATCTCCAACCTTAAAGAGGAACGGTATGGGCACCTACAGACCGGGAAATCTCCCTGTGTAAAGAGGAATGGTATAGGCACCTATAGACAGTGAAATCTCCCTGTGTAAAGAGGAACGGTATGGGCACCTACTGACAGGGAAATCTCCCTGTGTAAAGAGGAACGGTATAGGCACCTACAGACACAGCCTAGTTTCAGTCAAGATAAAACACTGTTCATGCATCCGGCTTCCTTCAGGTTGTCACAACTATCAGATAACATTTGATGTAAAGGATCAGGAGTTAATTTATGAATTGACAACTGTATCTGCCCAGCTCAGAAATGGGTACCTGTTTGTGACTGTTGATCCAAATGTATGTCATAGCAAACATTATTCATGGTGTGAGTTAAGCATGCCTGATATATAGTTTGTGTGATGGATATGATTTGGTATGTACTATTTAAATAGCAGATTTGTGTTTGGTCAATACTGATCGTATCTGCCCAGCAGTTACATACCTTCTCGCAGTCTGTGTCTCTTATCAGGATTCCAGTGATCTAAGAAAAATGGATTCTCAAAATCCATTCTTGTAACCATGAGTTATGTGATCTAAACATGGTAGATTCTCCCAGCCCATGTTTGTAACCAGGATTCCAGTGATCTCATCTTGATTGGTAGATTTTCCCAATGCATGTGTTTAACCAGAATTCTATTGATCTAAACATGGTAGATTCTCTCTGTCCATGTGTTTAACCAGGATTCCAGTGATCTCATCTTGATTGGTAGATTTTCCCAATGCATGTGTTTAACCAGAATTCTATTGATCTAAACATGGTAGATTCTCTCAGTCCATGTGTTTAACCAGGATTCCAGTGCTATAAACATGCTAGATTCTCTCAGTCCATGTTTGTAACCAGGATTCCAGTGATTTTAACATGGTAGAATCTCTCAATCCATGTGTGTAAGTGATATTCGTGTGATCTAAAAATGATATTGCATACAACTTATGAACTCACTTTATTATTGACTCACCAACTTCTAGAATGCCAGTCAAACAATCTAAACATGGTAGATTCTCTTTCTCAGTCTTTGCTTCTTACCAGATTCCAATGTTCTGAGTATGTTAGATTCCAGTCACTTAGAAACCTCACAGATTCATGTTTGAATCTTTATATCAAAGTATGTTACAGAATTTGGAACTGATGATAAGAACATGTACAAGCCATAACTGTAGAGTGAAATATCAATGAAATGTAAAAGTGTTTGTCTCAACTCCGGTAGTTCCTGAGCACTGCAGTGCCAGCAAGGCAAGAAGGTCTTTTCCTGCTAATTGTTGCAGAGTTGTCCCTGAATGCCAATCAACCTTTTCAGTTCACATCATCTGTCACACTTGTCATCACTCAAAACAGATGCTTTTACATTCCAAATAGTGATAACAAGCTCTTTTTGTCGGAAACACTGTGTAGTGCTGTCACTGCCTTGTATGGTTGTTTTTTAAGAGAAATCAGATCAAGCATATGCTGATGTTAGCACTTCATTTGCTTTAGTTGTAAAAGTTTCCAGAAACATGATAAAAAATGTGTTTGAACAACCTTTTCGTACTGACACCCTTATAATCTAGGTTTTTGAGGTTATTGATTTTATTGCAGTTATGTTTTGCCTATTATGGTATAGAAACACACTAAGACTGCAGCAAATGTACAAGTATGTGCATACATTTTCAACTAGCACAAAATACCAACACATGTCTGACATTTGTTTTACCTCCTGATACCGTCACAATTATCCAGAATATAACTGACATTATCATTATCAATGTATCCAGAATATAACTGACATTATCATTATCAATTCTGTACCCAGAGAAGACAAGTTACATTCCATGACCTGGGGGTTTGGTTTTCTTCACAACCCAAACAAAGCTACTTATCGATGACCTGCTGTTGTATTCATACTACTCAAAATTTGCTTAAGATGATGACTTTAAAAGGAAATAGCTGAAATTACATGCATCTGTAGAAATAGCCAAAGAATATATTGCATGAAGACATGCTGAATGAACATAAGTCCATTGTCAGGTGGGACACAATGACAACAAACAACATAAGTCCATTGTCAGGTGGGACACAATGACAACAAACAACATAAGTCCATTGTCAGGTGGGACACAATGACAACAAACAACATAAGTCCATTGTCAGGTGGGACACAATGACAACAAACAACATAAGTCCATTGTCAGGTGGGACACAATGACAACAAACAGTCAGATCAGCTGTTGGATTGGAGGATCTTACCTGAACTGAAATAGGACAAAGTCAGGAAAACAAATACAGTGTCCAAAAACCAAGTGTGTGTATGATCTTCATGATGTGACCATGCTGGCACTGTTGTCTCATGTTCCCAATAAGGGTCTTTATATGTTTGTTCTTCAGTAAGGGCTTTGCCAAGTTCCTTTAGAGTTGCTGGAAAGACAACCTCGTGAGAAGGCCATCAGTTGGGTTCAGGTCTGGTGACTGAGCTGGCCACTCCATCCTGACAATGGTCTTTTGCTCCAAGCAAGCATCAATGACCTTGACATTGTTGTTTGCTAGGATGAAGTTCAATGTGATTGTACCAGTTTACAGTCTCTCATACTTCTTCCATGCAGAGGGGGCATATGTGTATAAGTCTTTACAATCCTTAGTAGGAAATGGTGCTTTGCTTTGTGATAACAGTGTGCAAAAATTCCGTCCTGATCAAGCCAAACATGGGTTTCCAAGCGCCTGCTTCACATCAAGCACATCATGGCTCTGTATGTTGTTCATCATGAAGTATGTCGTTGTGTAGGATATTTCAATGCTTGTTTGTTGGCTTTGTATTAATTTGCAATGCCTTTATTCCAGTGTATTTGACATATTGCTCATATGTAAGCGTGAGCTAACTACATAGCTGCCTGATATCAATTCTGTCTTCTGTTTATATTTTGATTAGAACAAGTTTCATTCAGAAAAAAACAGGAATTGAAAAATACCACTGTCCGACGCCCTGGTCAAGTGCAATTCTCTGGACGGTCAAGTATATATCCACATTAAACTTTACCGTGGTACAGTCGTGCCAAACTACTGAAATGTTTTGATGTATATATTTTGATGATGAAATAAAAATGCAATTTTCTGTTGTTTATAATTGATAAAGATTATTTGCAAAAAACAAATTGTTAATTGTGGTCAAGTGAAATTAATATTTGGTCAAGTGGATTTTGAAAGTTTACTGGACCTGTGTCCTGTGGATTTTTGAAAAAAAAATTCAACCCCTGGAAACACTTTTATAATAGATGTACTACATGACTCATGTGCCAGTTGAAAATTAAACTGTCCTTCTGTACAACCCCAACAGCTGTTGTTTGTTTAGGACCTTATTTCCTGTCTTTTGATTTTACTAGAGCATAATTAACTGTTCTTTGAGTATTTCATGTTTTCCAGTACAAAGAATCGTAAACAACACTAAATGTTAAATGAGGTATGATGTGATTCACTTGTTTAATAATGGTCTTGGAAGTATCATTGTATCATTCTGCAACAGCTTGGTGTTGGAACAATGTCCAATATAGCTGATGCAAAATTTAATTTTAAAATGAGGCATTTGCGCCATTAATCCATTATTCTTTTTGGAGTCATTGGTACTGTATGTATACCAACATGTATCACTCTCCTAATACAGCATTAACACTTGCTTTAAATGTTATCAAGTATCTCTAGATGTCACCATCTTGGAGCTTGTCCTAGGACAACATGGGTTGAACAGTCACAAACCTTTGCATTCAGAAATCTCACAAGGGATTCCTTTCTCATACATTTTCTGGTCTGGAGATGATGTATGGGTCATGTCGTATTTTGTTTACTGGTCTCCGTATCTTCAGAAGTTGGGCATTTTTCTTGGCTGTAAGATTAGTGTAGAGATAGGCATATATAATGTTGTGTTGATTACACTACGTAGAGAGTTAGGCCCTATATTGAGCAGCCTGTCTGGGGGTGTAGCTGGGGCAGACTTGCTCTACATGCCTCACTGATTTGTTATGCTTGGATACCTTGTCAGAGAGGTTTTCATGGGGTTTTAAGTCATAGAGGTTGTGTCCTAAATGTTTTGTGTCTTTATATGGGTCAGACATCATGTGTGGCTTTAGAGTTCCCTGTAGACCTCCTCTAAGAATTATTCCAATGATTGAAAGAACAGTAGAATGTAATGATTATGAGTTAACATCTTGAGTTTTGATCAGCACTGAAGCTTTTGGTTGGTTGAAACAAACTGATAACATGTAGCATCTGAAATAAGGTGAAAGACAAGTCTTGAAAGCATGCTGGAAAAGAACAGTGTGATGTAGGTTGATAAGCACCAGTTTTAGTTGTGTGTATTGACAGAGATTACTGGTTGAAGTGAGAAGCCAGGAGCTGACAGCCGCCATGCTCAGCATGTGGAAGAGAATTTACAACTTGGAAAGGAACCAAGAGACCGTTTGAGATCATTCATAAGGAATCTGTTTGGGAGCAGCGTCAGATTGGCCCGCATTATCATCACAACATAAACTTAAATATGATAATTTGACACAGACAGTTGAATAGACAATTCATGAAACACAAAAGTGGACCTAGGTTTAGTTAGGGAATGGATGTGGATGATTTCTAGATCTCCCCGTTCACTACCTCATCAGGAAACCAGTTGGTACTTGAAGGACAGGTGTGTTTGGGCATCACTGCCTCCTGATGTCCTGACTTGTCCTGATGTTGGTCAGGTAGACCAGTAGCTGAGTGGTCAGGCAGGTAGTAGTTTAACGAAGGGGCTTCTCCAGATGAAACGTCTGTTGTCAGTGATGCTTGCCTGACAAGTAGAGTGCTTAATGATGAAGTTGATAGTGACGGTATACAGGCAGATGTCTATGTGTAAATATGTATACTGATGTATACATGGTACAGCAAGACTGTGTGTGTGTGGGGGAGGTGAGGGGGTTTACATCCTTCAGTCAGTATCATGCAGGAATATCATGCTTATATATACAAAGCAGAGCTGGCATTCAAAGTAGGAGTTCAACACTTCCCATATATGGGTACATGTCTTTTGGTACAAAATTTAGAAAACATACACTAAGCATGATATGAAACTTTTTTAAAGCGTATTTTCACAAAATACAGACTTGATCCAGAAAGCTGAAACACATATTGTTAAAAAAATACAGGAGATAGGTTTGGGAATGGTTTAAAACCAACTAAAACATCAGTCTTTTTAATTTCCTGATGCATGACCAAATGTTGGAAATTCCAACTGGCTGTAGGAATGGTGTAGGGTAGAAAACCAGATGAAACTGAACACAGAACCAGAGCATTGGGGAAAGAAAAAGGAAAGTGCTTTCCATGACAGGACTGTGATGTTGGTAGAACTTGGCGTAGAGATGGTTCTGCTGGAGCTCCTGACAAAACACTCTGTCTCTTGGTGAGGCAATATGATATCTCTGTACTGCAGTCTTTGCAAACTTCTCTAATCGTTGTGTCTTGCTCAATTTGTAGTTAGTGTGAAAGCACTCTTTCAATATGTTGTAGTAGATGCAAAGGTAGCAAGTGTGTGGCATATTTCTTCCATACTGGCAGTGGGGGTTCCACACAGGCTATCAAATTCATAAACACCCCTCTTCCATCTCTTATCATGACAGCCAACAATTGCAGAACATTCTTTGTCATAATCTTGTCAGCAGTTTCACAGTAAACAATTGTTCAACTTCAACTGTCTGATTGTCAGCTTGTCAACTGTCCTTTTATGTTGAGCAAAAGTCAAGCAGCTCTGGCTTCTTGTGTCATATTTGAATGATTGTTCAATAAAAGTAACATTCAAGGCCTTAATAAGCTTTCAATAAATTTCCCAATTTGATACTAAAGTGACATACAGTTTCCTGTTTGAACTTTACCCTGTCCCCTTGTCTATTCAGTCGGACAGTTGACTTGCCTTGACTGTGTTTGTGATGCTTGCAACCAGTAGAATTAGTGAGATGTCATGGTGTTAAATGTTTCTCTTAAAGTATCATTTCAATGCACAAGTTAATATAAAGTTCATTCCTACCAATGTTAAAGTGACCCAGTGTGTGTGTATATATGTAAGGCTGTAACACTGCAATATTTTCAAGGAGTAGTATATTTTTAAACTGACTTATTTATGATAAATAACAGATTAATTTTATGCCTAAAATATGTTTGTTTATGTTTATGAAAGTATATTGTTTATTGATAAGTTTACACATATCATTGTTATTTGCTAACATTCAAATCTATGATATATCGATTGATATACCAGGATATTCGTACCATGATGTTTTTTGTTGATACGTATTGTCATTTATTAATCTATTAATGAAACTGGAAACGCACAGGTATGATAGCAGCCTGAGGTGTGTCATTACAATGGCTGATAATCAGCTCCTGGGGCGGTAAACATAGATTATATGGAGACAAGGACTGTAGGCAGGGCATGCACCCACGACACATGACATCTACTTCTCTTCTGTCTATCTAGACAAATATTCGGAGACCAGGCATTTCAGGGGCTTAGTTTTGTTCCAGCAAGTGTTACTAACTTTGTTGCATTGCTCTATAATGTATGGTGTTTGCATAGATCTCACTGTCAATTGTAACTGCACACTTCACATGTCATATTCAAAAACATTGTAATGTGTGTAGTAAAGCCAACGTTCTGATGTTATCGTGTGAGGGAATGATTGACCAAGTTTTGCTTGAAGTATGTACAACCATGCAAGGTATTTGGGCTAGCTTTCACCTGAAGAGGTCTTGACCTAGCACCTAGGTTATAGCAAGCTATTGTTTGACCATAGGTCGACCTGTTTATTGTTCCATTGACACAGCTCAAGTCCTGTTTGGCTTAATTTCTAAAGCTCTCCTTCAGTTTGTGTAGGTCCTTTTAGCTGTGCGAAGAGGTATGGACAGAGAGTGCAGTCAGGCAGGCACAGAAAGTCACAGCTCTAACCAGTGTTTGCCTAACATTAAGTTTGTGTGACACGAGACACTGACACCAAGCTGTCACCTCTATCCTTGTTGTCATTGCACAGGTTGCTTATGTCTCCATTCCAGATCTGAATGCATGCAAGCAAGTTTTTAGCTGTATTCTATGGTTATATACTTCTGTATAGGGGAGTACAGGGATGTCACAGATGCAAAATACTGTTTCTTATACCCTCACAAACCGACAATCTAGTAATGATTGAAACTGTTGGATGCAAAACAAATGCTTATTTGAATTATAATTGTTTGTGAAAATTGTAGATTGCACATTACATACAACTCACAAGCTGTTTGATCGTTCTGGAGGCTTAGCGCTCTGTAGGAGAAAGGTCGAGGCTGGTTATTGCATTGTGGAGATGTTTTACTGCTGGGGGTAGTCAGTTAGGTTACAAGCAGTGTTATAGTCTTGAAGAGACAAAACATGGTACAATGGACCAACTATGTTTCGCCAGTATGGTCCAGACATGCAGTGATGATCTGGCAATCAAAGTGATCCAATGGATCCATATTTTAGTGGACCCCACCGATCTTTCCTCTGATGGCTAACATTTATATTTCCTAATTACCTACATGTCTTGGAGAGCGTATTGCACGTACCAGGTACTTTCTTGTATGATGTATGGTGTTACAAACATACAGAAGAACTGAGCTTTGTCTAAGACGTACGTTGCTAAATTGTCAGTGCAAAAGAAAGGGAAGTTATTATCAGAGACCCTTATGATAAAGTAATTGTATACTGAGAGTAATATTTCAGTATCACATCTTCAACAGACATTTTGCTTTGTGGCCTGGTATTGCCAGACAGCTGATTTGCTGCTTCAAATAGATATTTCTTGCAGTGCTGGTGTTCATTTCATTAATGAACTGGGGAATCCATAGCTTCTATTACTGTTCAATAAATAGAGAAACCCTCATTTCATAAAAGGATATTATTGCAAGGAATGTAAACATGTTATTGGATTACAAGCAATAGACAAACAGATCGCAGTTATGCCGATCTTGCTGTTTGTGATTGCTGTATTTATGAACACATTGTGATGTAATTAGCACACATGAAATTAACTGGAAATGACATGGTATGTCCCATGTTATTTAACAAAGAGGTATATTATGAACATGTTCATAATAGGGAATATAAGAATACTTGCCTTTTTGATGTGTTACCTTTTGTAACACAGTGTCTTTTTTATCAACATTCAGAATGCAAGATCAACTGGTGAAATGCTGGCTAACCTTCATATTGCCTATGACTGTATAATGATAGACAGTATGATATACTATGCATAAACAGCCTGCCAGGAAAGGGTGGTTCCAGGCTATGATGCCTGCCTACAGTGTCAGGACAGGGTGGTTCCAGGCTATGATGCCTGCTTACAGTGCCAGGACAGGGTGGTTCCAGCCTATGATGCCTGCCTACAGTGCCAGGACAGGGTGGTTCCAGCCTATGATGCCTGCCTACAGTGCCAGGACAGGGTGGTTCCAGCCTATGATGCCTGCCTACAGTGCCAGGACAGGGTGGTTCCAGGCTATGATGCCTGCTTACAGTGTCAGGACAGGGTGGTTCCAGGCTATGATGCCTGCCTACAGTGTCAGGACAGGGTGGTTCCAGGCTATGATGACTGCCTACAGTGTCAGGACAGGGTGGTTCCAGGCTATGATGACTGCCTGCAGTGTCAGGACAGGGTGGTTCCAGGCTATGATGCCTGCTTACAGTGCCAGGACAGGGTGGTTCCAGGCTATGATGCCTGCCTACAGTGCCAGGACAGGGTGGTTCCAGCCTATGATGCCTGCCTACAGTGCCAGGACAGGGTGGTTCCAGGCTATGATGACTGCCTACAGTGTCAGGACAGGGTGGTTCCAGGCTATGATGCCTGCCTACAGTGTCAGGACAGGGTGGTTCCAGGCTATGATGACTGCCTACAGTGTCAGGACAGGGTGGTTCCAGCCTATGATGACTGCCTACAGTGTCAGGACAGGGTGGTTCCAGCCTATGATGCCTGCCTACAGTGCCAGGACAGGGTGGTTCCAGGCTATGATGACTGCCTACAGTGTCAGGACAGGGTGGTTCCAGCCTATGATGCCTGCCTACAGTGTCAGGACAGGGTGGTTCCAGGCTATGATGACTGCCTACAGTGTCAGGACAGGGTGGTTCCAGCCTATGATGACTGCCTACAGTGCCAGGACAGGGTGGTTCCAGGCTATGATGCCTGCCTACAGTGCCAGGGACAGGGTGGTTCCAGGCTATGATGTTTGCCCACAGTGCCAGGACAGGGTGGTTCCAGGCTATGATGCCTGCCCACAGTGCCAGGGACAGGGTGGTTCCAGGCTATGATGTTTGCCCACAGTGCCAGGACAGGGTGGTTCCAGGCTATGATGCCTGCCCACAGTGCCAGTGACAGGGTGGTTCCAGGCTATGATGTTTGCCCACAGTGCCAGGACAGGGTGGTTCCAGGCTATGATGCCTGCCCACAGTGCCAGGGACAGGGTGGTTCCAGGCTATGATGCCTGCCTACAGTGCCAGGACAGGGTGGTTCCAGACTTTGATGCATGTCCACAGTGCCAAACAGTCTAGTTATGTATGTTGTAAGATACCAATGCAGAATAATTCAGGCTCTGTAGGTTATCTGGTAGATATATAAACGTCACATGATAGATTGAAAGACTTACAGTAATGTGAATGAGATCCTGGAATGTTAGATGATGAAATTCCACAGTTCAGAATTCATGGAAGTCAGCTTTGTCACCAGCTGAGTCTATTTGCGTAAAGAATGTTTTCCATTTCTCAGCATGAAGTCAGACAAAGAGTCCTATTTCAGAGTCAAGGACAGATAGTGACTTTCCATCCTTGTAGAAACCCAATTATGGACTGAATGAATATGAAATACAGCAAACTAAATGTGTGAAAACACGCTATCTGAGCAGTGAAGCATGATGACTTTATGGTGAACCATATCATTGTTGGTGCATGTATTGATTGCTTCTACATTGATTGTAAATACCTTTTGTGCTTCAGGAACAACACATTTATGCAAATGCTCTACATCATTTGACAGTTGCCATTCTGGCTAATGTTGATATATGAGCGATACAGTGACCTGGTGGGATTAAAGTGGCATTAAACAATATATCTTAGCAAAAACATAGGTGTAGGATTTGCCGTCTTGTATATGCAACTAAAGGCCTATTTTTCATAGATATGTGCATGCATGGTTTGAAATCAATCTTGATGCAGAAATAGATTTGCTACTTACATACCGAGAATGACAGACTAAGTTGAAATCATAATTCTATAAGTATTTTTAATGTTAGGAGTCATTGAAATGATAAGCTGTAAAAAAGGCCAAAAATAATGTTTTTTCAACTGGCATCTACAATCAGTGAGTTGGATTTGATGTTGATTAAGCATATTTAAATTTGGTAGAGACACACACGACAGGTAAACATGGGCAGAAAGTCCAGAGTAAACTGTTCGTAGTGAGGAATTTTTTAATCATTCCCACCAAATATCATTTTTAAATTACTGATGATAGTGACTGATAAACTTTATGTTTTTGAAATAAAATAAACTCTTTCACAAACAATACGGAACCAAGCATTAAGTTGAAAACCAATTTTTAGTGTTTTGATATTAGCACAGCACGATGTAGAGAGGTGTACATATACATAACATATTGCCTCACTCTGGGGCAGCTGGTAATGTCTCATGGCCATTTCAAGAGACAAATTCTGTTCTGTGGCTTGACACCTGTCTTTTGTTCTTGTAATGACATTTTCATTTATCTTCAGCTCTGTTGTGGCTGCAAGGAGAGTCCTTCACCTGGGTGAAATGGACCTCCATCTTCATTTCAGTGATAGGATCCTGTTTCTCATCAGAGATAGCAGTATAGTTGTGATCAGGTTGCTCTCTGTTTAGCCATCACCTTGAGTCAGGTAGCCAGCTGAGGCATCGATAAACACAGGATGACAGACAGACAGACAGACAGACACACACACTGAAATAATTCTGACTATCTGTATAGCGTTATAATGATGCATTACATATGGAGAGCTGGTCAAGGTCTTGTGTTGAGCAGAACAGACTATTCACACAGGCTACAAATCAATGTTGAAGACATTAACAAGATGTCTACTCAGCAATTCATCAAGTGAGTTATCAATTGGGGATTAAAGATATCTTTTTGAAGTTGTTGCCAATGCTGCCTGTACAGAAATGGAACAATGCCCATGTGGTTTGGCCTGAAGCTGAGGAGTCCTTCCCAGCTGAAATGAGCATGCAAAAGACCATGGTATACCATAGTAGACCATGGTTCACAGACCATGGTTGACCATGGTGTATCATGGCTTGCCACGTCCGGTAAATGGCACCACAGTTTACCATGGTAAAATAAGACCATGGTCTACCATGGTAAAAAGAGATCATGGTCAACCATGATAAAAAGAGACTGTGGTCTACCATGGTCAAAAGAGACCATGGATTACCATGGTAAAAAAGACCAGGGTCTATCATGGTTTAACCACGTGCGGTAAATGGCACCACAGTTTACCATGGTAAAAAGAGACCACGGTGTACCATGGATTTATAAACCACGCGGTAAATGGCACCACGGTTTACCATGGAAAAATGAGACAATGGTGTGCCATGATTTGCTATGATCTACCATGGTAAAAAGAGACCATGGTGTACCATGGATTACTACTGAAAAAATGAGACCATGGTCAGTATACCCTGTTCGGTAGATGGCACAACAGTTTACCATTAGAATAACCTTTGGTTATTGAGACTATGGTAAGAAACCAACAGCGCCATACCACAATACATAGTCATATACACCATGGCATAGAGATCAATTAGAATATAAGGTATTGAAGAATTAACATTAAACAAACTCATGCACTGAAAGCAAACTGTTTAAATTATGAAGACACATTTTATTACTAACACTGACAGATTTAAATGAAAGATAATTTGAGGATAGCTGTTGGGAAACTCACAGGGATTGAGGGATAAGTCTAAAGCAAATTAGAGTTACATATCCAGTAATGCTGCTAGGGACAAATGGCATGTGGACATGTTCATCATTTTTCAGAGGATATTCTTATTTATTATTTTATTTTAAAAACATCTTTAGGGCAGCTTGGATGTCAATCAGTCTGTATCCAGGAAAATTAACTAATTTGGAACTGTATGGGAGGACAGTTGTTATCAGTCCCGGTTTCTCTCACCAGGTCTGGATACTGACAGGTCAACCAACTCTCAACCTATAGCATGAGTATGGGAGTACAGTTGTTATCAGTCCCGGTTTCTCTCATCAGGTCTGGAGACTGACAGGTCCCAATCAACCAACTCTCAACCTATAGCATGAGTATGGGAGGACAGTTGTTATCAGTCCCGGTTTCTCTCAACAGGTCTGTAGACTGACAGGTCAACCAACTCTGAACCTATAGCATGAGTATGGGAGGACAGTTGTTATCAGTCCCGGTTTCTCTCACCAGGTCTGTAGACTGACAGGTCCCATTCAACCAACTCTCAACCTATAGCATGAGTATGGGAGGACAGTTGTTATCAGTCCCGGTTTCTCTCACCAGGTCTGGATTCTGACAGGTCAACCAACTCTCAACCTATAGCATGAGTATGGGAGGACAGTTGTTATCAGTCCCGGTTTCTCTCACCAGGTCTGTAGACTGACAGGTCCCAGTCAACCAACTCTCAACCTATAGCATGAGTATGGGAGGACAGTTGTTATCAGTCCCGGTTTCTCTCACCAGGTCTGTAGACTGACAGCTCCCATTCAACCAACTCTCAACCTATAGCATGAGTATGGGAGGACAGTTGTTATCAGTCCCGGTTTCTCTCATCAGGTCTGTAGACTGACAGCTCCCAGTCAACCAACTCTCAATCTATAAATCTATAGCATGAGTATGGGAGGACTGTTGTTATCAGTCCCGGTTTCTCTCCTCATTTCCTTATGACCTCAGCTTCATTAATTCTACATATGCATATAATGTTCTAACTGTCTAGCTTGATGCCCCATATAATGTTCTAACTGTCTAGCTTGATGCCCCATATAATGTTCTAACTGTTTAGCTTGATGCCCCATATAATGTTCTAACTGTCTAGCTTGATGCCCCATATCATGTTCTAACTGTCTAGCTTGATGCCCCATATCATGTTCTAACTGTCTAGCTTGATGGCCCCATATCATGTTCTAACTGTCTAGCTTGATGCCCCATATCATGTTCTAACTGTCTAGCTTGATGCCCCATATCATGTTCTAACTGTCTAGCTTGATGCCCCATATCATGTTCTAACTGTCTAGCTTGATGGCCCATATCATGTTCTAACTGTCTAGCTTGATGCCCCATATCATGTTCTAACTGTCTAGCTTGATGCCCCATATCATGTTCTAACTGTCTAGCTTGATGGCCCATATAATGTTCTAACTGTCTAGCTTGATGCCCCATATCATGTTCTAACTGTCTAGCTTGATGCCCCATATCATGTTCTAACTGTCTAGCTTGATGCCCCATATAATGTTCTAACTGTCTAGCTTGATGCCCCATATAATGTTCTAACTGTCTAGCTTGATGCCCCATATAATGTTCTAACTGTCTAGCTTGATGCCCCATATCATGTTCTAACTGTCTAGCTTGATGCCCCATATAATGTTCTAACTGTCTAGCTTGATGCCCCATATCATGTTCTAACTGTCTAGCTTGATGCCCCATATCATGTTCTAACTGTCTAGCTTGATGCCCCATATCATGTTCTAACTGTCTAGCTTGATGCCCCATATAATGTTCTAACTGTCTAGCTTGATGCCCCATATCATGTTCTAACTGTCTAGCTTGATGCCCCATATCATGTTTATGGGACTTGACATGGAACAGTGTGTTTCCACACACTGAGCAACTAGAGATGTCAAGACTTGAATACATGCCCACTGATTCGTTGTTTAATCTTGTCCAAACCTCCAGTGGACAGTGCACAAATCTCATGTTCTCCAGCTATTATTAAATTAGTAGATCAGTCAGGGGAGACGATGTCTGTGGTATATTTGTATGTAATTATCCTTTGATCTTAGACGTCACTGTTGTACCTGGAGGGAGGGGTATTTGATGGGTCATCCATTACCTGTACAGTGAGATGTCACTTTAACAGCGTGTTGATGATTATAAGCCCTGGAGGTGTGGGCTGAAGTTTACCAATAGTCTGTGCTGGCCATATTGTGTTAGCGAAGGAGAAGTATCACGAACAGAATGCAACAGAATTTAAGATGAATAGTCATTTATAAATGATGGAAATGTGCTGGTTCTCATACTGAGGTATCTTTAATTACAACAGAAATAGAAGATTTCTGAAAATTAATCTGTCTCATTTTGTTCATCAAAAATAGCAGTCAGTGAAACTATCAGTGAAGTATGTGATTAGTATTGACAGTGGAGTTTCCCGAAGGCTGTCCTTGTTATGGTCTACAGTATAGTACACATAGGCTGACTTCTTCACAACCTCATGAATAGTATTGACAGTGGAGTTTCCCGAAGGCTGTCCTTGGTATGGTCTACAGTATAGTACACATAGGCTGACTTCTTCACAACCTCATGAATAGTATTGACAGTGGAGTTTCTCGAAGGCTGTCCTTGGTATGGTCTACAGTATAGTACACATAGGCTGACTTCTTCACAACCTCATGATTGTATCATTCAGTAATAGCTTATTCGAAATATTATCCTTGATTATTACCTCAAGAATTGATATATCAGGATTCAGATAATGGGAAAATATATAAATATTATAGTAGTTTCATCAAGGTCAGTAATAGCTTGGAGAAAGGCACCAGTCTAAGGTCATAAAAACCTGTTTCAAACTTAATATTTAAAATGGTATAAGTTATATCTATATAGTGTTAAGATGTTTCTACATAAATCAACTAGCCTAAGGTAACCAGAAATCCTCTCTCAGACACACCTTTCAATAAGGCAAACGTTATGTCAACATTGTTTAAGAAATTGCCTTAATCTATTTTGCATAAATTAACCAATCATTAGCTATATTAAAGTAACAATAAGCTAACACTTTAATTTAGGCCTGTTAGGATTTATTGTCTATTGACATATCATGATCTCCTTCCAGTTATCTAGTAGATGGGTCAACCTGATTATTTCCAGTTCAGTTATCAGCATTAAAGACTCTGTCTGGTCATTCATTTATGGTAGGGCACACCACATTATGTAGCAACAGGCAACCTTAGTCTATTTATTGTTTAAGTTTCAGATAAATAGATAGGATTTAAGAATGATAGGCAGTAGGGTTTAGACTGTGACTCTGTAGCCCCCCCACCTGGTTGTAAGACGTTATATTGTTCTTGTAAATATATTGTTATTGGCTTCTTGTGACTTTGGACTCTTCACAAAACTAATTCCCCACAACAACCAGGACATACCTGCTGTCTTTATCATGACCTCCTTGGGATTGTCTACAGTGTAGTATATACCTGCTGTCTTCATCATGACCTCCTTGGGATTGTCTACAGTGCAGTATATACCTGCTGTCTTCATCATGACCTCCTTGGGATTGTCTGCAGTGCATTATACACCTACTGTCTTCATTATGACCTCCTTGGGATTGTCTACAGTGCAGTATATACCTGCTGTCTTCATCATGACCTCCTTGGGATTGTCTACAGTGCATTATATACCTGCTGTCTTCATCGTGACCTCCTTTGGATTGTTTACAGTGCAGTATATACCTGCTGTCTTCATCATGACCTCCTTGGGATTGTCTACAGTGCAGTATATACCTGCTGTCTTCATCATGACCTCCTTGGGATTGTCTGCAGTGCAGTATATACCTGCTGTCTTCATCGTGACCTCCTTGGGATTGTCTATTGTGCAGTACATACCTGCTGTCTTCATCATGACCTCCTTTGGATTGTCTACAGTGCAGTATATACCTGCTGTCCTCATCATGACCTCCTTGGGATTGTCTACAGTGCAGTACATACCTGCTGTCTTCATCATGACCTCCTTGGGATTGTCTACAGTGCAGTATATACCTGCTGTCTTCATCATGACCTCCTTGGGATTGTCTGCAGTGCATTATACACCTACTGTCTTCATTATGACCTCCTTGGGATTGTCTACAGTGCAGTATATACCTGCTGTCTTCATCATGACCTCCTTGGGATTGTCTACAGTGCATTATATACCTGCTGTCTTCATCGTGACCTCCTTTGGATTGTCTACAGTGTAGTATATACCTGCTGTCTTCATCATGACCTCCTTGGGATTGTCTACAGTGCAGTATATACCTGCTGTCTTCATCATGACCTCCTTGGGATTGTCTGCAGTGCATTATACACCTACTGTCTTCATTATGACCTCCTTGGGATTGTCTACAGTGCAGTATATACCTGCTGTCTTCATCATGACCTCCTTGGGATTGTCTACAGTGCAGTATATACCTGCTGTCTTCATCATGACCTCCTTGGGATTGTCTACAGTGCATTATATACCTGCTGTCTTCATCGTGACCTCCTTTGGATTGTTTACAGTGCAGTATATACCTGCTGTCTTCATCATGACCTCCTTGGGATTGTCTACAGTGCAGTATATACCTGCTGTCTTCATCATGACCTCCTTGGGATTGTCTGCAGTGCAGTATATACCTGCTGTCTTCATCGTGACCTCCTTGGGATTGTCTATTGTGCAGTACATACCTGCTGTCTTCATCATGACCTCCTTTGGATTGTCTACAGTGCAGTATATACCTGCTGTCCTCATCATGACCTCCTTGGGATTGTCTACAGTGCAGTACATACCTGCTGTCTTCATCATGACCTCCTTGGGATTGTCTATTGTGCAGTACATACCTGCTGTCTTCATCATGAACTCCTTGGGATTGTCTACAGTGCAGTATATACCTGCTGTCCTCATCATGACCTCCTTGGGATTGTCTACAGTGCAGTACATACCTGCTGTCTTCATCATGACCTCCTTGGGATTGTTTACAGTGCAGTATATACCTGCTGTCTTCATCATGACCTCCTTGGGATTGTCTGCAGTGCAGTATATACCTGCTGTCTTCATCATGACCTCCTTGGGATTCTCTACAGTGTAGTACATTTCTGCTGTCTTCATCATGACCTCCTTGGGATTCTCTACAGTGTAGTAAATTTCTGCTGTCTTCATCATGACCTCCTTGGGGTTGTCTGTTGTGTAGTATATACGGGTTGTCTTCATCATGACCTCCTTGGGATTGTCTGTTGTGTAGTATATATGAGCTGTCTTCATCATGACCTCCTTGGGAGTGTCTATTGTTTAGTACATTCCTGCTGTCTTCATCATGACCTCCTTTGGATTGTCTACAGTGTATTGCATTCCTGCTGTCTTCATCATGACCTCCTTGGGATTGTCTGTTGTGTAGTATATATGGGCTGTCATCATCATGACCTCCTTGGGATTGTCTATTGTGTAGTATATATGGGCTGTCTTCATCATGACCTCCTTGGGATTGTCTACAGTGTATTACATTCCTGCTGTCTTCATCATGACCTCCTTGGGATTGTCTATTGTGTAGTATATATGGGCTGTCTTCATCATGACCTCCTTGGGATTGTCTGTTGTGTAGTATATATGGGCTGTCTTCATCATGACCTCCTTGGGATTGTCTGTTGTGTAGTATATATGGGCTGTCTTCATCATGACCTCCTTGGATTGTCTACAGTGTATTACATTCCTGCTGTCTTCATCATGACCTCCTTGGGATTGTCTGTTGTGTAGTATATATGGGCTGTCTTCATCATGACCTCCTTGGGATTGTTTGTTGTGTAGTATATATGGGCTGTCTTCATCATGACCTCCTTGGGATTGTCTATTGTGTAGTATATATGGGCTGTCTTCATCATGACCTCCTTGGGATTGTCTGTTGTGTAGTATATATGGACTGTCTTCATCATGACCTCCTTGGGATTGTCTACAGTGTATTACATTCCTGCCGTCTTCATCATGACCTCCTTGGGATTGTCTACAGTGTATTACATTCCTGCTGTCTTCATCATGGCCTCCTTGAGATTGTCTGTTGTGTAGTATACATGGGCTGTCTTCATCATGACCTCCTTGGGATTGTCTGTTGTGTAGTATATATGGGCTGTTCTTATCATGACCTCCTCGGGTTTTGTCTATTCTGTAGTATATATGGGCTGTCTTCATCATGACCTCCTTGGGATTGTCTACAGTGTATTACATTCCTGCTGTCTTCATCATGACCTCCTTGGGATTGTTTGTTGTGTAGTATATATGGGCTGTCTTCATCATGACCTCCTTGGGATTGTCTATTGTGTAGTATATATGGGCTGTCTTCATCATGACCTCCTTGGGATTGTCTGTTGTGTAGTATATATGGACTGTCTTCATCATGACCTCCTTGGGATTGTCTACAGTGTATTACATTCCTGCCGTCTTCATCATGACCTCCTTGGGATTGTCTGTTGTGTAGTATACATGGGCTGTCTTCATCATGACCTCCTTGGGATTGTCTATTGTGTAGTATATATGGGCTGTCTTCATCATGACCTCCTTGGGATTGTCTGTTGTGTAGTATATATGGACTGTCTTCATCATGACCTCCTTGGGATTGTCTACAGTGTATTACATTCCTGCCGTCTTCATCATGACCTCCTTGGGATTGCCTGTTGTGTAGTATACATGGGCTGTCTTCATCATGACCTCCTTGGGATTGTCTATTGTGTAGTATATATGGGCTGTCTTCATCATGACCTCCTTGGGATTGTCTATTGTGTAGTATATATGGGCTGTCTTCATCATGACCTCCTTGGGATTGTCTGTTGTGTAGTATATATGGACTGTCTTCATCATGACGTCCTTGGGATTGTCTACAGTGTATTACATTCCTGCCGTCTTCATTATGACCTCCTTGGGATTGTCTGTTGTGTAGTATATATGGGCTGTCTTCATCATGACCTCCTTGGGTTTTGTCTATTGTGTAGTATGTCATGATATACTTGGAATGGTCTACAATGTAGTACAGTAAATACAAACACTCCATATCCATGTGCCCCCACACACCTTCTTTAAACCATACTGGGGTTCACACATACTGTATTGTAGAATTGAAAGGAATAGTTTTTTCTTGTCACACATTTCAGAGCTATTGCCCATGTCTTTCATCTCCTTGCATTAAGAAACAACCTCTTGACATTATACTGTATGAATATCGATGAGTAGGCTGTCTTTGCATTCTTATTGACTGTCATGAATGTCTCTCTTATCTTTTAAATGGATTTTCTTTGTGTTTCAGGTAAGTGTGATGCAGCTGTGTGACCAGCTGATGCCCTGTAGCCCTGGGTCACTCTTCAGCCTTGGTGACAGTCGGATTAGACAGAACAAGTAGGACATTCACCCACAGGCTCTGCCACATTGGTTGTCATCTTGACTTGAGCAGGCTCTCATCTCACTGGGGAGATAGCTGGTTTCTTGGGACAGGTGGTTAACTGGCAGTGGATTAATGTATGGGTCAAGACTAGTGGGACTATGTAAATAGGAGCTTGGAAGTTTTGAATAGATTGTTGTGTTGAGATGACGAGGATATGTGGAATATTGAACCAATTTTTGTTGGAATAAGGTTTGACCATCATGAATTTGGCAACTACACATTTTTTTAGACCACCTGGTGTTTGATCATTTCAGGTATATTTTGCATTTGCCTTGGTTAAACTATGGCAGGATTTACTGTATGTCAGTGAACCTCTTCTTTGGGATGGAGAGAAAGTCAGAAAAGCTTGTGAATAAATAACCTACATCAAAGGTCAATGTCACAATTTCAATTATTTGAAAACTCACTATAGCAATCTAATCATAAAGTGTTAGGTCACAAGAATCCACTTTGATTAGGTGGCATGTGGTATATTTTCATTGTTATATTGAATTTCCTCAAATGATATCATACGTTGTTCATGTAATTGTAATTCTCAAATTCTACGAAAGGTATCAGCATTTATATTCAATGTTTTAAACTATAGAAAGACTGTCATGTCTGAATTGTGTCATGTAATATCCACGTTAATGATTGCTTATATCCTACCATATGCATATTGTAATTGTGGCCTTCAGGCCTGTGGCCTCTTCAGTACTAAATAAACGGATGTAATTGAAAACAGGCTGACTGGTAAAATTCCTGGCAAACTTGCTGCTGATGCTTCCTTCAAGGTCAAGTTCCCCTTTATGAATGACAAGTAATTATGGATGATCAACTTCTATATTGTTCAATAGCAACATTTCGTTATAGATACTTATTCTATTTTTATTGTGCAATAGCAATGTTTTGGTATAGATACTTATACCGTTTTCAAGCATGCATGAATAATAAGTATCTGTACCAAAATGTCACTATTGCCCAATAAAGAAGTTGATCATCCATAAATACTTGTCATTCCTCTTTCTTCTTCATTCCTAAACTTCTAGAATGCCTCTCAAACAGTTCAAGTCTCCCCTTGTTGTTAGTCACACAAAGAAGTGGTATATATTTTCTTGGTGTGGGTCACTTATCATGCTAGGAACCTATAACCTATGGAAATATTATTCCACTGGAAATGTGTGATGGCATGTTGTGGTTTCGGGTCTGTTTTTGTAATTAGTTGTTAGTATTTTATTGATTGACAAGAAAGCTTAGATCACCATTTCTAAAACTATTTCTTGGAACTGTACACAAGTTGTGGTTGTCCTAAGATTCAACTCTTGTCAAGTGAGTTTATGCAGGCTTAAGTACACAGAAGGAAGTGTACTAATGACAACAGTGTGCTGACAGCTCCAGACACGTTGAAGAGTACTTCACACCATCAGCAGTTTCAGCCACAGGCAGCGTGTTGGAAGGTTGCTAAATCAGACATTTGTCTTGTGTCAACTTAAAGGTAGATATTGATGAGTACTGGCGTATCGGCTAATTCACTACACAGAGACAGACGCAGGGCTGAACCACTTTATGCTTTTGCCTATGTCAACCAATAAATTCATCTTTGATCTGTAAATAGCATCTTAGTAATCTCTCTGTCTGGTTGAAGTGGCATATGTATCGAACATTGAGAATCCTGTAAAGAGGCAGCTAGTGCTTCAGTGCTTGGCAAAATAGAGGTATTGACTGAACTAGTAATGAGTAATACAGTCCAGCTGTTTAGGACAAGGTTTGTCTGAACCATACACATTCATAAAAGTGGTAAATTGTCTCACACCAGTACCACTTCCGGCTTTCCTACCATGGCAAGCTTACATGCAGTGATGTGACTTGAATACTGTGCAAAGTGGCATTAAACTCAACTCACTCACTCACTGGTTTCGGGAAGGTACAAAATGAACATGAAGACAAGCTGTGTAAAATATTCTCGTGAAGATAACTGATATAATTTGAGGGGATACCTACAGATCATGTTTAAGGAGTGGTTTTGACCTAGGTATAACAGAATTGTAATCACTTTTCATCTCAGTGTGCATACCCTTGAGTCCCATTTGAATGTCAGTGTTGACATAGTGACACGAACACCATTGTTGAGAGAAAATACCCTGTGAGCTTACTTGGAACTAGCAGCTCACTATCTCTCTCTATAAAATCTGATTGATGAGCATATTATAGGTTATGTATCATCATGTGCAATTTTTACAAAGTTACTTGTTGTCACCTGTGGAACTGCTAAGTTTGATTGCTTTACCAATTACTCAGGTTGCTTGTGTGTACCACTGAATGTAGGTGGGAGCTAGGGCCAGGCGGCCATGTTTGTCTGCCTCCCTCACCAGGCTTGTTTTGTTTACCTTCACTTCAAAATGGCTGCCAGTTTGTTTGTATCTCATAGTTTTCTTCAAACGTATTGTTGACTCTGTAATTTGCCAGTGGTTTGTTTTCTAATCAGAACTTAGTCCTGACAGGTAGAAAGTTAGGAAGGGGGAATGGGTGTATCTTAGAGTGGGCCAAGTGGCATGTCTTTGTGGAGTAGATCTCACAGAGGAGAGTATATCAGAGTAAGCCAGACAGAACGGAATATATAAGAGCAAGCCAAGCAGAGACGAATATATCAGAGCAAGCCAGACAGATGAGAGTATATCAGAGCAACCCAGACAGTAGAGAGTATATCAGAGCAAGCCAGACAGAGGAGAGTATATCAGAGCAAGCCAGACAGAGGAGAGTATATCAGAGCAAGCCAGACAAAAGGGAATATATCAGAGCAAGCCAGACAGAGGGGAGTATATCAGAGCAAACCAGACAGAGGAGAGTATATCAGAGCAAGCCAGACAGAGGAGAGTATATCAGAGCAAGCCAGACAGAGGGGAGTATATCAAAGCAAGCCAAACAGAGGAGAATATATCAGAGTAAGCCAGACAGATGAGAGTATATCAGAGCAACCCAGACAGTAGAGAGTATATCAGAGCAAGCCAGACAGAGGGGAGTATATCAAAGCAAGCCAAACAGAGGACAATATATCAGAGTAAGCCAGACAGAGGAGAGTATATCAAAGCAAGCCAGACAGACAGAGGGGAGTATGTCAGAGCAAGCCAGACAGAAGGGAGTATATCAGAGCAAGCCAGACAGAGGGGAGTATATCAGAGCAAGCCAGACAGGGGAGCATTTCAGAGCAAGCCAGACAGAGGGGAGTATATCAGAGCAATCCAGACAGAGGGGAGTATATCAGAGCAAGCCATACAGAGGGGAGTATATCAGAGCAACCCAGACAGAGGGGAGTATATCAGAGCAAGCCAGACAGAGGGGAGTATATCAGAGCAAGCCAGACAGAGGAGAGTATATCAGAGCAAGCTAGACAGAACGGAGTATATCAGAGCAAGCCAGACAGAAAGGAGTATATCAGAGCAAGTCCAGACAGGAGAGTATATAAAATAGAACAGGCCAAACAGAGGATAGTATGTATAGTATAGAGCAGATCACAATGTTAATTCAGTCTTTATGCAGATTGATTGTAAAAAGTATTCATTGTATGTGTAGACTGATATGTATTTGTGATTTATTTGAATAATTTTAGATTACCACTATTAATGCCATCTAGCAAACATTTCATGACAGAAATGGATACATAAATGGTAACTGTCATACTTTGAAGTCATTGGTAGTAGCCATGTAACAGGTATATGCCAACATGTCATTGTCACTATTAAATAGCAAGATCGAGTGAAAGTTTCATGGTGACTGATCTAATTGTTCCATACATTAAACATATACAGAAATAGCAATCATTTATTCCAAAGCGCTTTGCGTATGGTCATTCGCTCATTAGAGACGTTTTGAAACAACTCGTAAGATAAATGGTATCTGACAGACACTCATGTAGTAATGTCTATATCACAGAGTAGGCCACATTATAAAGCGGGCCAGACAGAGGAGATTGGAGTAGTCTGGAGTGAACAATAGTCCACAGAAAGGAATGTATGTCACAGAGTAGGCCAGACAGAGAGGAGCCTATATCATTGAGTAGGCCAGACAGAGGGGGGCATATATCACAGAGTAGGCCCATTCCTGGTGTCCCCCACCGTGATGTTGCTGGAATATTGCCAAAAGCGGCATAAAATCATATTCACAGAGTAGGCCACACAGAGGGGAGCATTATTATGATAGAGTAGGACACACAGAGGGGAGCGTATATCACAGAGTAGGCCAGACAGAGGGGAGCATACATCGCAGAGTAGGCCAAACAGAGGGGAACTTATATCATAGAGTAGGCCACACAGAGGGGAACTTATATCACAAGAGTAGGCCAGACAGAGGGGACATATATGGTTCTAGTCACAAATAGGGGGACATATGTCATTCAGGCAACTCAGAGGGGAGCATATATCATAGAGTAGACCACACAGAGGGGAACATATATCACAGAGTAGACCACACAGAGGGGAGCATATATCGTTCAGGCCACTATTTGTATAATAGTGTAGGCCTCACAGAGAAGAATGTTTGACATAGTGTAGTTCTCACAGATTGGGGTGTGTATCATAGAGTAGGCCTCACAGAGAGGGGAGTGTATTATAGTGTAGGCCTCACAGAGAGGGGTTTGTATCATAGTGTAGGTCTCACAGAGAGGGGTGTGTATCATAGTGTAGGTCTCACAGATAGGGGTGTGTATCATAGTTTAGGCCTCACAGAGAAGAATGTTTAACATAGTGTAGGTCTCACAGATCGGGGTGTGTATCATAGTGTAGGCCTCACAGATCGGGGTGTGTATCATAGAGTAGGCCTCACAGAGAGGGGAGTGTATTATAGTGTAGGCCTCACAGAGAGGGGTTTGTATCATAGTGTAGACCTCACAGAGAGGGGTGTGTATCATAGAGTAGGCCTCACAGAGAGGGGTGTGTATCATAGTGTAGGTCTCACAGATAGGGGTGTGTATCATAGTGTAGGCCTCACAGAGAAGGGTGTGTATCATAGTGTAGGCCTCACAGAGAGGGGAGTGTATTATAGTGTAGGCCTCACAGAGAGGGATTTGTATCATAGTGTAGGTCTCACAGATCGGGGTGTGTATCATAGTGTAGGCCTCACAGATCGGGGTGTGTATCATAGTGTAGACCTCGCAGAGAGGGGAGTGTATTATAGTGTAGGTCTCACAGATAGGGGTGTGTATCATAGTGTAGGCCTCACAGAGAAGAATGTTTATCATAGTGTAGGTCTCACAGATCGGGGTGTGTATCATAGTGTAGGCCTCACAGATCAGGGTGTGTATCATAGTGTAGGCCTCACAGATCAGGGTGTGTATCATAGTGTAGGTCTCACAGAGAGGGGTGTCTCCATAGTGTAGGTCTCACAGATTGGGGTGTGTATCATAGTGTAGGTCTCACAGAGAGGGGTGTGTATCATAGTGTAGGCCTCACAGATCGGGGTGTGTATGATAGTGTAGGCCTCACAGATCAGGGTGTGTATCATAGTGTAGGCCTCACAGATAGGGGTGTGTATCATAGTGTAGGCCTCACAGATCGGGGTGTGTATCACAGTGTAGGCCTCACAGATCGGGGTGTGTATCATAGTGTAGGTCTCACAGATCGGGGGATGTATCATAGTGTAGGTCTCACAGAGAGGGGTGTGTATCATAGTGTAGGCCTCACAGAGAAGGGTGTGTATCATAGTGTAGGCCTCACAGAGAGGGGAGTGTATTATAGTGTAGGCCTCACAGAGAGGGGTTTGTATCACAGTGTAGGTCTCACAGAGAAGGGTGTGTATTATAGGGGAGAGACATATAGAAGAATATGACGGATTAGTGTCCTGCAAATAGGCCAGGTAATATGTTTTTAAGAGTGTTTCAAAGAATAATGTTCGTATGCTGTATTGCCTGTTACTAGTACTATGTTTGTGATGTGGTCAGTATGATGTGGTAAACAATCACTTCATGTTGCTATGCTTAACTGAGACAGCAGTCTGTGTTCAGATATAGCAGTATGTTGATGATTATATCATAATGGAGCAAATTGTCTCAAGACTTTGCCAAATATGGAGAGCACTTCGGCTGGGTTAAAATTCACATTTTCATAACAGACTGTAAAGTGATTACTCAATTCCTTGTCTTGTTGTAGCAGTTCAACAGGGGAGAGTTAGCATCCTGCTTGCGTCAGGAAAAGAAAAATGGAGAGCAGAAAAGAATTGTAATAGGAATCCCAGAATGGCATCTCTCGAGTCATATTGGTGCATTGAAGTTTGCTGGCAGACAAAGCTGACTTTGAGATGATATCTGCACAATGCAGTCAACCGGATAAGATAAGGAATGTAGGCCCTGTTGTCAAGTAGCACATACTGGGATGCCAGTCTACAGGGACACACTTTTGGTGGAAGCACCACACAACCATGGGTAGCACAAGCAGGAAGTTAGTCAAACTGCTTACGGGCGCATGCACATCCATTAACTGGCTGCAGCATTTCTTCTGGAACAGAGGACATGTTACAGTTTCAGATGGTCTTTTCTGTATTTCATATGGTCCTTTCTTTCCTGCAAATAAACCAGCTTTGAAATGGGAAGATTAGATACTAGTGTTCTTCAGAAGATGGGTGTTGATCCTCAACTTGTGATAAGGAATATTGCAATGTATATCACTAAAGGGTGTTGTATGTTAACTGTCTGATGGTAGTATCACTAAAGGGTGTTGTATGTTAACTGTCTGATGGTAGTATCACTAAAGGGTGTTGTATGTTAACTGTCTGATGGTAGTATCACTAAAGGGTGTTGTATGTTAACTGTCTGATGGTAATATCACAAAAGGGTGTTGTATGTTAACTGTCTGATGGTAGTATCACTAAAGGGTGTTGTATGTTAACTGTCTGATGGTAGTATCACTAAAGGGTGTTGTATGTTAACTGTCTGATGGTAGTATCACTAAAGGGTGTTGTATGTTAACTGTCTGATGGTAGTATCACTAAAGGGTGTTGTATGTTAACTGTCTGATGGTAGTATCACTAAAGGGTGTTGTATGTTAACTGTCTGATGGTAATATCACAAAAGGGTGTTGTATGTTAACTGTCTGATGGTAGTATCACTAAAAGGGTGTTGTATGTTAACTGTCTGATGGTAGTATCACTAAAGGGTGTTGTATGTTAACTGTCTGATGGTAATATCACAAAAGGGTGTTGTATGTTAACTGTCTGATGGTAGTATCACTAAAGGGTGTTGTATGTTAACTGTCTGATGGTAGTATCACTAAAAGGGTGTTGTATGTTAACTGTCTGATGGTAATATCACAAAGGGTGTTGTATGTTAACTGTCTGATGGTAGTATCACTAAAGGGTGTTGTATGTTAACTGTCTGATGGTAGTATCACTAAAGGGTGTTGTATGTTAATGTCTGATAGTATCACTAAAGGGTGTTGTATGTTAACTGTCTGATGGTAATATCACTAAAGGGTGTTGTATGTTAACTGTCTGATGGTAGTATCACTAAAGGGTGTTTGTATGTTAACTGTCTGATGGTAGTATCACTAAAGGGTGTTTCATGTTAACTGTCTGATGGTAGTATCACTAAAGGGTGTTGTATGTTAACTGTCTGATGGTAGTATCACTAAAGGGTGTTGTATGTTAACTGTCTGATGGTAGTATCACTAAAGGGTGTTGTATGTTAACTGTCTGATGGTAGTATCACTAAAGGGTGTTGTATGTTAACTGTCTGATGGTAGTATCACTAAAGGGTGTTTCATGTTAACTGTCTGATGGTAGTATCACTAAAGGGTGTTGTATGTTAACTGTCTGATGGTAGTATCACTAAAGGGTGTTTCATGTTAACTGTCTGATGGTAGTATCACTAAAGGGTGTTTCATGTTAACTGTCTGATGGTAGTATCACTAAAGGGTGTTTCATGTTAACTGTCTGATGGTAGTATCACTAAAGGGTGTTGTATGTTAACTGTCTGATGGTAGTATCACTAAAGGGTGTTGTATGTTAACTGTCTGATGGTAGTATCACTAAAGGGTGTTTCATGTTAACTGTCTGATGGTAGTATCACTAAAGGGTGTTGTATGTTAACTGTCTGATGGTAGTATCACTAAAGGGTGTTTCATGTTAACTGTCTGATGGTAGTATCACTAAAGGGTGTTGTATGTTAACTGTCTGATGGTAGTATCACTAAAGGGTGTTGTATGTTAACTGTCTGATGGTAGTATCACTAAAGGGTGTTGTATGTTAACTGTCTGATGGCAGTATCACTAAAGGGTGTTGTATGTTAACTGTCTGATGGTAGTATCACTAAAGGGTGTTGTATGTTAACTGTCTGATGGTAGTATCACTAAAGGGTGTTGTATGTTAACTGTCTGATGGTAGTATCACAAAAGGGTGTTGTATGTTAACTGTCTGATGGTAGTATCACTAAAGGGTGTTGTATGTTAACTGTCTGATGGTAGTATCACTAAAGGGTGTTGTATGTTAACTGTCTGATGGTAATATCACTAAAGGGTGTTGTATGTTAACTGTCTGATGGTAGTATCACTAAAGGGTGTTTCATGTTAACTGTCTGATGGTAGTATCACTAAAGGGTGTTTCATGTTAACTGTCTGATGGTAGTATCACTAAAGGGTGTTTCATGTTAACTGTCTGATGGTAGTATCACTAAAGGGTGTTTCATGTTAACTATCTGGTAGTAGTGTCACTATAGGCTGTTGCACAGTTGATAACTGTGTCTTGGTTGGTAAAGCGATGTAAACTAGTTGGTAGGGGAGGTGGACACACATGGACACAATGTAAACTACCGAACAAGGGAAACATGCCCGTGGACAGTTGACTTGGGTTGTACTATTTGCAGTCAATGAATGTTTGTTGTTTTATTAACCTGTTCCAAACTGGAGCTATGCAGCAGGTAGCAAGGCATTCATATGTTGCCAATATTTGACATACAAGAGTAATCTGTTGCTGGTGTTTGTGACCACCTTGAGGTAATGTCACTGTCCCTCCCACTGTCTGTGTGTCACACCTTGTGACTCCCCACCACACAACTGGTGTACTGCTGTTCTGTGTGTCACACCTTGTGACTCCCCACCACACAACTGATGTACTGCTGCTGTTCTGTGTGTCACACCTTGTGACTCCCCACCACACAACTGGTGTACTGTTGCTGTTCTGTGTGTCACACCTTGTGACTCCCCACCACACAACTGGTGTACTGCTGCAGTTCTGTGTGTCACACCTTGTGACTCCCCACCACACAACTGGTGTACTGCTGCTGTTCTGTGTGTCACACCTTGTGACTCCCCACCACACAACTGGTGTACTGCTGCTGTTCTGTGTGTCACACCTTGTGACTCCCCACCACACAGCTGGTGTACTGCTGTTCTGTGTGTCACACCTTGTGACTCCCCACCACACAGCTGATGTACTGCTGCAGTTCTGTGTGTCACACCTGGTGTACTGTGTGTCACCCACCACACAACTGGTTCACTGCTGCTGTTCTGTGTGTGTGTGTCACACCTTGTGACTCCCCACCACACAGCTGGTCACACCTTGTGACTCCCCACCACACACAGCTGGTCTACTGCTGCTGTTCTGTGTGTCACACCTTGTGACTCCCCACCACACAACTGGTGTACTGCTGCAGTTCTGTGTGTCACACCTTGTGACTCCCCACCACACAACTGGTTCACTGCTGCAGTTCTGTGTGTCACACCTTGTGACTCCCCACCACACAGCTTGTCTACTGCTGCTGTTCTGTGTGTCACACCTTGTGACTCCCCACCACAAAACTGGTGTACTGTTGCTCTTAGATCTACTTCCTCGTCCATGCAGCCAGATGGATAGGCAAAGGGTTTCACATTGTGCACTTGTGTTTTTAGTAACATGTTGTTTATGTTTTGCTCAATGTTTTTGCATCTGCATCATGTTAATCAGAATTGTGGGTACAAACCAGTCATTGTGATGTCATGTGTGTAACTGACTCTGCATGGAGCACAGCATCAGCCTGTGAGGCAGTTCTTGCCAGTATGTAGTAATAAGATACCCTAGTATGATGTTTGCATGAAATATGATGGATAACATTGCTGAAATACATGAAGGCTAGGAGAACCATTAGCTGTGGAATTGACATAGGTGAATGCTTGTTTATTTCACTATCGTGCCATGTCAGCTGTGACAGTTGTTCTAGTATCATGCATGATGGCTATGTCAATTGACACTGTGATAGAGTAATGACTGGAATATCTGGGAAAGCTTTCTGTTGTTCTACTGCTCAGTACAGATGGCCTGACAAATTGCCAGAGAGAAGTAGAGCAGTCTGTTACACTCTCCAGATGAACTGCTTGTGTGGATTTCAAGCAGATTAGCTATTAATCAGTGGATGGAGTTATAGCAAGTTTACACCTGATAATAATTAATGGTATATTTGGTTACCAAGAGTGTCTTCCTTTTTACAATGAAATGTCCTATGCTTTATTAGTGTGTGTGTGTGTGTGTGTGTGTGTGCGTGCGTGCGTGCGTGCGTGCGGCCGCGTGCATGCATGTGTGTGTGCGTGTGCATGCGTGTGCATTAGTGGTGGTCTGTTTTATTGAAATAATCGAAGATTGGTCGTAATGACTAAACGACCAAGCAATCGATCATGTTTTCTCATAATCGAACACAAACAATTTTGGAGCACTTGTTTGCATTACCAATATGTTTCACAAGGTTGGTTTTGTCTGTCACGTAAGATAAGGGACCCTTCATAATTTATGGCAGGGGAGGGTGATGATTTTTATTCAGAAGCATGTACAATGTGATTGACCCCCCCTAAAATTTATGTACAAAGTAAGTGACCCCCCCTTGCATATCATGTACAAATCAATGACCCCCCTCCCCTTCCCATATTTTTTAAGCATAATGTTGTAGTATTTTTTCATAATTGCTGACACCCCTAGTACATGTTTACAAAATTGATGACCCCCGTGCTCGCCAGAACAAAATGGGTGACCTCCCTTAAAATCATAAAACACAAACCACAACCCACAACCCATAAATTATGAACGGTCCCTAAGATAAGATATTTTTGCATAGCATTCCATGAAGAAACTGGATATATTCTATAAACTACAGATATAAACATAGTAGGTACAAAGATATACAACTACAGATACATTTCACATATAAATGATGTACATTATAACAATTTCACAAATCATATGTAGTATAATGACATGGAAACAATATGTGGTAATACTATGGTAATACACAGAATGGTAATACTATGGTGATACACAGAATGGTAATACTATGGTAATACACAGAATGGTAATACTATGGTGATACACAGAATGGTAATACTATGGTGATACACAGAATGGTAATACTATGGTGATACACAGAATGGTAATACTATGGTAATACACAGAATGGTAATACTATGGTGATACACAGAATGGTAATACTATGGTGATACACAGAATGGTAATACTATGGTAATACACAGAATGGTAATACTATGGTAATACACAGAATGGTAATACTATGGTGATACACAGAATGGTAATACTATGGTGATACACAGAATGGTAATACTATGGTAATTCACAGAATGGTAATACTATGGTAATACACAGAATGGTAATACTACGGTAATACACAGAATGGTAATACTACGGTAATACACAGAATGGTAATACTATGGTAATACACAGAATGGTAATACTATGGTAATACACAGAATGGTAATACTATGGTAATACACAGAATGGTAATACTATGGTAATTCACAGAATTCATTTAAAGTTGTAAATATGATGACATATTTTGGAAATTGTTTCAGGACTTCTGTTTGTGAAAGTTGTTAAGAATTGTTCTTTTTTAGAGAGTGTAGCAAATTCTTGATCATGATAAAGCTTTGTTTGTAGATGTGATTCTCTTTCTTTGCTATACTTTGTACAGGATATTATGTAGTGTTGCTCATCGTCTAAGACATTACACATTTCACAGAGACGTTGTTCTAGTGGAGTTGCAGGTTTTGTGTATTTATGATTACTTAACCGTAGTTTTGAGAAATGTGATCTATGAGCTTTGGTTTTACAATGAAATAGATAATTCTCAAGATTTCTAGATGACTTGACCAATCTGTATGTTCTTTTGTTATTTGAAGTAGGGGAATCACTTAATGAATGCTTGAACATGTCTTCACATTTGGGACTGGAGGTTATTCATGGTATCATAAATTACATTTAGTCATGCTCACTATTTCAAAAGTTGCTTTATTTCATTAACTTTATGAACCCAGCCTATATTGTGATCACAGAGACTGATATTTGCTTCCATGGGGTCTTTAAGGATGATATTTGTTGTGTTATCTATATGGAACTTGTAATCAATTATCTTTTTGATGATTGGTACTAGTAATGGTTACACACCTAGTTTTGCGCGAGAGGCCCAATTATGTGTTTTCTTGCCTACTCCTAGCAATGATTTACAAAACTGAAGCTGCAGTTTTTCTGGGAGCAGTGTCTCAATATTTTTTATCATTGTAAATTCTGCACCCCATACTTCACATTTTGTATAACATTATTGGTTCTATGACGGTTTTGAACAGTTTTATTGCTACTTTTACTGGAATTTCATCATGAAAGACCAATGTATTTTATCTATGATAAGCACCTGTGGCTTTCCCTAGCTTGCATACAACTTTTGAACATTCCAAGATATGTGCGCCTGTCAGCTGTGGCTACCGTTTGTCCTTGTGCTGACCATTTTATTTATCGTTCTTTCTGAAGATAACTACTTTGGATTTATCATGGTTAATTTGTAGATAATTTATGGTGCAATATCCTGATACATTGTTCAGTAGCATTTGCAATTTAAGGGGTGAATCTGATAATAACAAGAGATCATCAGCAAATACAAAATGACACATCTTAATATTACGATGGATTTTGTGGAATGTGCAAAAAAAAACCCAAAAGAACTACATGTTTTTTCTTATTTGTGCATTAACAAACACAGCCAGGAGTGAGTGAGTGAGTGAGTGAGTGAGTGGGTGGGTGGGTGGGTGGTGAGTGAGTGAGTGAGTGAGTGAGTGAGTGAGTGAGTTGGGTTTTATGCCGCTTTTAGCAATTTTCCAGCAACATCACAACGGGGGACACCTGAAATGGGCTTCACACAATGTACCCATGTGGGTAATTGAACCCGGGTCTTTGTTGTGACGAGTGAACGCTTTAACCACTGGTCTACCCCACCGCCCACACAGCCAGGAAAATTTGATAAATGATGCTAACCAATTATTTTCGATGATTGATCGGTTGTAATGAACCAATCATCAGTGATGAGATTAAAACCAAGTCCCAACACAAGTGTACATGCACAGGCATGTGCATGCTATGTGTCTGTGTGTTACTTATGTGTGAGTCAGTCCCCAGATAAAATGCTAAATAACATTTATGGTGACAAAATTGATGTTGCCCTGTGTATGTACTAAACTGTTGACTACGTGACCAGGTGGGCCGAGCACCTATGGGTTCATATATAATATAACAGGTAATTAAAGCATTCGCTGTTCATGGAGAAAGCCAAAGCTGGATTCCTCAAGTAGAATGCTAGTGTCCCTTAACTGATGCTGTTGGAATAATGCTGATAGTGGTGTAATACTCACTGTAGAATAGAAACTATGACATGTTTGGTATTGGGTGCTGGAAGGGTATGGGGAAGACACAGCTTGTTATAGCTTCTGCCTACGGTATTGAAATAGAAGCTTTTAACTTTACAACTTTCAAGGGACAAAAATAAATTTTGATGGTATGAAAATGTGCCAATTTCTACTTTGTGTCAGCATTTGAAACATTGTGAGTTGTGATACAGTAATTCATTGGGACATGTGATTGTCTTCTAAACTGTCTGGGTTGGACCTAGACACAGGAAATAAAGGACCAGACAGTGTTTCATGGCTGTGGTGAACTAACACAGTTTGACAGTAGACATATCAATGGAAGGCCCAGGCCTGGCTGACTCTACCAACACCTGACAGGTGTGTACAGTGGACTCTGTCAATACCGGCCTCTGTAAACACCGGCACTCTGTCTACATCGGCACAAAGTTTCAGTCCCGGCAGAAATGCACGTTATTATCATTTAGAAACTTCTGTAAACATCGGCATCTGTCTATTCAGGATATCGGCATTGTTTTTTCAGTCCCAACGAACAAGTTGTTATGAAAACCAATCTGTAAAAACCGGCACATGAAAGACGGCGTAACCCTTTGATGCAATTAGGTCCAAATGATGTAACAACACAATTCGCTGTGACTCCCGAGATTATTCAGAAACGGGAAGTGTTAATCAGTATCTTGTTAATCAGTGAGTGGTACGTAACACTTACCCTGAGTAATTAATACATGTAGTGGGCAGTTTGACTGTATAAACAAGCAAGTGTTTACATTTTGTTGATTCGCGGGTATTGACTCCCGAGATTATTCAGAAACGGGAAGTGTCAATCAGTTTCTTGTTAATTAGTGAGTGGCACGTGTCACTTACATAGAGGCGAATCGTTTGATGGCGGGTATCGTTCGAAAGCTCTGAACATCAACAATATCACTGTACTCTTGCCGAGAGTATTTTCACATTTGTAAGAAGCGATTTTATTGGATAAAGATTGGTTTCTAACGACGCTTTTTCACTACACTCTGCTTATAAGGCTCGTGATTGGTCAAAATCAGACACGTGACCTAAGCAGCCAATCATATTATGGAAATGGATACCGTCCTCGCAAACGAAAAATTATGGAACATATTGGACATATCGTGCTAGGTTACGGCCTATGACATAAATGCTTCAAGCATATATTTTCACATTAAGCATCGTGTCCGGGCGTCAAGACGGAGGCGGTGAAAGCCAAGATGTAACTTGTCAGTGACTTGACTTACATTGCATGATCGCACAAAAGTATGGAAATAGTAATTTTATATGTACGTTTGACAACTTTTATGAATGTTATTGTTGATTTCAATTTATTTAATGATTTCCTCGATGTTTGAAACATCGTTACTTTGCTCTTTGACAATGCTATTGTAGACCCGCTGCCGAAGCATAAACAAGAATCGTTGTTTTCAATAACATTGCGAAAAATAGTTTATAATTTTAATTAGCGCAGGCGTCATAAGCGGACCTAGCTAAACCGGCACTCTGTCAAAACCGGCATTTTTATTTGGTCCCGACTGATGCCGGTATTGACAGAGTACACTGTATATCATTACCAAGTTTACATTTAAATAGATGAGAAGGTGCACTTTGTACATCTCTATAGGGCAGGAAAAAAAGTCTCAGTCTGTTTGGATGGGTTGGTCTAAGTCAAGTATTAGTGTAGTGTTTTATAGTATGTAGTGGAAGGAGATTGTCCGCTACTTACAGAGGTATTGTATGCCTAAGAAAGTGGAAATGTGATCTGAATAAACTCTTTGTGATGTTGATAGAGTAGAAATGTCACCTTCCTTCATTTACATGCCATCAGCTGATTCACACTGGCTTCATGTTTAATCGCAACCATGAATAATGCATTTGTGCATGCCTTTGTGAATGTGAATGCATATCCCAGCCAAGAGAGAGAGTGTTGGTGGGTAGGTGGTAGGACAGAGGGAGACTGGGTGGGTGGGTAGGTAGGTGGTAGGACAGAGGGAGACTGGGTGGGTGGTAGGACAGAGGGAGACTGGGTGGGTAGGTGAAGGGACGGAGGAAGACTGGGTGGGTAGATGAGTGAGTGAGTGAGTTCTTTGGATAAAACTATCAATATTGTTCATATGAATGTGTCAGATGGTCTGTTTGCAATAATGATTATCATGTCAAGGACTGTTTCACTCGTTCTACTATAAACATTCCTGTGACTTCAATACTAAACTTGCGATACAACGTTTAATGTCATCCGTTATGCTTTACCGGTCATGAACAGAGACCATATACATGTGTTCAAACAGGATGGGAGACTTTATAATGTGAGTCATGGCAGAACGCAGGCGAATCATGTCCCCTGCTGCCCCGTGAGTGTGTCGTGAGTGGCGTGTGGAGCACCTGTTTACCTGTGCTCACTGAGTCAGCCCAGCCAGATCACCCAGCTTCTCTCAATGGCCAGGAGTGGGCAATTGTCCTCCTGCTTGCTGCCTATGCTGCACACTTGTTGGGCAAGCCCTGGATCACGGAGAGAGCTGCTGAGCTAGGGTGTGCTCATCAAATATTAGTTCAGTGGCACACTTGTTCATTGCAGGTAATGCATTCAGTCAGAGGAGACTGGCAGCAGTTGAATAAGCCACTACTTATATCTGGGGTGAATTGTAACTCCTGAATACCCTCAGTGCTTTCTGTTGAGATTTCATGGTCATAGACACGATCTGCTCAGGCATATGAAAAACCAGGTCCCCCAAAACTAGGTTACAAATAGTAATAGTAGTAATAGTAATTGGAATTGTCATTTATGTTCACAGTTCAGTTTGATTCACAGAGCACCAGATGTTTGAGTGAGTGTGTCAAAGTCCATGTCATAAAGTGCAATCTCTGAACTTTGAACTGGATATGTAGGGATAGAAATTGTTCCACATAAAGCAGGCCATTATGTTCAAAAGGGAGAATGACATGTAAATTTCCAAGAGACCATACTGCCCTACTGATGTCACTAACTGGCACTGGCAACATGGACTTTCTCTGCTAAACTTTAAACACAGAACACTGTACCAATGCAAATATAGTGCTTTAAGTAGTATGGTCGGGTATAGTTCCTAAGTTAGATATATTTGATGTGGTTATGACAACTAGTCAATGAAATGATCTGTATGTAGTAGATAAGTGTATTGAGTTGTGCCTGAAGGTGTTGTCCCAGCACACTGTGAGCAGAACAGCTCACAGTGTCATGCAGTCGCTAGCACAGGGATAATGGGAGTCATGGTTCTGTGCAATGATCCTTGTCTTCTTAATTCCTGTATTTAGTTGACATCTGTCAGATCAAGAAATTGTTACGGGTTGCTTCATAGAAATCAGTTACTTCTGACAGTGGATTTTGTTTGTTTTTGTAAAAAGCCACTAATATGGAGAGAAAGCATGTGATTGTCAGGACTATCAGATGAGAGGTGTTGCCTGTGGGTTCAGAGCTTATCTTCATAATGGCAGTTGACATGTCTGCCGTTAGTGACACCTGCCTGGCAAGTTACAGGTACTTCATCTCAGCCAAGTTATTATTTCGTCCCTTTGATTTGTCTGCTCAAATTGATTAGCCAGTGTCTTGTGGCTGCGGGCACATACGGCCAATGGAGACGGTTTGTCAAGGGCATATCCAAGACATCATTGGGGAGTTAGGAACACTGGACATTTTAACAGACAGGTTCAGGATGGTACTGTTAGCCTAGTATCTGATTGTACTGTTAGCCTAGTATCTGATTGTACTGTTAGCCTAGTATCTGATTGTACTGTTAGCTGAGTGTGAGATGGTACTGTTAGCTGAGTGTGAGATGGTACTGTTAGCTGAGTGTGAGATTGTACTGTTAGCTGAGTGTGAGATGGTACTGTTAGCTGAGTGTGAGATTGTACTGTTAGCTGAGTGTGAGATGGTACTGTTAGCTGAGTGTGAGATGGTACTGTTAGCTGAGTATGAGATGGAACTGTTAGCCTAGTATCTGATTGTACTATTAACCTAGTATCTGATTGTACTGTTAGCTGAGTGTGAGATGGTACTGTTAGCTGAGTGTGAGATGGAACTGTTAGCCTAGTATCTGATTGTACTGTTAGCCTAGTATCTGATTGTACTGTTAGCCTAGTATCTGATTGTACTGTTAGCTGAGTGTGAGATGGTACTGTTAGCTGAGTGTGAGATGGTACTGTTTGCTGAGTGTGAGATGGTACTGTTAGCTGAGTATGAGATGGTACTGTTAGCTGAGTATGAGATGGTACTGTTGGCTGAGTGTGAGATGGTACTGTTAGCTGCGTGTGAGATGGTACTGTTAGCTGAGTATGAGATGTTACTGCTAGCTGAGTATGAGATGGTACTGTTAGCTGAGTATGAGATGGTACTGTTGGCTGAGTGTGAGATGGTACTGTTAGCTGAGTATGAGATGGTACTGTTAGCTGAGTATGAGATGGTACTGTTGGCTGAGTGTGAGATGGTACTGCTAGCTGAGTGTGAGATGGTACTGTTAGCTGAGTATGAGATGGTACTGTTGGCTGAGTGTGAGATTGTACTGTTAGCTGAGTGTGAGATGGTGCTGTTAGCTGAGTATGAGATGTTACTGCTAGCTGAGTATGAGATGGTACTGCTAGCTATGTATGAGATGGTACTGCTAGCTGAGTATGAGATGGTACTGCTAGCTAGGTATGAGATGGTACTGTTAGCTGCGTGTGAGATGGTACTGTTAGCTGAGTGTGAGATGGTACTGTTAGCTGAGTATGAGATGGTACTGTTAGCCTAGTATCTGATTGTACTGTTAGCCTAGTATCTGATTGTACTGTTAGCCTAGTATCTGATTGTACTGTTAGCTGAGTGTGAGATGGTACTGTTAGCTGAGTGTGAGATGGTACTGTTTGCTGAGTGTGAGATGGTACTGTTAGCTGAGTATGAGATGGTACTGTTAGCTGAGTATGAGATGGTACTGTTGGCTGAGTGTGAGATGGTACTGTTAGCTGCGTGTGAGATGGTACTGTTAGCTGAGTATGAGATGTTACTGCTAGCTGAGTATGAGATGGTACTGTTAGCTGAGTATGAGATGGTACTGTTGGCTGAGTGTGAGATGGTACTGTTAGCTGAGTGTCTGCTAGCTGAGTATGAGATGGTACTGCTAGCTGAGTGTGAGATGGTACTGCTAGCTATGTATGAGATGGTACTGTTAGCTGAGTGTGAGATGGTACTGTTAGCTGAGTGTGAGATGGTACTGTTTGCTGAGTGTGAGATGGTACTGTTAGCTGAGTATGAGATGGTACTGTTAGCTGAGTATGAGATGGTACTGTTAGCTGAGTATGAGATGTTACTGTTAGCTGAGTATATGTATGAGATTGTACTGTTAGCTGAGTGTGAGATGGTACTGTTAGCTGAGTGTGAGATGGTACTGTTTGCTGAGTGTGAGATGGTACTGTTAGCTGAGTATGAGATGGTACTGTTAGCTGAGTATGAGATGGTACTGTTGGCTGAGTGTGAGATGGTACTGTTAGCTGCGTGTGAGATGGTACTGTTAGCTGAGTATGAGATGTTACTGCTAGCTGAGTATGAGATGGTACTGTTAGCTGAGTATGAGATGGTACTGTTGGCTGAGTGTGAGATGGTACTGTTAGCTGAGTGTGAGATGGTGCTGTTAGCTGAGTATGAGATGTTACTGCTAGCTGAGTATGAGATGGTACTGCTAGCTATGTATGAGATGGTACTGCTAGCTGAGTATGAGATGGTACTGCTAGCTAGGTATGAGATGGTACTGTTAGCTGCGTGTGAGATGGTACTGTTAGCTGAGTATGAGATGGTACTGTTATCTGAGTATGAGATGGTACTGTTAGCTGAGTGTGAGATGGTACTGTTAGCTGAGTGTGAGATGGTACTGTTAGCTGAGTGTGAGATGGTACTGTTAGCTGAGTATGAGATGGTACTGTTATCTGAGTATGAGATGGTACTGTTAGCTGAGTGATATGGTACTGTTAGCTGAGTATGAGATAGTACTGTTAGCTGAGTATCTGATTGTACTGGTTTGTTTGGTTGCTGAGTATGTGATGGTACTGTTAGCTGAGTGTGAGATGGTACTGTTAGCTGAGTGTGAGATGGTACTGTTAGCTGAGTGTGAGATGGTATGGTACTGTTAGCTGAGTGTGAGATGGTACTGTTAGCTGAGCGTAGGATGGTACTGTTTGCTGAGTGTGAGATGGTACTGTTAGCTGAGTGTGAGATGGTACTGTTAGCTGAGTGTGAAATGGTACTTTTAGCTGAGAATGAGATGGTACTGTTAGCTGAGTGTGAGATGGTACTGTTAGCTGAGTGTGAGATGGTACTGTTGGCTAAATATATCACACTCCAGCAGCCACAATGCCATTTGCTTTATAATATACCAGTTGTTCATCAGAGATTGATCAGCAAGGCTAAGTACCGTGTTATTGATGATTTGCACTGGTACGTAAGGGACCCTGCAGAATTATTGGAGACCATGTGATGCACTATAGCCAGGCTAACATGAGGAGAGGGTGACCAGCCTTTGTCATGGATAAGAAGCATCGCTAATAATTTACATTTTATCACACAGTTATCCATTCTCCAAGATACTGCTTAGATCTTATTTTGAGAAAGGGCAAACATATAGATTCTGAACCAATAGATATGTCTGCCAGATGTTTTTGTACTTTATATTCTATTGTTATTAAATTGACTGAACAAAATTATTGTGGAAAAGCAGAATATTTCATTTGCTGCCGATGTGATTGCTTTACAGGAAACTGTTTGATATGAGTGTTTTTTAAAGTGATTAGTTATTGATCATGTTGCACTTGAGACTGGAGTGGTAATAATGCTGGTGTGAACTGTCAATCAGGGCGGTTTAATGTGTGACAGGAGTTGATGAGGCTTGCTCTTCTCTGTCCTGGCCACACACTGATCTCAACCAACATGAGTTGAAGACTGACATGTTACTGTAGACTGCAATGTCATGTCCTGAAACAAGCTGTAGACTGACATGTTACTGTAGACAGCAGTGTCATGTCCTGAAACAAGCTGGAGACTGACATGTTACTGTAGACTGCAATGTCATGTCCTGAAACAAGCTGTAGACTGACATGTGACTGTAGACCACAATGTCATGTCCTGAAACAAGCTGTAGACTGACATGTGACTGTAGACAGCAATGTCATGTCCTGAAACAAGCTGTAGACTGACATGTTACTGTAGACTGCAATTTCATGTCCTGAAACAAGGTGTAGACTGACATGTTACTGTAGACTGCAATGTCATGTCCTGAAACAAGCTGTAGACTGACATGTTACTGTAGACAGCAGTGTCATGTCCTGAAACAAGCTGGAGACTGACATGTTACTGTAGACAGCAATGTCATGTCCTGAAACAAGCTGTAGACTGACATGTGACTGTAGACCACAATGTCATGTCCTGAAACAAGCTGTAGACTGACATGTGACTGTAGACAGCAATGTCATGTCCTGAAACAAGGTGTAGACTGACATGTTACTGTAGACTGCAATTTCATGTCCTGAAACAAGGTGTAGACTGACATGTTACTGTAGACCGCAATGCCATGTCCTGAAACAAGCTGTAGACTGACATGTTACTGTAGACAGCAGTGTCATGTCCTGAAACAAGCTGGAGACTGACATGTTACTGTAGACAGCAATGTCATGTCCTGAAACAAGCTGTAGACTGACATGTGACTGTAGACCACAATGTCATGTCCTGAAACAAGCTGTAGACTGACATGTGACTGTAGACAGCAATGTCATGTCCTGAAACAAGGTGTAGACTGACATGTTACTGTAGACTGCAATGTCATGTCCTGAAACAAGGTGTAGACTGACATGTGACTGTAGGCCGCAATGTCATGTCCTGAAACAAGCTTTAGACTGACATGTTACTGTAGACCGCAGTGTCATGTCCTGAAACAAGCTTTAGACTGACATGTTACTGTAGGCCGCAATGTCATGTCCTGAAACAAGCTGTAGACTGACATGTTACTGTAGACAGCAATGTCATGTCCTGAAACAAGGTGTAGATTGACATGTTACTGTAGACTGACATGTTACTGTAGACCGCAATGTCATGTCCTGAAACAAGCTTTAGACTGACATGTTACTGTAGGCCGCAATGTCATGTCCTGAAACAAGGTGTAGATTGACATGTTACTGTAGACTGCAATGTCATGTCCTGAAACAAGCTTTAGACTGACATGTTACTGTAGGCCGCAATGTCATGTCCTGAAACAAGCTGTAGACTGACATGTTACTGTAGACTGACATGTTACTGTAGACCGCAATGTCATGTCCTGAAACAAGCTTTAGACTGACATGTTACTGTAGACTGCAGTGTCATGTCCTGAAACAAGGTGTAGACTGACATGTGACTGTAGACAGCAATGTCATGTCCTGAAACAAGGTGTAGACTGACATGTTACTGTAGACTGCAATGTCATGTCCTGAAACAAGGTGTAGACTGACATGTTACTGTAGGCCGCAATGTCATGTCCTGAAACAAGGTGTAGACTGACATGTTACTGTAGACAGCAATGTCATGTCCTGAAACAAGGTGTAGACTGACATGTTACTGTAGGCCGCAATGTCATGTCCTGAAACAAGCTGTAGACTGACATGTTACTGTAGACAGCAATGTCATGTCCTGAAACAAGGTGTAGACTGACATGTTACTGTAGGCCGCAATGTCATGTCCTGAAACAAGCTGTAGACTGACATGTTACTGTAGGCCGCAATGTCATGTCCTGAAACAAGGTGTAGACTGACATGTTACTGTAGGCCGCAATATCATGTCCTGAAACAAGCTGTAGACTGACATGCAGACAACAGTGTTATGTCCTGGGACAAATTGAAGGCATCACTGTTGAAACATATATCTCTGCAGTCATTCATCATACAAACATATAGTTGCAGATAGGAATTTGGCACAACAATCTTTCAGAGTTAGGTTTTTGGCTCTTTGTCTGGAAGCTTCCCAAATGATGCTGTTTACATGAATAAGTTTTTGCCTAATTGGGATAGTGTTTTTCATTGTCTGGGACTCAATAAAATACTGTGTAAATATATCATCACTAACCACCTTTTAGTAGACTTGGAAGTTAGTGTTTTGTCAAGTTGACATCCATTGTTTACCATTCATTGTACAATTGCACATACTACCAACACACAGCAGGCCCTAGTCACTTATGGGTGTTACTTAGATTTGCAGGTACATGGGAGGAAATCCTGTAGTGTAAATGATGTGATGGTTGAAAGGGATGTGCTGCAGGTAGATCCCAGTTGCGTCCAGTCTACTGCCACAGTCTACTGTCTGTCACTATACATGATGCACGTAGATCCCAGTTGTGGGCAGTCTACTGTCACAGTCTACTGTCTGTCACTGTACATGATGCACGTAGATCCCAGTTGTGGGCAGTCTACTGTCACAGTCTACTGTCTGTCACTGTACATGATGCACGTAGATCCCAGTTGTGGGCAGTCTACTGTCACAGTCTACTGTCTGTCACTGTACATGATGCACGTAGATCCCAGTTGTGGGCAGTCTACTGTCACAGTCTACTGTCTGTCACTGTACATGATGCACGTAGATCCCAGTTGTGGGCAGTCTACTGTCACAGTCTACTGTCTGTCACTGTACATGATGCACGTAGATCCCAGTTGTGGGCAGTCTACTGTCACAGTCTACTGTCTGTCACTGTACATGATGCGCGTAGATCCCAGTTGTGGGCAGTCTACTGTCACAGTCTACTGTCTGTCACTGTACATGATGCGCGTAGATCCCAGTTGTGGGCAGTCTACTGTCACAGTCTACTGTCTGTCACTGTACATGATGCACGTAGATCCCAGTTGTGGGCAGTCTACTGTCACAGTCTACTGTCTGTCACTGTACATGATGCACGATCCCAGTTGTGGGCAGTCTACTGTCACAGTCTACTGTCTGTCACTGTACATGATGCACGTAGATCCCAGTTGTGGGCAGTCTACTGTCACAGTCTACTGTCTGTCACTGTACATGATGCACGTAGATCCCAGTTGTGGGCAGTCTACTGTCACAGTCTACTGTCTGTCACTGTACATGATGCACGTAGATCCCAGTTGTGGGCAGTCTACTGTCACAGTCTACTGTCTGTCACTGTACATGATGCACGTAGATCCCAGTTGTGGGCAGTCTACTGTCACAGTCTACTGTCTGTCACTGTACATGATGCACGTAGATCCCAGTTGTGGGCAGTCTACTGTCACAGTCTACTGTCTGTCACTGTACATGATGCACGTATTAGATCCCAGTTGTGGGCAGTCTACTGTCACAGTCTACTGTCTGTCACTGTACATGATGCACATAGATCCCAGTTGTGGGCAGTCTACTGTCACAGTCTACTGTCTGTCACTGTACATGATGCATAGATCCCAGTTGTGGGCAGTCTACTGTCACAGTCTACTGTCTGTCACTGTACATGATGCACGTAGATCCCAGTTGTGGGCAGTCTACTGTCACAGTCTACTGTCTGTCACTGTACATGATGCACATAGATCCCAGTTGTGGGCAGTCTACTGTCACAGTCTACTGTCTGTCACTGTACATGATGCATGTAGATCCCAGTTGTGGGCAGTCTACTGTCACAGTCTACTGTCTGTCACTATACATGATGCACATAGATCCCAGTTGTGGGCAGTCTACTGTCACAGTCTACTGTCTGTCACCGTACATGATGCACATAGATCCCAGTTGTGGGCAGTCTACTGTCACAGTCTACTGTCTGTCACTATACATGATGCACATAGATCCCAGTTGTGGGCAGTCTACTGTCACAGTCTACTGTCTGTCACTGTACATGATGCACGTAGATCCCAGTTGTGGGCAGTCTACTGTCACAGTCTACTGTCTGTCACTGTACATGATGCACGTAGATCCCAGTTGTGGGCAGTCTATGCATGATAGACACAGACACCTTGAAAGAACACTTCATCTTTTATCTGTCAGGCATTAGCATGTCTGCAGCAAGATGCTTGCTGGCACCATGGAGGAAAACAGGGACGCCATCATAATGGCTGATACATGGTGGTGATTAACTCATGCAAACCACTTCAGATCTGAACAGTTACCACTCACTAATTCAGTTTGGGATGTTATAATGTGTTTAATGATAACATCCAGACAATATGTCTTTTACCTGCTCTGTATGTGATAATACTGAAAGCAACTTTCAATTTTACCCTGATCCCTGCTGTTCTGGGTGTTCAATGTAGGCCCCCTCTGTGTTATCAAATACCCGCATTAATCTTTTATGGAATGTAGGTCAGGTATTATAATGTCATTGTGTATACTGTGCACTTGAGTATAATTGTCGTTTCCTGTATTGTGCCCAGTTGGAAACTACGTAGTATAACGTCACCTGAATGAACAGGATATAACAAATATAGCTAATTAAAATGTTAACATTGTGTAGAAACATCACCAGACATGATGATTTGAATGGTATTTCTGGGTTGTGCTAATCATTGTTGTATATGCTGAGATTAATATTATGTGTATTTGTTTCGAGGATTAAGCTACACAGAGACTAAACACCTTGTCTCTTAATGTCCCGCTTAATGAAACATGACCACCTGATCCCGTTAGTCGCCTCTTATGACAAGCATGGGGAAATACTGAAGATCAATTCTAACCCGAATCTTCATGGTTAATAACAGGAAAGAATTTTGATACAATAATCAGAAGAAATAGTATGAGACACTATTGACTGATATTACCAGGAATAATATTTTGTAATATTGAGTTATTTTAGTTGCAGCCTTTACAATATATTTACACTGATAAGTACCACAGTGGGGTAACACTTTGTATTTCACTCTGTACAACGAACCTGAGAGCACCTTCAGGAATGTCTTTAAATGACATCTAGTCAGTGTAGAATAATAGTTTGAAGGATGGAGGATGCTGGTGATGTTCAAGGAGTTAGTCGGTGAGCACCTGTCATGTACATAGAGGTAGGACAAAAAGTTGTAGATGGAGACGCGTTCTCCTGATACAGTCTACTGTACTCCATGGTGTGTTAAGGTGTATTCTTTGTCTGTGTTTGCACCTGCTCATCTCAGTAAGACAAATATTTTTGCTTACTTTTTAATCAAGTGTACTCAACAGCTGCCAAACAAATATTCGGTAAATATCAAACCCAACAATTTATGGTATCCTACGATTTAGTAATTGTTTATCACATCAACAAGACATCCAGCTTTGTGTGTAATTAATGTAGAAGGTTGATATAATTCCTTCAGCACCTGTTCTTCCTGCTTGTTGGTTACGTCAACTCTTGTTCTGCAGATTCTGCCAATGTACATTTCATGGTCAGAGTTGGCCAACATTTTCTTCTCTTAGTTGCTTGTACATCTGACCTAAACCACACTTACACATTTCATAAACCTGTAGGAGTCTTTCATGTCAGGAAAAGACATTGTGTAATTTGCATTTATATTCTTTTTGAAGAAAGATCTAATATCTTACATACAGAGGAATTCATTAAGTGCTACTAGACTTATTTTATCATTACTGGAATGATTGTGTATCCTTGAATAAATTCCATCAATAGCATTGTGTTCATCACAGTTTTGCTCTGTTCTCATGATTATGTACCTGTCTTCAAAGGCAGGTGTTCTCTCTGCAGTCCGTAGGTAATTTGTCTGCTATGTTAAACCTGGATTGTTCAGGCAGTTGCTTCACTTACTGTTGTGCTGTCAGCTTTAATTTACATTTTACCGGAATCAAGTTCTTGATTTCAAAATATTGTGACTCAATATATTGATCAAACTATTTAACATCTGATCTTATTTGCTCGATTATTTAACAGTTATGAAAGGCCTGACTTCTGCGATGACATCAGAATCCATGAAAGGTGTTATTTTCTCCTCTAACTGTACTGACTGTCGGTCTGGTGGCTACTGTAAACTATTAATTAAACAAAAGCAGCTTTACTGTCAAGCTTGTATCAGACTGACTTTTGAATGCAACATATTTGTCATCCCTCACCTGTGATGATGTAAAAGTTTGACAGCTAAGATTTAGGACATTGTGATAAAGTTGAGATTTCCGGGTTTAAAATGTCATTTTATGGGTGCTGTTCACCCAATCATATTTCAGGACATTTGTTTTACGGGATACAGAAGCTGCAGTGAGAATATAACATCTCAATATACATTCTCTGTGTTGTGACAAGCAGGTCCTTCCTGGACCAGAATATGCCTTGCTTGTGTGTAGTTAATGTTTAAGATAGTGTATCTAAATGCAAGTAGTATTTGTTTTGTACAGAACTCGGTAAACTAGCCAATAGATCTCATTGTGTTGCCAAGAGGAGATAATGCCATGTACATTTATTCCAAATGGAATAACCCTTCTGATAGACAGCATCATAAATCCTTCAAAGAAATGTTTCAGTAATGTTACCTCACTGTTTCTAATCCTTGTGTCTGGCTTGTCTGGAGGGGGCAGGAGTCTGTTGATATTCTGTCATTTTCCATAATGGCTAATTTAGCTGATTTAATATTCAGGAAGTGCCAGTGGGTATCAGTTTGTGGACATTTCTAATACTGGCTCTTACAACATTACATTAACATGGATGTGTAATCAGGGAAATGAGCTTGATGGACATCAGAGAATTAGCAGTCTTTTGAAAGCATCATTGAGAAGTAAGTCCTATGCTGAGCATGAAATAGCTAATTGGAAAGAGACCTATCTTGATGAGCGTGATGAAAGCAAGAGCTTATTGTTTAATGAGATGGAGGAATAGGTTTCTGATTGCAAGGAAGGCTAACTGAAGGTATCAGGAGCGTGGTTGCCTGGATACCTCACTAGAACCATGGGAGGAGCATCATTAGCTAGCATAGAGAATACTGTCATCTTTCTTCAATGTTGAATCTACTGAGATGAGTCATTCCAAGTACTGATCACCTGGTCACATGATGACATGCCAAATGAATTTTATTAAATTTAACTTTTTCTATTTGGGTAAAATGTAGGAACAAGTGTGACCAGGTATGTGTGAATCCTTGTCATATCCCTTTTGGGTATTGCTAATATTGCTGTAATATTTTTTATTAATCCACCAACTCATATGGTGGTACAGTCATCCCTCGCAATAACGCTCTTCGCGATACCGCGGATTTGGTTAAACCGTGGGGTAATCCGTGGCTCCCATAAAAAAGTTGCCCAGTGATCACACATATTCACGTCATCGAAAATAGCACATCAACAAATCCGTTGTTGAGCTCTGGTTAATCACGTTGTAAACTAGTGAAATTCAGTGTGGATTGCAATTAACAGTGTTTATCGTACATATCCATGGTTTTTCAGATGCTTAAAAGGGTTTTTTTCAATAATAATAGATGAACAGTGAAACATCGTAATAACTTTATCATAAAAACATGTCGATCATCAGCCGAGTACTTACAACGTTTGCTATGATGCAACACACCGCGTAATTGCGCGGGTAAACACTGCCATCCGAGAATGTATGATGTCAGAAAACACATTTTATTTGATTAAATTCAATCCCATTTTCATTCATTAAAACTGTTTACAATAACAACTGAGAAACGGTGAGTAAAATGGCATTACCTCATTCCATACAACGCCCGCTTACCACATTCGTGAGGGTCCATGATAGCACCAATTTCACATTTTTCTGAGCAATCACGAACAGATTACAGCCTTGTCATCCATTGACCGCAAGACCCGCGTTATTGACTCATTGAAGTCATATTTGACAATTAATTGCCAACATTTTGTTTTTACAATCAAAGTGGCACATACCGTGGAAAGTCAGCGGTGACTTGTCAAACTGTCTCCTACGTAAAATGTATCTAGCCAGGTAACCCAAAGTGCTTAGTAATGCTAATTATTATGTTAAATATGTTCGTAGAAACATGCATTATACTTATACGATAGCAATATATAAGATCTCTGTTAGAATAACTGCTTGACATATAAATTATTCTGATAATGGAATAGAAATTCTTTGATGTTATATTTTCGGATCGTTTTTAACTGAATCACCGGTACATTGGACCAAAACATCGATCTGTGCCCAGCTGATTGCTATTTCTGGTTTAGTTGAATAACAGGTAGCATGACAGGAACAACAATTGAATTATCATGTCTTGTGATGTTTGATTGCAAGTTTCATGTACATACATCTATTTTCATTTTCAATTTTTTTTTTTTTTTTTCTCCTCCAACAATACGATATAGTTTTGACTGGGCACGATACACGAAATAGCAGTTTTGTTATGTCCATGGAAAATACGATTTTACTTAGCCTTTGTTCTGCATTATGTAATCGTTACTATAACGCGGGGGGTAATCCATAGACCCCAAGACCCGCGTTATGGCGAGGAATGCCTGTATTGTATTTTGTATGTGTAAAGGTCTTGGGACAAAGTAAATAAAAAGTGAGTGAAAGGAAATCGTGAATTGTATTAACATCTTGTCAGTGCAGTAAAATGTGTGGCAGCTATCACTGCATCTCATCACCACTTGCCTGTTGTTGAACCCCTTCCCTGTGTGCTACCTGTCACCAATCCCTACTGGCCAAGTATGTACCAATCCCTAACATCACATTTCCTTCTGAATTGGAAGTCACACCACACTGTTGCTGCATAAGAAAAATATCTGTATACCGAACAATGCTACCTGGACACAGGCATTCAAATGAGCAACACCTTGCAGACCTACAAAGTGTACCTATCCTCGTTGTAAAATATCATCTTACTGGAAGATTGCTGAGTGTAAGAAGACTCATTCAGAGCTCTAATAGCAATGATCTCTATGCTTCATCAAGTATAAGTGTTTAGTATTCACCGTTAATGTGTACAGGCGGTGTCACCACCCTCAGGTGTGAGGACTGTATTCACTGACTGATGCATATTGTGTGAATGATATGAATTAAATGCCACAGCATGTGTCAGATTCACTTGTAATGGATGGGTCCATGTACTTGGGTATAACCTACACCTGTGAACTTTGAATCCTAATGTGAAAAAGACAAGGCAAGCCCTATTCACATTTACATGCTTTGTAATTTTATTATCACCAGGATGTGCTTTCAACCCATTTGTGTTGATGTAGTGGTGAAGCATGGCCTGTTTCCTTGTGTACCCACATAGAATGATAGGAGACTGTTAGTGAAACATTATATTGGATGTGTTTGTGTGTGATATAAGATGGTGCACACATTGTTATGGGTGTGTGCCGTGGTATTTCATCCACATCATGAGTAACCTGAATAGCATGAAGCTGTGTCTTTATGCTGGGATAGAGCTGGGTTACAAGATAAGAAGTGATGCACCATATATCATCTCACTGTTTTCATTGCCATGTATCATGTATCACACAGCTGAAGAACAGGGCTTTGCATGGTAATGATTTGTAGTACTGTTGCTCTTAATACAAAAATGGTTTATGCACCAAAAATAGCAATGGACTGAGGTTAAAGAAATTTGAAGAAATACACAGTACATACAGAGTATAATTGTACCTATAAACATATATTACCAGCGATGCCATGGCATTGGGTAACAAACAGTTTTTGTGTGTTTGTTCCCTTAAACCTCAAACAAATTAGTTCATGCCCCAAAATGGACTGGTGTTTCCTCACTGGCTGATGAAAGAGCAGATGGGCTTGTGTTGTATCATTATCACTGTGCTGATAGACATCACTGATTTTTGTATTGCTGTCTGCTGTTATTCCTATGTAAATAATTAAATAAACAGTGTGTAAAGTTATTTTCTTTGACGTTTTACAAGATTTATTTTCAATAATGTTTGTGGAGGTAAAACTGGTTCACACACTTAACATGTGTAACAGGGGCTGTTATGATTCACTTGTGTATTTGGTGAATTGAACCGTATCCCTTCATGGATTTAAATTGTTGTTTGCTAGCACTAGAATTGAATATTCACGAACTTTGTAAAAGGAGTGTTTTATTTGAATTTGGGTATTATTTATCAAGACATTATATCCAAAATATAATCTATCCAAGCCAGGCAGGATGCTAGTCAATACTCTTTTATACTTCATTTGGCTGTAATGTGGTCACTGGGCACATTCGTCAACACGGTCAAAACACGTCGAGAATATATGTTGTTATTGTTTCACTGCATATGATGAAGAATAAGATAAGCATCATATTCGTAACATGGTGGATTAATTCCAGCTCTATTGCACTCAATTATTTCGGTTAATGCCTCCTTAAATGTGTAATACATTCTTAAATATAGACATGTTGTCTTCATTTTATGAATACACACAAACATAGACATGGGAAGACATGCACCTCAAGATATGGCCTGCACTCAGACATATAGACATGGGAAGACATGCACCTCAAGATATGGACTGCACTCAGACATATAGACATGGGAAGACATGCACCTCAAGATATGGCCTGCACTCAGACATATAGACATGGGAAGACATGCACCTCAAGATATGGACTGCACTCAGACATATAGACATGGGAAGACATGCACCTCAAGATATGGCATGCACTCAGACATATAGACATGGGAAGACATGCACCTCAAGATTTGGCCTGCACTCAGACATATAGACATGGGAAGACATGCACCTCAAGATATGGCCTGCACTCAGACATATAGACATGGGAAGACATGCACCTCAAGATATGGCCTGCACTCAGACATATAGACATGGGAAGATATGCACCTCAAGATATGCCTGCACTCAGACATATAGACATGGGAAGATATGCACCTCAAGATATGGCCTGCACTCAGACATATAGACATGGGAAGACATGCACCTCAAGATATGGCCTGCACTCAAACATATAGACATGGGTAGATATGAACATCAAGATATGGCCTGCACTCAGACATATAGACATGGGAAGACATGCACCTCAAGATATGGCCTGCACTCAAACATATAGACATGGGAAGACATGCACCTCAAGATATGGCCTGCACTCAGACATATAGACATGGGAAGACATGCACCTCAAGATATGGCATGCACTCAGACATATAGACATGGGAAGACATGCACCTCAAGATATGGCATGCACTCAGACATATAGACATGGGAAGACATGCACCTCAAGATTTGGCCTGCACTCAGACATATAGACATGGGAAGACATGCACCTCAAGATATGGCCTGCACTCAGACATATAGACATGGGAAGACATGCACCTCAAGATATGGCCTGCACTCAGACATATAGACATGGGAAGATATGCACCTCAAGATATGCCTGCACTCAGACATATAGACATGGGAAGATATGCACCTCAAGATATGGCCTGCACTCAGACATATAGACATGGGAAGACATGCACCTCAAGATATGGCCTGCACTCAAACATATAGACATGGGTAGATATGAACATCAAGATATGGACTGCACTCAGACATATAGACATGGGAAGACATGAACATCAAGATATGGCCTGCACTCAGACATATAGACATGGGAGAACATGAACATCAAGATATGGACTGCACTCAGACATATAGACATGGGAAGACATGCACCTCAAGATATGGCATGCACTCAGACATATAGACATGGGAAGACATGCACCTCAAGATTTGGCCTGCACTCAGACATATAGACATGGGAAGACATGCACCTCAAGATATGGCCTGCACTCAGACATATAGACATGGGAAGACATGCACCTCAAGATATGGCCTGCACTCAGACATATAGACATGGGAAGATATGCACCTCAAGATATGCCTGCACTCAGACATATAGACATGGGAAGATATGCACCTCAAGATATGGCCTGCACTCAGACATATAGACATGGGAAGACATGCACCTCAAGATATGGCCTGCACTCAAACATATAGACATGGGTAGATATGAACATCAAGATATGGCCTGCACTCAGACATATAGACATGGGAAGACATGCACCTCAAGATATGGCCTGCACTCAAACATATAGACATGGGAAGACATGCACCTCAAGATATGGCCTGCACTCAGACATATAGACATGGGAAGACATGCACCTCAAGATATGGCATGCACTCAGACATATAGACATGGGAAGACATGCACCTCAAGATATGGCATGCACTCAGACATATAGACATGGGAAGACATGCACCTCAAGATTTGGCCTGCACTCAGACATATAGACATGGGAAGACATGCACCTCAAGATATGGCCTGCACTCAGACATATAGACATGGGAAGACATGCACCTCAAGATATGGCCTGCACTCAGACATATAGACATGGGAAGATATGCACCTCAAGATATGCCTGCACTCAGACATATAGACATGGGAAGATATGCACCTCAAGATATGGCCTGCACTCAGACATATAGACATGGGAAGACATGCACCTCAAGATATGGCCTGCACTCAAACATATAGACATGGGTAGATATGAACATCAAGATATGGACTGCACTCAGACATATAGACATGGGAAGACATGAACATCAAGATATGGCCTGCACTCAGACATATAGACATGGGAGAACATGAACATCAAGATATGGACTGCACTCAGACATATAGACATGGGAAGACATGCACCTCAAGATATGGACTGCACTCAGACATATAGACATGGGAAGACATGAACATCAAGATATGGACTGCACTCAGACATATAGACATGGGAAGACATGCACCTCAAGATATGGCCTGCACTCAGACATATAGACATGGGAAGACATGCACCTCAAGATATGGCCTGCACTCAGACATATAGACATGGGAAGACATGAACATCAAGATATGGCCTGCACTCAGACATATAGACATGGGAAGACATGAACATCAAGATATGGACTGCACTCAGACATATAGACATGGGAAGACATGCACCTCAAGATATGGCCTGCACTCAGACATATAGACATGGGAGGACATGAACATCAAGATATGGACTGCACTCAGACATATAGACATGGGAAGACATGAACATCAAGATATGGCCTGCACTCAGACATATAGACATGGGAAGACATGAACATCAAGATATGGCATGCACTCAGACATATAGACATGGGAAGACATGCACCTCAAGATATGGCCTGCACTCAGACATATAGACATGGGAAGACTTGGTACTGTACTGAGAAAGTGTAATCCCAAATATGACATATGTTACAGGAGCCAGGCTATCATTTCAGGTTTTCATGAAAAGGATGTTTCTTTAAAATGTAAGCTTGTAATGACAAATTAAAGGATGCTGTGTACATAGATGTATTTATTTGGTGAGAGGAAAAGTTTAGTATAGATGTGTTCCGTGTTCTGATGTGAGACAAGAAGTGTGTCGAGGAGTACCCTGCTACCTCATGTGCTGCTTCCACCGCCACTATGGAGCAGACTCGCTTCCACAATAGTGGCGGCAACAGATTGGCACGATGTCAGGCTGTTTTTGCTTTGAACCTAATCCTCAACAATGCCGACTATTTCAGGGTTAAACACCCTAACTATTCTGTTTTCCATCGTACAGATTTTTCTCTCTTTTTTCAAAGTTGACTTCTATTCTAAATAAAATAGCATTGAATACGATGACAGAATGCAAGCATGGGCCCAGTGTGGAAGGGATTAAGGGTAATATGTCTAGATGTGTACTCACCGATGTCTAACCTTTGTCTACCCCAACCCCTTTGATCTGAGGTGATCTCCAACCCCCTCTGTCTGAGCTGGTGATCACCAACCCCCTCTGTCTGAGCTGGTGATCACCAACCCCCTCTGTCAGAGCTGGTGATGTCCCCCTCTGTCTGAGCTGGTGATCCCCCACCCCTTCTGTCTTAACAGGTGATCTTCACTCCTGTCTGAGCTGTTGATCCTTACTCCTGTCTGAGCTGGTGATCTTCACTCCTGTCTGAGCTGTTGATCCTTACTCCTGTCTGAGCTGGTGATCTTCACTCCTGTCTGAGCTGTTGATCCTTACTCCTGTCTGAGCTGGTGATCTTCACTCCTGTCTGAGCTGTTGATCCTTACTCCTGTCTGAGCTGGTGATCTTCACTCCTGTCTGAGCTGGTGATCCTTACTCCTGTCTGAGCTGGTGATCTTCACTCCTGTCTGAGCTGGTGATCTCCCACCCTTTCTGTCTTAACAGGTGATCCCCCACCCCTTCTGTCTTAAAAGGTGATCCTTACTCCTGTCTGAGCTGGTGATCTTCACTCCTGTCTGAGCTGGTGATCTTCACTCCTGTTTGAGCTGGATATCCTTATTCCTGTCTTAGCTACCGATCCTCACTCCTGTCTGAGCTTGTGACCCCCCACCTTGCCTGTGCGTAAAAGCCCTGCTGTGCCTTGTCTTATCTGGGAGATAGGAGGCTGACTCTGAGACTGCTCCACATCTTCATCCTCCTCCTATCTCAGGTGCATGTGGAGATACCTGCTGTACCACAACTGTCTTTTATGTCTTTGACTGAAGTTTTCAGAGTTCACTGCTTTGACTGATGTGTGTCTGTTGTTATCAACACTGTTGGAATTCAATAATGTCTCTTTGGTATCTGTCTCATCACAGATTTAGAAATCTGTCTTAGAAGGGGAAAAATGAACTGGGGAAGAAAGTGACTTTGCTTGGTTTTGGTACTCCCTGTGTTTGAATTTCCTTACGAGAGTAACATTGTCTGATGCTTCATCATATTGTGGAATGAGGTTCTCTCACAACTAAAATATCTGATGCTTTTATGGGGATTCATTCAGAAGGCATACATCTTTTGGAGCATGTACTGGGAAAGTAATGTCCCAAATAGAAACTCTCCGTCAGTATTGTAGTAACACTATGTTATTGTTATCACATTGCCTAAACAAGACCTTATCCACTGTGTCTATGTTCTGCCAACATCTTCTAGCATTCAAGGACTTGACTGACCATATTTCTAGAGGGGGAGGAAGGGGGGATTGTTGATGTGTATGCATTTGATGGAGCATAAAGTTTGGCTGTATCATGCTGTCAGTGTCTTTAGGCCTCATTACTCACAAAAGAAGGTATATATTAGTCTACATGCTTAAATGCTTCATTGCATATCCCAGCATGTTTCACACGTGAAGAAGGCCAAGATTTATGAGGTGACATGCCCACTGACCAGCAGGTAATGGAGTAAAGTCCATGTTTCTGGGAGGGAGCCATATCCTGCTTGATGAGGCGTGGGGTTCAGGTGTGTGTATGTGTGTGGAGGAGGGTTGGGATGAATGGGGGTCATGAAGGGGGAATCATGGGTCTTGAAGGATTTCAATAAAGCAGTAAGGAGTGAGTGAGTGAGTTTAGTTTTATGGCGCACTCACCAATATTCCAGCCATATGGCAGCGGTCAGCAGTAAAGAGGGCAAGGCACAACTAAGACACTTGTGAAGTGAACACCCAAACCAAGGGGGTCAGCTAGATAAGTGACCACTGCCAGCTAACACATTAGGATTACATATGATCTCGGTTTGATAATGGTGGTATTGATAGTGTCATTAGAATTTTTCCCAGTTGACTGACTCTAGTCATGTTCGAAAAACTCGGTTCACATTGTTTTTCAAGCATCTAACATGTGAAATACGATGTTGGCATATTTATTTCAAATATGTAAAGTTTGAAGCTTAGATGTTTGAATGGTTACTGAAATTCTTTATCTGAAGTTTAGGATGTGATAATGTATCTGATGATCATGTTAATAGTCAAGAGCTGAGGGAGACCCTTCACATACCTACTTAGATGGTGGTCTGCCACCGACTGTCTCCCCAACAGGATGCAATCTCTGCATGGTTCTACAGATCAACTACAGTGCAGAGTGAGAAAGGGATGTATTACAACAAAATCATGTGTGAACATGTGTGAAATAACAAAAACGGACTATGTCAATATGCAACTATTATCCAATGTGTCTTGCTAATCAAGACAAACTATTGAAGGTCTCATGAGGACAAGTATCTGCTCTACAGAAAGAATCATTCCCAGTCATAAATCTGGCGCTTGACGCTCAGCAGAAATATTACCATTCCGCATTGCCTGACAGTTTCATAGTTGACAGTTGTGTGGCCAGTAGTATCTCCAGCTGTGGTTCAGCTAATAAACATTGACATCTTTCATCAAGCCACCAATCCCCAAGATACCCTATGACAAGATGATAGTATTGGTATTCCAACCAGCTGGACTCAGGTGAGAATCTGTGCTGGATTTTCTCACATATCTGTCAGCACTGACACTTGTGAAGATTTCTGGCAAGGTTATGGGATAGGCCTTAGAGAGTTTGGGTTTTCTGTAAGGGGAAAGCAGCAAAACAAAATACGGTCAGTTGGCTATCCAAACCAGTCCATGGGAATAAAACATATTCCCTCATCAGGATATTTCTTGATACTGACCAACAGTTATGATAAAAACATGTGTAGGAATGAAGATAAATTGCTAAAACAGATATTGTAGAAAATAGCAATAGCTCCAACTAGGAATAGTCTCTGTAAGAGTAATGGTGTATAACTAGAGAGTGTCATTTTAGCTTTCATATTGTCTTGCATCACGCGAGTTGCTAAAATAATATGATAGAGATAATGTTATCTCTTATGATGATAATATACAACAGTGTACTAGGGACATTTTCATTTTTTCTGTCATTGCTCCTTTCATTGTCCATCAGCTGTTGTCTCTAGGACACCTATGCATATTGCTTGTCATTTTGTTTGTTTGACTCCTCTGTAAATATGTGCTAAATGTTATCTGTACGTTTGTATGCATGCATACAAATATGCCTCTGTACCGTAATAGAATGTTTTTATCAGATGGGTTAATCAAGTTACAGGTAGAGAGATTATTTGGTTTATTATGAAAGTTAATTGTGCAATCATTCACTCCTTTCAACTTTTAAGAAAACAGAACGGGAACATCGATTCATTGCTGTATAAGAGGAAGCTGAGACCTTTTGGTTTGTGGAGGAAGTGAGACTGGCAGTGCCATACATCCTTAAATCCATCATAAAATGCATGCCTCAGTTCTCTATGAAGGCCAACAACCACATATTGTTGTACTTCCATAGATTTCATCTGGGTCCTGTAGGCTTACTGGCCATACAAGCCACAAAGAACATACAGATCCGCCACGCACTTCAGCTTCGCTAAACCACATGGCAATAAATCTGCAACTCTATGCTACAATATAGCTGATTGGATGAACCCCATGAGTATATATCATTAAAGAGCTTGCACATTGGATTGGTTTTTGTGTGAGACAGAGGAATTGGAGAGTTGAGTACAACCAAGTCTGAGTTGTGACACCCCTTGGACAATTATGTGGACAGAATAGAAAGGTCAGCATTCCTGGTGCAGATGTGCCCAGACCTTCAAAGTACTCTCCCTGCACTAGACCTGTTGCTTGTCTGCGGTGACCAGATGCCTGCCCATCAAATTTAGTACGGTCACATAATCTTGATGAGTTTTCCTTCATTAAAAGAAAACTAAATTGTACTTTGTATATATTTGATTGTATATTTTCAGTCACTATTGGTTCACTGACAGAAACTATTTCATGAGCTACCATTGGACTTTCAAGTACTCATGTCGTTTGAAAGCCATTAAATGTTACTGCGTGAACATGCCAATGCTGCAGTTGTCTCTGGTGGATGTCGATGTTGTTAAAACATTAAAATTTGAATGCATGACAGATGAACACTTTGTTTTCAAGTGCATTTCCAATAGGAATGGCAAATACTGCTACACTTGTCGTGCATGTAGACAACTCATGGTTGTACTCTCTGTTAAAACCTGATTATACCTTGGGGGAATTTATGCCGCCCAAATGACAACTGGTGAAAAATAGTGACTAAATGGCTGAATGTGCCAGGAGGTTGTGTCTACCTCGGAGTGTCATAGTTTGGCTGCTGTGTGGCCCAGGACATCAGTTTGCATAATAATGACTGAAGCTTATGATGGAGTGAAGAGAGATCTACAGCTTGGAGCTTGACCAGGGCACCAGTGTTAATGACCGATGTCTTGGAGCAAGTAGGCAGCAAGTAGTTCATTATTTATCACTTGCTGGCCTTTATCTGCAAGCCAAGATACTTGTTGCTAGTTACAGTATTCATCGTGCCATTGTTTGTTGATTCCAGTCACATATGGTGTATACAAGTGAGGGTAGAAAGATAACTTGGCCAGGGGCTTTGCTAAATTGAGAAAGATTAACTCTTTGAACTGTGTAATTGGGGTGAGGGTATGGCCAAGTGGACTCCAACATTGTAATTCAATTTCCTGAGATAAGTCTTCTTGTTTTATCCTTAGTGGTTCTTTAGCCTTGATGAGTTAATCAGTCTGCTCTATGTTTAACACTATATACAAATGAAATTACTATTTCTCATCAGTCCCCAACTCAGGCTTGAGCCTTATACATTAGTCAACACTGACTGTCATTATGTGTGAACCTACTTTGCCATCATGCTAAGCTGTTTGTGTGGGAGTGTTGGAAATGAATGCCAGCCAGGTAGCTTGTGACAAGGAAATGTGTTACAGGGCTAGTGGAAAGAACATTCACATACAAAACCTGAATTTACACCCTCAGTGACAGTGTTTGGTTAATAACTCCACAGTGTATGTCGTGATTATTTGCCCCTTCTCAGAAAAAAATGAGAAGTGTTTCCCCTTAAAGAAAAGGTTTATGAAGTATATGTGCTACTGTTACAGACCCGTGAAGGTCCGGGTTACAATATTGGACTTCAGTAACCCATGCTTGTTGTAAGAGGTGACTAACGGGATCGGGTGGTCAGGCTCCCTGACTTGGTTGACAAATGTCATCGGTTCCCAATTGTGCAGATTGATGCTGTTGATCACTGGATTCTCTGGTCCAGACTCGATTATTTACAGACCACCGCCATATAGCTGGAATATTGCTGAGTGCAGCGTAAAACTCAAGTCACTCGCTCGCTACAATGTGGGCTGCAATAATTCCTGTGAGAATTAATGAGATAGACATATCATTATCATTGCAGGCGTGTCAGCACCCCAGGTTTTGTTATCATGATATTTTGTCTTGTGTTTGCAGGTGAGTATTCCTGGTTGTCAAGATGAAGATAAACTCTCATGGTACCCATCTCAGGTCAGACAGAAAATTAGAAATATATGTCAGTTGAATTCATGTCTTGGACATCTACAATTTCCTGTTAACAAGCACATTTTGTGGAGAAAGATATGGAAACAATAGTGGTTCTGTGTGCAAGGCATGCCTGTCTGCTTATGGAAACCCTCTCTCACAATGTACAGTATGGGCTTTGTTTACTTCATAAAAAACCAAAACAATGTACGCATGTGTCATGCTGCAGTGACTGACTGGAACACATACGGTTATCTCTATATCATCATCTAGTGCAACTATGTCCTTTTGACCCACTTAGACAGTTGCTTGGCCTGTTCCATCTATCCATGTGTTTGGGCACTGCACTCTCTCACCTAGTGAGTAAGTGAGTGATTATGGTTTTATGATGATTTTAGCACTATATTTCAGCAGTATTAAGTGACCTTCACAAGTTGCAGCCACTGTTGACTAATGTTTATACACAGTCACAATACATCTGGTTGAGAACTCCTCTTGACCAAGGACTGAATGGTTTTATGGTTTAAAAAGAATATGTTGTAGAAATGGGTCATATTTCAATGGGATGTGTTATTTTCAAAATCCCAAAGGTTCAAACTCTTACTTTCACCAACATATCTAATGATGCACACCTGTGAGTTACAACATGTGGTGGAAACAACATTGATTGAAGGGAGGTATTTTTTCGAAAGGGGTTTCACAGAACAGGTTGATATACAAGCTGAACCTGCTATCTACGTGCTTTGTAGAGAACTACGACTCTTGTGCAAATATTAGTCCACATCTAAAACAGTATGTCAAGGTTAGACAAAGACTGGGTTGTCAGTGAAATACACAAGCTGAGACTGGGTGCCTGGATTCTCTGGCCTGGCCCTACCGCACATGTCCATGTCATAGTGTTCATTTCAAGGATGTAGTCCATGACAGAAATACCAGTGTGTAAATATCATTCAGCTAAAATTTCATCAGCATGTGTTAGCCAGAGAACTGAACTGTACAATAGGTTACACGTCAGATATTGATGATGTTTACACACTTATTCAGTATTCCAATAAATCTGACTTTTTGTTGTGATTTCACAACAATAGATGTCACTGGTGATGTTCTAGATGATGCATGTATTGCAAGGGTGTCACGCAGGAACTACAATGCATGTATGCATGCTGAATATTTAACTGCTCAATTTACTCTGCAACATAAACCCAGAGTTATTCATTTTCCATTTCCTTATGAGGTATGGTTTCACTTAATATATTTTAATATTGTTCAATAACTTCATATGTTGCATTGAAGATGTAATTATTTACAGAAAAAATATACATGAGTATGCATACAAAGTTTTGTGGGTGTTGAATACACATTTGAACCATGCAATTTGCAGAAATCTTTCATTGCCCTTGATTCAACTGGGACCAGTAGAAGTATGAAAGCTGCATGATAGTTTCCGGATGGCAAGGCTCCAGTTTCATAGTAATATGTATCAAAGGAAACAAGAAAAATTGCTGTGTAGCTCACTTGTGAAAATATTTTATTTGATTTAGAAAATAATTGTGAAATTCAATAAAATTTCAATGTTTTGTTTTAATGTATAATTTACATTCTCCAGCATGTGTAGAGCACATGTTAAGGGAGAGAGACAGCGCCCTCGCATGACTGTGTGTACACAGAAACTGGCAGACCCGGCCGCAGATAATAACTTTTGTCATGAACAATTCATCAGTTTAGATTTACATAAATATTTGAGAAGTATGTTTGGTATGTTCACTTTTGCATAAAAGTATGTCATGGTGTATGGTTAGGTGTGAGTTATTTGGAGGTGGACTTCTCATTGATGACACTTTGAGTGCAGCACATGGGACAGGACAGGCTCACACCTTGTAAGATCTTCCTGGGGATCATATCACTTATCTTGTAACATCAGGTTTGAAAGCAGAGTCTGTGAGAGTCAGTGTGTATGGAAAGTTTTGCCGGCTCATGTGGTGTTGTATAGCTCTGGTTCAAGGGAAGATGGCCCCATGCCAGATAGCATTCACAAGAATTTGTTCCACTTGATTATAGCTATTCTATCGCTCAGCAGATCAGAGGAAAAAAATGGCAAGAATTTAGCTAAAGGGCATCAAATGTCTTGCTGAACTCTGCTGTCTTATTGGGAATGAGATAATTCAGTTTGTGGAAATATGTTAATTTCTGTTGCAACTAGGATAAGATGGATTTTTCATTGTCCTATTTACTGTGACAGGTGTTAAGTTGGATATATCAAGGAAGCTGACAGGTTCCTTCTCCAAGATGTATTTATACACACTGTATGCAAGATGCATCCTACACTGTGTGCTGACATGTGTCACTGGGTAGAACATCGTCTGATTTACAGACCTCACAAACACTCAGCTCCATGCTACAAGTGGTCATCTGCAACCCTGTTGGTATGGGGGACCACTAACAGCATTGGGTGGTCAGGCTTGTGAAGCTTGATGTTCTTCATGTCAGTGAATTGTTTGTCTGGCCCAGACTTGTTTACTTACATGACTCCTGTCATATAGCTGGAATATTGTTTAATGTGGCATTCAACAACAAACAAACACCACAAAGCACACTTAACTCCATATAAAATATAAATAGGGTATACATGCTTGTTGTATCTTAACCATTTATTTGAAAGTTGCAAAAAGCTGATTTCGTGAATAATGGATTGAGAGAATTACAAGTATCTGAGTTACTGTTAGTGGAAGGCAGCGTGTTCCTGTGTTTATATATACATAAGTCTATTCATCCCACCTTGCCTGCTTGTATGCTGGATCATTTAGAAGAAATCCTAGCTCCGTGTTGATAGAGGATCAAGTCACTCATGTCTTGTGACAAATTGTAACCATATGTTGTGTAGCCTGATAGGTTTGAAGGCTAGTTGCAGGCCTTACACTGAATGACAGACATGCAGTTCATGTTGTGCAGGAAGGCAGGCTGGGTGGGTGGGTGGGAGGGATGGATGGAGGAAGGGCTGCAGCAGGGAGGGGAGTGGGGATGTGTTACTAATGTACCATGACAATACACTCTTCATACTGGCAGTTGGAATTGTGTTGATTTGAATCATAAGTGAAACAGTGTATTTATTGGAGATGATTTACAACTAAACTCATTCACTCACTCACCTGCACACATAGGGCTGGAATATGGCTAAATGGAAATTCTCCACATATTCTTCTTTGCAAAAATACCTAACAGTTTGCTGATATTGAACAATGTATTTGAGATGGTTTTACTGCACCAAACACTACAACATACCGCACTGTCAAGAACATTTCAATGCCAGGGCTGAATGCGTCTGTAGATGAAAGAAAGGGTATGATAACAGGGATATGATAACAACTAGTCTTGACTTGCTTGATGACCACAGTTTATGCAAGGAGTCTATGACAGGAAATTGTCCAATATGTTCATATGAATTAGAATTGTACTTGTTCTTATAGAGATAGGTGTAAATGAATTGTAAAAAGCTGAAAATTTAGGTTTTCTGGAAATGTATTTTACAAGTATTTGGTGAAAATGGTTTTGGATAATGAGATTTTCCCATAGTTGGCAGGGCCAGATACAGTTTTTTGAGAAAGGGGGGGAGTGCACACTATTGAGAAAGTAGGGGTGCACACTTCATTTCCACGAGAGTTTCAATGGTCATTTAATAAACTTTCTCGACAAGGGGGGGTGGGGGGGAGTGCGCACCCCTGCACCCCCTCTGGATCCGCCTATGGTTGGTATGAAACAATACTGAGAAGCAGATAAGGAGAAGGTGTGATTGCCCATGTGGTATGAGTGAGTAAGTAATGTACTGTAACTGACTAATTGACTGTAGCCACTGGACTGGAAGGTTGAAACTTGCATGGTCACCTCTCTCTGGCAAGCTCCCATGGCTGTCAGAAGTATCTTTGAGGTAAATGTAATGGCCTGTGTAGACAGTCCACTGGTCAAGAAGCTGCACTTTGATGATTCATCAAGCATCCCCCTTTGATGGTATCATTAATGCCTTTGATATTTGGGATGTTACTGATGTTGAGAGAGTGCAGTAGACAGTTATCCTGGGCCAATCACAGGAGTATCAGTGTGACCTTACATATAAAACTCATTATCATATAAATGGTAGGTTTCTATGCTAAGCAAACCAACACATAAAAGCAGTATCCAATGGGCTTATATGTTGATATATATGCAAATTTAACAAGTCAGATATGGTACGACTTTCCGTGTTTTAAACAAAAAAAAACCCCATAGCACTGCTCTTGTGTGTTACTGGGATAATTGTTGTTATCATTAATCTTATATTCTGAAAATCATTGTCAAACAAAGACGTAACTGAACCACTTTTCACATTTGAGTAACTTTGAAGATTTGAGTAACTTTGAAGACGAAGATTTTGAAACAAGCAGGGACAACGCCAGGATCACATTCCATGTGAGTGTCTGTAGGACTCATAGAGCCTGTTCACCTGTTAAAACAGTTGGCCCAGATATGTGTTTCAGTTAGGTGCTGTGTGGACATGTGATTGCATTTTGATTATCTCAGGCCACACAGGCCTAAAACAAACATGACATCTCATAGAGGACTTACAGTTATGAGTAGCTTCCCTTTGATAAATTGCAATTGCTGTAGCAGTTATTACCGATATGTCAGTCTTTAAAAGATAGTTTTTAGCTGGAACTACAGTGACTGACTGACGAACTAATCACTTCTTTTGTGATGTGTATTAATGCACACATGCCAGGAAAATTTGCTATGTACAGGTATGACTTCTTAGATAAAAGAATAGGGTTTTGATGACCAAATTTAGGATTGACATCATATGATAAAGGGGGGTTATAAGATTTGATGTGTTGAGGGATGTTTAATATCCTGCATTAAGATAACACATTATGTGGTTGGCTTGCTTTCTATATTTGTTTCTAATACAGCATACTGACCATCCCCAACCACAGGCAAACTGTAGCGCAAAATAGGACTGCGCAACAGAAGGAAAAATGACGAGTCTTTCTATATGTGAGCGAAGCGAGCAAAGGTTGGTAACATACGTCCCTCGCTTCGGTTCGAAAAATATTTTTGATATCAAAATAAAATATCGCCACCATCAAAGGTAGACACCCATTTCCTCACAGGGTTCAGCTCTCAGAATTCCAGCCTCATATTTAATGATTACTCACGTATGATATTTTTAATTGAACATTTTAAGCGAAACTCGTGGCATATCACATCTTTCTTCGCCTCCATTACCCCTGTCGGCTTCCGGGGTCAATGGAGTGAAGGAACAAGAATAAGCAGAAATTAAAAAGTAATATCATATTGCCTAATTTATTGGAGATTATTTTTCTTATCTCCCATCGTTGTAATTTTCGTAACATTTGTTCTACAAAGAATATACATCTGGCGTAGTGGGCGAATGAAGCAAGGGAGGTAACTCCGCAAGTATTCTATATGGCGGACATGTCATTCAACACGTCTATTTAGATTTAAGTCCCCTGTTCCTTCACTCTGTTGAACCGGAAGCTGGCAGGGGTAATTGAGGCGAAGAACGATTTGATATGCTACGAGTGGAGCTTAAAATGTTGAATTAAATATATTATACATGAGTAATTATTAAATATGAGGTTGGAAATCTGAGAGCACAACCCAGTGAGGAAATGGCTGTCTACCTTTGATGGTGGCGATATTTTAAATATTTTTCGAACCGAAGCGAGAGAAGTATGTTGCCAGCCTTTGCTTGCTTCGCTCGCATGTAGGAAGACTGGTCATTTTCTCTTTGTTGCGCAACCCTATTTGCGCTACAATTTGCCTGTGCCCCAACCCACCTTTATATACGTCTGGCATCCCCAACCCACATTTATATATGATCAGTATCCCCAACCCACCTTCATATATGTCTAGTATCCCTAACCCACCTTTATATATGTCTAGTATCCCCAACCCACCTTTATATATGTCTAGTATCCCCAACCCACATTTATATACGTCTGGCATCCCCAACCCACATTTATATATGTCTAGTATCCCCAACCACCCTTCATATATGTCTAGTATCCCTAACCCACCTTTATATATGTCTAGTATCCCCAACCCACCTTTATATATGTCTAGTATCCCCAACCCACATTTATATACGTCTGGCATCCCCAACCCACATTTATATATGTCTAGTATCCCCAACCACCCTTTATATATGTCTAGTATCCCTAACCCACCTTTATATATGTCTAGTATCCCCAACCCACCTTTATATACCCGGAAATGGTCCAAAGCTATTTCTGTAGTTTAAGCAATTCTGTAGAGTTGTCAGTCAAGAGAGCTAACATGGTCCATTCCCACTGATCTGCAGGCTGTTGTTGTCACCATAAGTACCTTCATTTATTCACAGGAGAATCCAAATTTCATATGATTGTCCTTTCATGCTTGCCTTTATAGTGAACCCACCCTACTATTCACAAATGAACAACACTGCCACTTTGTAATTCTAGTTTTGGGGCCAGCCAAGGCAGAATTCTAGCCAGTTAATAAGTGCATAAAAACTTATAAAGGTTTTGGCACAGCGCTAGCGCCAGTTGTGAGATGTGCCTTTCTGGCTTATCAGTGTTCTGGAAATACAGACTGCAGCGCAAGATTATGATAAGACATCCATAGCACTTCCATACTGCAACAAGAAGACTCCCCACTCAGCAAAGTTGGATGTTTGATAAATATTTACTTAAAGGTACTTCCAGTGAGGTTTGTAGCGGTTGTGTAGATACAGTGTTTCCCTATGTAGCAAAATGGGACATGTTGTCTTGAAGAAAAACTGGCAGTACTACCAGGAGAAGCTTAGGAGGCTATTTACACGGCAAAGAGGAGAGGTTTTTGTGCTGCTCGTTTATTTTGTGGAAATACAGGATTTCCAAAAGAGTAGATGTCTCGGGTATTCAACATCTTCAGTTTAGAGAGGTTTTGACCCGGTCCAGTAAGATAAAAAAGAACCCAACAAGTTTGATGATGCACACAGTGTTTATGTTGAGTTTTTATATTTCCAGTAGCATGTAATCGGATGACTTCATATTTGTTGTATTGTTGTATGCTGACAGTTGGCTCAGCTAACATTGTGTTTCCTCCTGGATGAACGATGAGTAGGTGGATTGTTTAACAACTTCCCTGTTGGAAGGATTGTGACATTTGGAGATGGGGGCAGGGGGGATGGGGAGGTTGCAGAGACATGATGATAAGAGACAACTGATAAGCTAGGGGGACAGAGAAAAGATTGCAATACATCCAGATTGTAATTAGGATGCAGAGTAGAATTCAACCATAATTTAAATTTATCTCCTAGTTTGACCTTTCTGCATAATTACTATGATCTTTGATAAACAAGGGCAGACATTCAGCAGGTTAGTTGATCTAGAAGTCAATCAAGTTTTTACACATGCATGATAATTTTTGTCATGGTGTAAACATAAGTTACTAACAGAATATTTACTAATGTTTACTACAGTTATACCAGAAAATGATTTCTTGTAGATGTGTAAGACATTCATATGAAAGCTTATTTTGTCCATAAAATATATATATTAAAGGATGAGACGAAAGTTGTTCTGATCCCTGTCCACAAACTGTACATAAAGTGTCATTGCATTATTCATTAAACTTAGTGATACATCTTGCTGACTTGTGTGAGATAACTTTGTCATTAGTGTTTCAGCTATATCTTGCTGACTTGTGTGAGATAACTTTGTCATTAGTGTATCAGCTACATCTTGCTGACTTGTGTGAGATAACTTTGTCATTAGTGTTTCAGCTATATCTTGCTGACTTGTGTGAGATAACTTTGTCATTAGTGTTTCAGCTACATCTTGCTGACTTGTGTGAGATGACTTTGTCATTAGTGTCTCAGCTACATCTTGCTGACTTGTGTGAGATAACTTTGTCATTAGTGTATCAGCAACATCTTGCTGACTTGTGTGAAATAACTTTGTCATTAGTGTATCAGCTACATCTTGCTGACTTGTGTGAGAAAACTTTGTTACTAATGTATCAGCTACATCTTGCTGACTTGTGTGAGAAAACTTTGTTATTAGTGTATCAGCTACATCTTGCTGACGTGTGAAAAAACTTTGTCATTAGTGTATCAGCTACATCTTGCTGACTTGTGTGAGAAAACTTTGTTATTAGTGTATCAGCTACATCTTGCTGACTTGTGTGAAAAAACTTTGTCATTAGTGTATCAGCTACATCTTGCTGACTTGTGTGAGATAACTTTGTCATTAGTGTATCAGCTACATCTTGCTGACTTGCGTGAGATAACTTTGTCATTAGTGTATCAGCTATATCTTGCTGACTTGTGTGAGATAACTTTGTCATTAGTGTTTCAGCTACATCTTGCTGACTTGTGTGAGATGACTTTGTCATTAGTGTCTCAGCTACATCTTGCTGACTTGTGTGAGAAAACTTTGTTATTAGTGTTTCAGCTACATCTTGCTGACTTGTGTGAAAAAACTTTGTCATTAGTGTATCAGCTACATCTTGCTGACTTGTGTGAGATAACTTTGTCATTAGTGTATAAGCTACATCTTGCTGACTTGCGTGAGATAACTTTGTCATTAGTGTTTCAGCTATATCTTGCTGACTTGTGTGAGATAACTTTGTCATTAGTGTTTCAGCTACATTTTGCTGACTTGTGTGAGATGACTTTGTCATTAGTGTCTCAGCTACATCTTGCTGACTTGTGTGAGAAAACTTTGTTATTAGTGTATCAGCTACATCTTGCTGACTTGTGTGAAAAAACTTTGTCATTAGTGTATCAGCTACATCTTGCTGACTTGTGTGAGAAAACTTTGTCATTAGTGTATCAGCTACATCTTGCTGACTTGTGTGAGATAACTTTGTCATTAGTGTATAAGCTACATCTTGCTGACTTGTGTGAGGTGATTTTGTCCCCAACTAGGTACAGGGCTGGAAATAACTTTAAAATTGCTAGTGTATTCCGGGTAAAATCACTTGCGCTGATAATTTTTCAACTATACTGGCCGATTTTCTTGTTGATTTTTTAAAGTACAACTTGTGTCAACCAAAAAGAGTTACATTTAGTCACCTGGGATTCTGGACCAGGGCACATGATGACAGAGCTACTACTAAGTACTTGGATTGTTGTGCCAATGACAGTTACATTTGGGGACATGGTGTCAATCTTGTCACACCATCAACTGTTGTTTAGTGTCTGATTCAGGCTTGATTACTGACAGTTTGCTTATATAAATATTTGGGATTTTCAATCCATTCAAGGTATGATATGTACAAAGGTTACATTTGATCAAAAGTATGTTTTATGCACAGCAAGGCCAGTATGAAATTAACTGATCTTACACCACGTCTGATGGGCATGATAAGGCAGCAGCCGTGAACACCTGAAGACATGGGCAGAATTTGGCTGTGCAGTACTAGGTGGTATTCGATACTGAGGAGTGTCGGCTGAAACATGCATCAATCCTTGGGTCTCTCAGACTTTGTCCATCTCCAGCAATCTTGTAGCATCAGAAACATCAGAGCAAGTGCTGTACTGGTGTCTAGTTATTTGGAGACAATCTAATCAGGACTCCATTGTTACATCTGAAGAATTATTATGCAGGATTTTGTTTCATATTCTTGATGGAATTTGAGATGGATTTCTTTGGTTTATTTTGTTCAAAATTAGAGTATTAATATAGATTACAAGCATTTACACAATGGCCTATCCCCTATCAATGGCTAGGTACGTTCCTCACCACCTGGGAGTTGTAATAAATAAGCACTGGGAAATAATTGAAGGGGCTCCACACACCGGTGCAATTGTGTTGGAAATGTCAGGGGATGCCGTTTGGATGATTACATCTCTGTCGTTACTCCATGACACGCGCTTTGCCGAAATAAATACCCAAACTGAGAGATTATTGTCTAACAAATGCCAGTACCAATGAATAAATTGTCTGGTTACGGGATGTGTGGTAAACCCATTTCAAACATACGTAAGTTCACATCATTGCCACTGGAATGTATCAATGCAATTAACCATGTTACATGTCATCCCAAAATATCATTCTGCTCTCAGACAAAATGTGTTTCCGGGAAACAAATCAAGTCTTACAAAGATTTTCCTGAGGACCACATTGATAACCTTTGATGAAACAAATAAAGTTTTACAAACCTCCTTCCGAGGATCACACCAATAATCTTTGATGAAGCAAATCAAGTTCTACAAACCTCCTTCCGAGGATAACATCAATAATCTTTGATGTAGCGAATCAAGTTCTACAAACATCCTTCCAAGGATCACATCAGTAACCTTTGATGAAGCAAATCAAGTTTTACAAACCGCTTCCGAGGATCACATTGATAACCTTTGATGAAGCAAATCAAGTTTTACAAACCTCCTTCTGAGGATCACATCAATAATCTTTGATGAAGCAAATCATGTTTTACAAACTTCCTTCCGAGGCTCACATTGATAACCTTTGATGAAGCAAATCAAGTTCTACAAACCTCCTTCTGAGGATCACATCAATAACCTTTGATGAAGCAAATCATGTTTTACAAACCTCCTTCCGAGGATCACATTGATAACCTTTGATGAAGCAAATCAAGTTTTACAAACCTCCTTCCGAGGCTCACATTGATAACCTTTGATGAAGCAAATCAAGTTCTACAAACCTCCTCCTGAGGATCACATCAATAACCTTTGATGAAGCAAATCAAGTTCTACAAACCTCCTTCTGAGGATCACATCAATAACCTTTGATGAAGCAAATCAAGTTTTACAAACCTCCTTCTGAGGATCACATCAATAACCTTTGATGAAGCAAATCAAGTTCTACAAACCTCCTTCCGAGGATCACATCATTAACCTTTGATGAAGCAAATCTAGTTCTACAAACCTCCTTCCGAGGATCACATCAATAACCTTTGATGAAGCAAATCAAGTTCTACAAACCTTTTTCGAGGATAACATCAATAACCTTTGATGAAGCAAATCAAGTTCTACAAACCTCCTTCCGAGGATCACATCAATAACCTTTGATGAAGCAAATCAATTTTTACAATCTCCTTCCAAGGATCACATCAATAACCTTTGATGAAGCAAATCAAGTTCTACAAACCTCCTTCCGAGGATCACATCAATAATCTTTGATGAAGCAAATCAAGTTTTACAAACCTTTTTCGAGGATAACATCAATAATCTTTGATGAAGCAAATCAAGTTCTACAAACCTCCTTCCGAGGATCACATTGATAACCTTTGATGAAGCAAATCAAGTTCTACAAACCTCCTTCTGAGGATCACATCAATAACCTTTGATGAAGCAAATCAAGTTCTACAAACCTCCTTCCGAGGATCACATCATTAACCTTTGATGAAGCAAATCAAGTTTTACAAACCTTTTTCGAGGATCACATCAATAACCTTTGATGAAGCAAATCAAGTTCTACAAACCTTTTTCGAGGATAACATCAATAACCTTTGATGAAGCAAATCAAGTTCTACAAACCTCCTTCCGAGGATCACATTGATAACCTTTGATGAAGCAAATCAAGTTCTACAAACCTCCTTCTGAGGATCACATTGATAACCTTTGATGAAGCAAATCAAGTTCTACAAACCTCCTTCCGAGGATCACATTGATAACCTTTGATGAAGCAAATCAAGTTCTACAAACCTCCTTCCGAGGATCACATTGATAACCTTTGATGAAGCAAATCAAGTTCTACAAACCTCCTTCCGAGGATAACATCAATAACCTTTGATGAAGCAAATCAAGTTCTACAAACCTCCTTCCAAGGATCACATCAATAACCTTTGATGAAGCAAATCAAGTTCTACAAACCTCCTTCCGAGGATCACACCAATAACCTTTGATGAAGCAAATCAAGTTCTACAAACCTCCTTCTGAGGATAACATCAATAACCTTTGATGGGGCAAATCAAGTTCTACAAACCTCCTTCCAAGGATCACATCAATAACCTTTGATGAAGCAAATCAAGTTCTACAAACCTCCTTCTGAGGTTAACATCAATAACCTTTGATGAAGCAAATCAAGTTCTACAAACCTTTTTCGAGGATAACATCAATAATCTTTGATGAAGCAAATCAAGTTCTACAAACCTTTTTCGAGGATAACATCAATAATCTTTGATGAAGCAAATCAAGTTCTACAAACCTTTTTCGAGGATCACATCATTAACCTTTGATGAAGCAAATCAAGTTCTACAAACCTTTTTCGAGGATAACATCAATAATCTTTGATGAAGCAAATCAAGTTCTACAAACCTCCTTCCAAGGATCACATCAATAACCTTTGATGAAGCAAATCAAGTTTTACAAACTTCCTTCCAAGGATCACATCAATAACCTTTGATGAAGCAAATCAAGTTCTACAAACCTCCTTCTGAGGATCACATCAATAACCTTTGATGAAGCAAATCAAGTTTTACAAACCTCCTTCCAAGGACCACATCGATAACCTTTGATGAAGCAAATCAAGTTTTACAAACATCCTTCCAAGGATCACATCAATAACCTTTGATGAAGCAAATCAAGTTCTACAAACCTCCTTCCGAGGATCACATCATTAACCTTTGATGAAGCAAATCAAGTTTTACAAACCTTTTTCGAGGATAACATCAATAACCTTTGATGAAGCAAATCAAGTTCTACAAACCTTTTTCGAGGATAACATCAATAATCTTTGATGAAGCAAATCAAGTTCTACAAACCTCCTTCCGAGGATCACATCATTAACCTTTGATGAAGCAAATCAAGTTCTACAAACCTCCTTCCGAGGATCACATCAATAACCTTTGATGAAGCAAATCAAGTTCTACAAACCTCCTTCCGAGGATCACATCATTAACCTTTGATGAAGCAAATCAAGTTCTACAAACCTCCTTCCAAGGATCACGTTGATAACCTTTGATGAAGCAAATCAAGTTCTACAAACCTCCTTCCGAGGATCACATCAATAACCTTTGATGAAGCAAATCAAGTTCTAAGTTCTACAAACCTCCTTCCGAGGATAACATCAATAATCTTTGATGAAGCAAATCAAGTTCTACAAACCTCCTTCCGAGGATCACATCATTAACCTTTGATGAAGCAAATCAAGTTCTACAAACCTCCTTCCAAGGATCACGTTGATAACCTTTGATGAAGCAAATCAAGTTCTACAAACCTCCTTCCGAGGATCACACCAATAACCTTTGATGAAGCAAATCAAGTTCTAAGTTCTACAAACCTCCTTCCGAGGATAACATCAATAATCTTTGATGAAGCAAATCAAGTTCTACAAACCTCCTTCCAAGGATCACGTTGATAACCTTTGATGAAGCAAATCAAGTTCTACAAACCTCCTTCCGAGGATCACATTGATAACCTTTGATGAAGCAAATCAAGTTCTACAAACCTCCTCCTGAGGATCACATTGATAACCTTTGATGAAGCAAATCAAGTTCTACAAACCTCCTTCCAAGGATCACGTTGATAACCTTTGATGAAGCAAATCAAGTTCTACAAACCTCCTTCCGAGGATCACATTGATAACCTTTGATGAAGCAAATCAAGTTCTAAGTTCTACAAACCTCCTTCCGAGGATCACATTGATAACCTTTGATGAAGCAAATCAAGTTCTACAAACCTCCTTCCGAGGATCACATTGATAACCTTTGATGAAGCAAATCAAGTTCTACAAACCTCCTCCTGAGGATCACATTGATGACCTCCTGAACAGTTTTCATATTTTCAATACACATTATGATGTGCCTTGATTGTTCTAAAATCACTCCCTATCCAGCATTAAAACTACATTATGTGCCCAAACCAGCAGTAATATAGTGTTGCGAGTGACTGAGTTTAAGGGGTTGCTGTCACTGATGATGAGAGGGGATGCTAGAGGCTGTGTAGCTTGTTATGACATAACCCAGATACTTTCCAGTCCTGGATCCCTACTAAACTTTGATGGCGCACTCTTCTCATTGCCCATGGATATGTGTGTGTATGTTTGACAACACGGTTGGTAGGACATAGCTTTATGGGCCCACATCCCCCAAACAGTGATTTTATTGGTCTTTTCATAGCCCTTTTGATAGTAAGCAGGTCAGGAGAAGTTGGCAGATTCCCGTTTATTACTTTCCTAAAGTGTAATCTCTGCATGATGGTTTTAGCTGTTTGTTGCCAGATTTATGCGGGGAGTGAACACTCTCCAGTTTCTTGGCAATAACAGCCATGTTTTTTTCTCCCAGTAGGGGCACACAAGTGATTTGCCAAGCGTAATGGGTTGATTATGGATTGGGTTTGTGAGTCTGGTAGGTCTAGACTGATAAAAGTCTTAAAAGTTAATAAAAAAGATTGCCATGAAGAGGCAATCTTGAACATTTTGAAGATGAAGATGGAATCAATATCATTGGTTGCTTGTACAGCCTATCCTGCCTTGGAGGCTATTCCTGTCATTTATGTTACACAAATTACCTTCCCATTCCAATTCAAAAGACATGTCGTGTTGTGAGTGTACTCTGTAAGACTTATCTAATCAAGTATCTTATACTGTCCAAATACATGACATACTTGTGTAGAGCATTTTGTAATGTTGGGAGAAAAAGAGATTCAGAAAACAGGATTGTGGACTAAAACCCTTGACTGACCAACCATCCCTCAACAGAAACACTTGTCCCTCTTTGGATATAATGTGCATTGGCCTGAGTAAAGATCGTCAATGAACTTATTACCTCTGTCTACCACAGTGCTTGAGGACAGTGGTCAGAAGGAGAGCAGCAAGCCTGCAGACAGTTTGATAAGATAACCGCATCCCACACACTGCTTCTACCACCCTCCAGCACTTGCTGCTGGAGATAGCTGATTGTTATAAAAACATCAAAACATCAGGAGTTAACTGCCCTATTTGACATTAATTGCTGAGGCCTTGCGGGCAAAGTGTGAGCCGGTTATTTCTACTTCCAATAATCCTCCATATGTTATGAAACACAACATTGTGTTGTGCTGCTCCAGCCACAGCTGACTGACAGTCCCTAGCCACATCCAACTGCTGAGTGACTGCACGGTTTGACCATGGTTTGCTCTGTGTGAGAGTTTATTCAATAAACACTGACCACTGGATGGATGAAACGTCATACATTTCATGTATATGTCAGCTTGTAAGCTTGTCCAACACACAAAAGTACATTGAGAGTCATTTCCTTGACTATAACCACAATAGCCTTGAAGACAGCAAGGTATGAGTGATGACCAGGCACTCATTTGCCTGGAAATCAATGGCAGTCATTTTCATTCACTTTCTTTCACTGCTTGCAATGTGTGCCTGTTCCAACGGACATCAAGCCATTTTCACATGCTTTTATCTGACCAGATTCGCCTTTATTAATGTAGCTTACAGGATTATATTATAGTTCAGATCAAGAGGATGTTTGTGCAATGTAAAGATGATATGTTTCAGTCAGATTAGATACATTTACTGCCCATAAAAACACTTATCAAGATGGAGTGTCACGTTTCCTGCAGTCTTTTCCAGTTTGTATCTCTTTCCTTGTTGTTAACCTGATCGTGAAATGTTTGACAGTCTGTAAGTATAACCAGTCGAATTTAAAGTTGAGAATTTGAAAGATATTTATTGACATGTTTATTACTTTACCTGAGGAAGACAAAAGCACTTGGTCAAATTACACTATATCAGCAAATTGTTTGAAACAAAAATACAGGGCATAGGTTTTCGAAGCTCTCTTAGCGCTAAGATAGTCGTAAGTGCCATACATTACTTATGACTATCTTAGTGCTAAGAGAGCTTTGAAAATCTAGGCCCAGAACAACATGTTTGAAGCATGTAGTAAATACATCAGCGAAAACAAATCACAACTGATGTATTTATGGTGCTGATTATTTGTAATCTCATTATCAAGTCTGAAATTTGACTTCCACTTTGCAAGTGAAGAATTTCCCACTACTGTGACGTTAAGAGTTACCTTGTTGAAATAGTCCCTGCATGAGCCAATGTATAGGCTGCTAACTGAAGGGAATTTGTATCATTTGTGTTGACTGACAACAGTTTGTGATAGCCAAGGGGAATGTTTCTTTTGTAACACACTTTTTGGGTGGTAAAACCTTTATACTTTTAATTATTCAAAATATTTTATCACTAAAACTTGTAAATGTAATTTTAGCTGATCTGGCTTATGGGTAAAACATTGTTTAACCGACCTGAGTGACAGGCATTTCATCAAATGAGCTGTAAAGTCAAATTTCCACCCTAACCTAATTCTTGAAGTTTAGAGTTCAAACTTTTGGCTGGACAAATGACTAACGAGTCCCTCAAGTGTATTAAAAGTGTATTAATTACTGCATAGTGCATTTATTACTGTAATAAGTATATGAATATAAAAACACCATGGTAACTGTCATGCAGAATTTCCAAAGAATGTTTACCATCATCTGGGCATTGAGAAGATGTTTACCCCCTCAAGTAAAAACGTGATAGTACTACTACATCAATATGGGTATGTATGAGTCACGTCTGTTAGGTCCACGATGTGTAGAAGAAGCATGTGTGATTGTCATCTGATGGCAACAGTCTGTTCTCTCAGTGGTACTGATGTCTGTTAGGTCCACGATGTGTAGAAGAAGCATGTGTGATTGTCATCTGATGGCAACAGTCTGTTCTCTCGATGGTACTGATGTCTGTTAATTCCACGATGTGTAGAAGAAGCATGTGTGATTGTCATCTGATGGCAACAGTCTGTTTTCTCAGTGGTACTGATGTCTGTTAGGTCCACGATGTGTAGAAGAAGCGTGTGTGATTGTCATCTGATGGGAACAGTCTTTTCTCTCAGTGGTACTGACGTCTGTTAGGTCCTTGATGTGTAGAAGAAGCATTCGTCACCAGATTGAACAACTAGTGCTATCATTCCATCATTCCCTTGCTTTTTACCTGAATTCTCACACCAATCATGAGATTTCTACACATCCATCCTGTGTGGCCTCCTAGATACGTTTGGCTCGTCACGCCGAAGACCCGGGTTCGAATCCCCACATGGGCACAATGTGTGAAGCCCATTTCTGGTGTCCCCCGCTGTGATGTTGCTGGAATATTGCTAAAAGCGGCGTAAAACCAAACTCAGTCAGTCAGTCCTAGATACGTAGATGACTCTGTGTTGACAGATCAAGACATGCTCCACTTATGCCTAAGCACAGCTCTTCTGATCCCACCTCTGTTACATTTGTTCATCCTGATTCATCTGACAAGCCAGACCAGGATACTATATATTATTGGTGAATTTCATTAAAATCAGATATTAGTTCTTGCTGCTTCTGAACAAAGATATGAAGACATCCCATAACAGGTCTAGAGATCTATGACATTTTCATATTGGCAACTTCCTTCACTGACTACACTTTAAAAAGTATCAATTCATTTGGAAGATGCTGAAATGTCTGCTACATGTCTAAGATAGTATGTCAGTACTTCCTCTTGGCCATCGACATCTCTTTTGTTTCATATCAATATCTAGTATCAGTGCCTGATTTTAACAGAATCAGTCCTGCAGCACATGTTTGTGGGGGGGAATACCCCATGTTAACCTTTATGAGGCTGCTTGATGAGTACAGACATTCCCCATCTGGTTAGAGACACTCTGGCTGGTCAGATGAAAGGTCATTCTGACGTGACCTTAATGGGATCTTTGTTAGTGGTAGCAAAACCAAATTCTGATTTTAATGAGATTGCATCGATGTTTTCCCAGCATCAAAAAGGGTACCTCAATATTGTGTGTGGGAATTGTTGGTGACCATGCCTCCCTGCTAAATCTGAGAGGTGCCTTCAGGATAGTTCCCAGGTCCAACATTGTGCATTGTGCAGACATGTGTATGCCAACATACACGTGACATTATGAGAAACTTGGAGGTCCAGCTAAAACAATCTTACCTGCTATACTCATGCTTTGGGTAAAAGTACATTAGCTTTAGATAGTTTTTCTTATTGTCCTGTGTCGGAGTAGCTTCATGTCTGTGTGGCATCCCTCATTTGAGAAACACTGGAAATGCTGTGGGCAGTGCCACATCACTTGCAGCCTTGATCTTGGTATCGGGAAAAAGAATTTTCCAAATGTTGGTCAAAAGCAGGAGATAGCTCTCACTGAGCCTTACCTGCTTGTTTGTGCTCCACAGGCTGGGAGGATGACGGAAGTGCTGCAATTATGTTTTACAGATTAAAAGTAGTATGCAGCAGAGAGGGTTCTGGTGGTCCTGGCAGTCAGGCCTGCTATTATTATTACCGGGTATTATTATAATTATTATTAGTAGTAGTATATTTAAAAGACTCACATTGTGTTGTTGCACCCTGCACAGCGTGAAGTCCTTGGTCTTGGTGGGTCCATTTGAACAAGAGAGCTTGGCTTCAATCATTGATTGATTGCTACTCTTTGCTTTAGCAGCTTCACAGATAACTGAACTGACTAAATGATAATCTAAGAGCGGTAAATATATCTGGGATATGTAATTCGAAAGAGGACTGAACATGATGTGATACTGTGATAGCATAGCAATCAACGAAAATGTTGTAAAGTAATGCTGTGTAATGAAAAGATGGCTTACTTGAAGCCTACTGCCGGAATGCCTTAAAGATCAACAGAAGTCAATAGCGTGGGTAATAACGTGGATGACAGCTAAGTGCATAAACCACTGGACCAGATACACTGTGAATTGATGACGTTGAAGGAATTAAGTAGTAAAATCTTATGTTGTATGTGCAGCAGTTCTGTGATTGATAGTACTTAATGTAAGTAGTTTTAAAATATATTGGACCACAGTCATTATGACACATGCCATCGATCACTGGGTCACAGGAAACATCACACTTTGGAAACACACTTCGTCTGCATAAGTTCTGGTAGAAAATATTGCAAAGATATTTATATGTGGATAATGCGTTACAAGGAAAATACAACACGTGTATACTAAGTCACTAGGACATGTAAATAAGGATATTGTGTTACAAGGACAGGTATCTATGTATCTTGTATCACAAGTGTATTTGTATATTGTGTTACAGAGAGTGTGTGATGCTTTGAACAGTTTTCAAGTTACTACATGTCAACTTGTTGTCTATGGGAAGGAAGTGATACACATCTTGGATGATTACCACCCAGGGCATCTGTCCTGCTGACAGGCCTAGGAATGTAACCAGCCTGAATATGATTTGAACCCACACTCATAGATTTCTGGCTTTTCAAAGGGACATAACTCTGCACAGCACACTGTATCACCTCAGATGCCTGGGCCACCTGCTCTCAGTATTGTGTTGGAAGACAAGTATAATATTGTAAATACTTTTTTCCGCTTGGTGCAAATTTCGCGGAATTGACTGTTTAGACTACATCGCGCGGTCAATTATTCGCGCAATCAGTAATTGCCGGAACTGCCAGCTGTCTCTTAGGCCGCAACTAATAGAAATGAAAACAACCAGAGTGGTGTAACCTATCAGGTGGCGTGTATTGCTACCTACCCCCTACCCCCAAGACACCTGGACCTCCAGATCCAAATGATTGCAAAGATGACAGGCCAAAGTCGTAATCGCGCGTAATTTCAAACAAGCCGGGTTGTTGTGAATGTGATGATTGATGTGTTAATTGACTATCAAGGAAATGAACTTCTACCGTATATGAAGCTTTTTGTGATTTCATTTCGTGATATGCAGGAATAAATAAAATCTTAATGAATAAAATAACATACCCTTAGTTTACCCCATTCCAACTTACCACGTTCACGAGGGTCCGTATAACGTTAGTATTGATTATATATATTTTTCCTTATCCTGACTCATGCTTATTTGCTTGTCTTCTTCCTCTTGCGAACATAGTGGAACACTTGTATCTCCTTATTGAAGCTCCCTTCAATAAAACGTACGTAAAATCACTACTCACCAGAGTTATCTCTGTTTCCGGTTTTGGCGGGAAAAGTGGCGCCACTGTTTTCCCACGCTTCACTCTCTCCTTCTTCGCCCTGTGAGCAGGTTGTGAGAGCGCCTGTGTCTCCTATACAGCACTATATCCTTTTATTACTTAGTTAGTCACCTCTATTATACTTTATAGAGGTTTAGCTAGTATCTTTCAACAATATGGTTTCATATTTAATTGTATTTAGCACTGTTTATTCACGGGTTAGTCCGTGTTTGTTCAGTTGTTTACATTCATGAAAAACTGTTCCAATTGTAGATTACGTTTCTCTGCTGCTGACCCTCATCAATTGTGCCCTAGCTGCACGGTACCATGTTCTTTCAGCTCCCGCTGCATTAATTGCAAGCATTTAACTACTTGTGCATTTAATAAATACCTTCTTTGCGTCCTTAGACGTGCTGCAGATAGGTCTAGACGGGTTGGTCCAGTCATGGATAAATCAGCGGAGTCCCTCACCAGTCAACTGCTGTCTGACGACCCCCCTTCCGTCTGGTGTTCCGCTGGAGTTTCCCTCGGAGGAGAGGCGTGGGACGAAGTCCGCCACCTCCAAGAAGAGACCTGCTACTCCGGACATCCCGTCGTCTCAGCCTAAGACTCGGAAATCGTCAACCACCCAGTGCAGACTCCGCACCCCCAGGGCGTGTCCACCACCACGGGGAAGTCAGTGCAGACAACACGGACTTTCTCAGCCGAGATTGTCCCGTTGACGGAACAGGGACTCTACGATGATCAACCGATCATCATCCCAGAGGTTCATCCCAAGAAAAGACCAGTCTCAGCTACGGTGACTTCAGCGCAGATCTCCACGCAACCCGAGGTATCTACGCTGACAACAGATGAGCGTCCTGTGGGCCACGTCGCTATCACCGCAGAAAGGGCAGCGCTACTACCACCGCGGACCTTCAACCCGGGGGACTTTATGCCGCAGTTCTCCCAACAAATCATGGAGATGATGGAGCAGCGTTACGGCCTGGAGACAAAGTCACAGCCAACCAACAAAGAGGTCCCGAGCCTTCGCAAAGGCTGTAACGCAGACGTCTGAGGGGCTCTCCATCAACGTGACATCTAGCAGCAGATCTACACTGCAGGACCAGCCTGCACGAAGGTCGACTCAACCATCCCCTGCGGCGGACTCGGACGATCAGCATCCGCGAAGGAGGAATCACCCATCCCCGGATAAAGAATCGGACGACCAGCGTTTGTGAAGGCGTTCGCGAAGGACCAGTCGCCATTCCCCAGATGCGGAATCAGATGATCAGCGTTCGCGAAGGCATTCGCAAAGGACTTCAGATACAGTATCCAAGACATCTTCCGCATCACGCAGATCGTTGAGGGATTCGCCGAGACATTCGCGAACACACAGTCGCTCATCTCCGCGCAGGTCACCCTACAAACGCAGTTCGCCGGGCCACTCGCCACGCCGATCTCCACGCAGGTTCCCCTCAGGTCTCCACGAAGGTCGCCACACAGGTCTCCGCGCTGATCTCCGTGCAGGTCTCCACACAGGTCACCGCAGTCGCGAAGGACTCCACCTCGATCACCATCGGAGGAGGATCAACGTCCCTTACTCAACACTCCTGTCATTGAGGATGACGGCGGGATAATCTTTTCGGACGCTGAAATACGCTACTGGATGGCAAACGGTCTAGACTTGGCATCACCATCTAAGGATGATAATCCGGGCTCACACCTATCTCATGCAGGATGTTGATGTCGACACGATCACTCTCCCTCCGATTGATCCCATCGCAGCGGTCCCAGAGAACCTGGACACAGCCTTCAAGTCAGCCACAAAAGCCCAGGCGCCGCATCTACCACAGTTCAACGCCAAAAAAGTTCTCCTTCCACAACATGGATCCATTCCTGAAGGAAGAGGACATCGATGAGAACTTCAAAGTCATCAGTGATGCCAAGGCCAAGTCTTACAACATTGAAGACAAAAAGTTGGCACAAGTTGAAACTATGACCAGGCGCATGTTCTTCGGCCTCAACAGATCAAGGGCAGTCAACGAAACGCTCATCGCTAAATTCCGAGACTCTACTGCGGAAGAAGATAGGATGATATATTCGGCCCTCCTTATGCAGAAGAAGGACCAACAGATTATGACAGACCATCTCTGATTCCATCTCCGCAGCGCTGACACTGGCACGTCGACAAGGTCTCCTCGCCTCCTGCAGTTGGAGTGACCACTTTACCAAGTCACTCTACACAGCCCCGTGGTCAACTCCTTCCATCTTCGCTGGAGGAATCGACGAGGTTGCCAAGGAAGTTACCAAAGACTCAAGGGAGGTCCTTATGATCAAGTCCATAGATACTCTGGCCAGTGTCATCAGGCAAACATCCCAGCGCTACTCGGGCAAGTCCAAGTTTCCTGGGATACAGAGAGCACGGGACAAGAAAGTGGGTAGCTCCAGAGGCGGAAAAAGTTCCTTTTGTTGCCCAACCGGCAACTACAGAGCAAGGTCCGGACGAGGCAGGGCACCCAGAGGCGCGCCAAGGATTATCGACGATGAAAGAAGGGTTCGGAACGACTGGAGTCTTCCACCCCTAGCCGTTCCTGTACAACCTTCACAAGTGGGTGGACGCCTTCAGCTACACTGGGAAAACTGGGGAATACTTCAAGATCCGTTTGTATCCAACATCCTAAGGAACGGCATACAACTACAGGCCGCTCCACCGCTGACAGTCGACCCTCACAAGTTCGACTTCAAGACTCATCAGATAGAGAAGTTACGAGAGGCGGTATCATCTCTACTAGTAAAGCGAGCCATAGAGGTCGTAGATCAAACCAACATCACGCCAGGTTTCTACTCCCCAGTTTTCCTAGTACCCAAGAAAAACTCCAAAGAAAAGTTCCCGACTCATCTACAATATGAGCACGTTCAACAGAGACTATCTGAGCAGACCTCCCAAGTTCCGCATGATACATCTACCTCAACTAATCCACCTCGTCTGTCCGATGGACTACATGGCCAGCATAGATCTACAGGACGCCTACCTGCATATTGCTGTACATCCAGACTCGAGGAAGTACCTCAGGTTTACACTGGACTGGCTACATTACCAATGGAAGGTCCTGCCATTTGGAATATCATCGGCCCCTTGGTTGTTTACAAGGGTGACGAAACCCATAGTCATATATCTACATCATCGAGGTCTAAGCAGTGCCTTTTACCTCGATGACGGGATTCAAGTACATCAAGATCCCAAGCATCTCAGACTACAGTTGAACTTTACCATCAAACTGCTTACACAGCTGGGGTGGTTAGTGAATCTACTAAAGTCGGACCTAGAACCTACGCAGGACCTGCAGTTCCTAGGCATCAGATTTCTCACGACGCAGAACCGCATCGTCGTACCAAAGGACCGATGGCTCAAGATTCAACAGACAATCCCACAAGCCCTACTCTCTCCGTCTGTTGGGTCTCCTCACGTCTGCACAAGACATGACAGCCAGAGGGAGATTACATCTACGCCCGTTACAGGTCCTCATCAATGCTCATCTCGACGACCCAGACCCCTTCGGTCTCCCGGACTACCTCAGACCTCATCTACTATGGTAGACCCAGAGAGCGAATGTCTGCAAAGGCGTCTATCTAGCAGAGCCGGAGTGCAAGACTCATCTGTATGTGGACGCGTCACTCCAAGGTTGGGGAGCACATCTCGACAACAATGTGGCAGCCGGGAAATGGACCAAGGAAGAGAAAAGTCTGCACATCAACATGCTGGAAATGAAAGCAGTCATCAACGCCATACTCCATTGGAGCAACATTCTACAGAATGCGCATCTCATGGTACACACGGACAACTCCACAGTGGCGTTCTACATAAACAAGCAAGGATCAACACGATCATTGAACCTGCTGGACCTCTGCTTTCAACTGTTCGACCTAATCGACGATCTGAACATCCACATAAGAGCATGCCACATTCCAGGAGCCAGGAATGTCATAGCAGACGCGACTCTCCCGTCCAACTCAACCATCTCCGACGGAATGGATGCTACATCCCGAGATCTTCAAACAGATCATCAAGGAGATAAGAGCCCCGCTGATAGACCTCTTCGCCACATGTTTCAACAATCAGCTGACAACATTCGTCTCTCCAGTACCAGATCCACGAGCGTGGGCAACGGACGCTCTCAGCATATCCTGGGAAGGACTAAACGCTTATGCGTTTCCACCGCCAGCGCTTCTACTGAGGGTGTTGCAGAAAATCAGCCAGACCAGGAACCTCCAACTGATTTTGGTCGCGCCCTACTGGCCAGCGAGAATGTGGTTCCCCATTCTCATACAAGAACTAGGACCACCACAGCTGCAACTACCAGAGTGGTCGAATCTACTCGTACATCCTCACACAAAGCAGGCGCACGGCAACCCAGGGACATTCCAACTACACGCGTGTGGACTGTATCAAGGCGTGCTTGAAACAAGAGAGGGTACTCGCCAGAGCAGCGAAAGCAGTGACACTAGCTTTACGCAAGTCTACATGCAACTTGTACGACGACAAGTGGCGAAGCTTCGAGACATATGCTGCCAGAAACGTTTTTTCAGCTAGAAAAGCATCACACCCTCAAGTGGCGGACTACCTTTGTCACCTACGGCAAACAAAGTGGCTAAAAGGGTCTACGCTTTCAACATACCTAGCGGCACTGAGCTCAGTCATCACTATGAGGACAGGTGGCAAGCTAACGAAAGTACCAGAGTTACTGGCCTTGTTACGCTCTTATAAATTGGAGGACTTACAACAGAGATTCAAAGCTCCGGGGTGGGACCTCAACGTTGTTCTACGACATCTCACCAGTGAAGTCTACGAACCATTAGAGACGACATCTTTCGAATTCTTGACACAAAAGACGCTGTTCCTGCTATCCCTAGCAACAGCAGCCAGGATGTCGGAAATACATGCTCTAGACTACGAGAGAACACGGTTTGATGAAAATCAAAACACAGTGCATATGGGACTACGATGGGATTTCGTCGCAAAGAATCAACTGCCAGGTCAACCAGACAGACAATTCCACGTCCCAGCATTATCCTCCGTCCTCGGACCACAAGATACGCATGACTTATCTTTGTGCCCAGTGAGAGCATTGAAACTATATTTACAACGATCCAGAACTAGGAGACGCAAGTTCAAGAGACTTTTCGTCCCGATATTGACAGCGACACAGACGGAGGTCTCCCGCACTACGATATCAATCTGGATCAGAACTGTCATACTACGGGCCTACAAGGCAGCAGGACTTGATCCTCCAAGAGCCTCCAACCCACACGAAGTTAGAGCTCTGGCGTCAACACTGGCTCTACATGGGAAGTGCTCGTTACAGACGATAATGGAGGGCTGCTTCTGGAAATCAGACATGGTGTTTGCAAACCACTACTTGAGAGATATCGCCACCGAGGACGTCTCAGGCATTCACCATTTCGGCCCACTGGTTGTCGCACAACAGTTGACAGTTCCTCAAAGACGCTGAGACGAAGTCTCGCTCTTTAATCACATGACTTACCAAGCCTACACTCAGCAGAGTTCTGCTTAAGTCTAAATGCACGTCTAACGACTAGCATAAGTGATATGACCCAGTACTTGTAAGAATACTCGTACAGGAAAGGGTCGTTTCTCCACTTGATGCTTGCATCAAGAAATGGAGTCGCAAAATCCACATATAAATGTTAACAGAAGAAAGGACCAAAAGTTAACAATTGTGGTCCCCCCATCAAAAGGCAGCTGAAAGGACAGGGTCACAAACAGCAGCAGAGATTAGCACAGTGCCAATACGAAGTTCCCATAGGGGGGTATATATTGACGTAAATCACTACACGAAATCCTAAAGTATTTTTCCCACCTCCAAATCCGTCGGATTCTACAAGCAAATAAGCATGAGTCAGGATAAGGAAAAATATTTAATTTTCTGAATAAAATTGATATTTTATACTTATCCTGACTCATGAGGTAAGCCCTCCCAACCTCCCCACTAGACACTTTGGATTTCCCTGCAAATTAAAGTGTTGGGCTCATTATCAGGAGAGAGTGAAGCGTGGGAAAACAGTGGCGCCACTTTTCCCGCCAAAACCGGAAACAGAGATAACTCTGGTGAGTAGTGATTTTACGTACGTTTTATTGAAGGGAGCTTCAATAAGGAGATACAAGTGTTCCACTATGTTCGCAAGAGGAAGAAGACAAGCAAATAAGCATGAGTCAGGATAAGTATAAAATATCCATTTTATTCAGAAAATTACATATTTTACACTTATAGAGCAAAAACTGTAATTAGAATTACACCATGCTAGTATTTATTTCGTTGGGTAAACCCATTCAACACCGTAGGCCGGAAAACCGGCCAAGATGTCACCAGTCCCCAGATACTGTAGGCCGGAAAACCGGCCAGGCAGTAGTCGCATCAAAATTATATATAATTTTAGGAACCTAACTAACATATGATTCATTTATCAAATCTGTCACTTTTCATAATGCCTGAAAACACTTATTACATTTCAAATGGCCATATATAATTAGAATTAGAAACTATTTTTCGCAATGTTATTGAAAAAACCCGATTCTCGGACACATGCTTCGGCAACGGGTCCACATCAGAATTGTCAAAGAGCAAAGTAACGATGTTTTGAGATAATAATTACACGAATTGAATAAACGGAAGAATAAAATCAACAACAGTACTCATAAAAGTTGTCAAATGTACGTTACAACTTACTATTTCCATCTTTATTGTGCGATCGTGTAATGTAATTCAAGTAACATCTCAGCTTTCGTCGCTTCGAACTTTACGCTCGGACACGATGTTTAATGCTAAAATATATGCATGAAGCATTTTTGTCACAGGTCATAACCTAGCACGATACGTCCAATAAGTTCCATAATTTACGTATAGGTAGCGATTTCTTGCTTAATATGTTCAAAATAGCATCATTTTACCCAAAACTTACGTCTAAATCTAAAAGTTTTCGTTTACAAGGACGGTATCCATTGCCGTCATATGATTGGCTGCCATAGGTCACATGTCTGATTTTGACCAATCACGTCCCTTATAGCAGACTGTAGCGAAAGGGGCCTTAGAAACCAATCTTTATCCAATAAAATCGCTTCTTACAACTGTGAAAATACTCTCGGCAAGGGTTGTTGATGTTGATGTTCAGAGCTTTCGAACGATACCCGCCATCAAACGATTCTCCTCCCATGTTTTCATACGAAGCTTCGAAAACAGAGGTATTTTCCGTTGTTGTGTCATGTTACCGAGCGGAAAGCCACTGATATCGGGAAATAGGCGACCATACATATTATTTAAGAAATATTTTTATAATAATTTTCTGATTACGTAAAAATAAAAATATAAAAGAAAAAGGCACGGGCATGTTATGACATGTCACAAATGGACAAAAATCGCCATAGTTTTTGCTTCTTTCGTGGTTTATCTGGACATTATAAATGTGAGCTTGCATTTTCATTACAAAAATAAATCTATTTAAGTTGTAGTTGTATTATTTGAATAACATTATAAAAATAAACTTCATATTTATCAACAGTGGGATTAGATCTTTTAGATGGTGTATGGGATGTAGTAGCAATAACGTTAGTATTCTGTATTATATTTTACTGATGAAAGCGTCAGAATTTGTACCGATATATTATTGTGCATGTTTGAACTTGATCGCCGGGATACGGGATACGTGTGTACAGCTGATTGCTATTTCCCGCTCAGATACACATAGTAGTCTTAATCCCTGCAAATAATACAATCAATGAATGAAAGGTTTATTCGCTGTGTATTAATTTTTGCGGTAAAAAAATTTGTGCCGAAAAGCTCAAAAAAAGCCCCTGTGCGATATATAATACGTTTACAGTATGTATAATGTATTACAAGGACATGCTAGGCAGCTGAATGTACAGGCTTCATTGGTATCTTCAGGCAGCTGATGCTGCTAATACCCTTCTCCCAGACTAATCTCAATGTTGCTAACTTTCAATGAATTTCATTATTTCCCCTTGAAGTTTCTGAAACCGACTGTAGGTTTATGTTGAGATCATTTTCATCATGGCTGACTTGGCAGTATACAAGCCACAGAATAGAAAAAAACCTTGTTGTCAGTGTTTGGAACTAATGATGGGGCTATTTCAGGCGATATTGTTTCCATTCCAGTATAACATTCATTCAAGAAAGAAGACTGATTTCAGAAAGGCTAATTAATCTTGTGTATGAATTGTTATTTGTTGTTGGCTACACAGGACACTTCAGTCAGACATCTGACATTTACATGATAAAGTCGGTTGTATCAGGTGGCAATCCAGATTCAGGGCTGTCAGCATCTCTGTGCATCTTGTTAAGACTCACACCGCACTGAATGTTGGAAACACTGCAGCAGGAGTCAGGAGACTAAAATGTTGACAAAAGTAGGGTTGAGGATTTCTGCATATTCTGGACATTTCCACCTCAGTCGTCTCATTATCAACAAATCACTCTGTTTGTTTAGATTATGCTATTGTGATCTATGGAAAGATTATTTCTATTTATTAGGTATTACATTGTGTTTGTGTGCACAAAAGTATAAGATTTCTTGTACATATGAAAATTGTTATATCATCTTAAAATGGGTATAGCTCAAGGACTGCTGTTCTCGTTTGCTTATGATACACACACGCAATGAAATTACCTTGAAATGAACTTCTATCTGAACAGTTCATGTTATTTGAATAAGGAACTTTTCTGGTAGGCGTTCTCACTTAAGAGTCATCACCTTGCTTGAAACCAATTTCAAATCATCATTAAAAAAATAAATTAGAGCCACAGCCAGAGTAACAAATGCTGTCCAATTTCAGTTGAGTTAAATGAGCACATGTTTTATTTTATTCTTCCTGAATTATACAGCAAGACTAGCTCAAGCTCTACTTCTGGATCGCTTCGTTAGCGATTCATTCTGAAGTAACGCCTGAACAAGCAATAATTTGCTCCAACCCATCACAGCAAATTCCCTGACTATGGGGGTGTTACAGGGAATTGGCTGACTGGCCAGTCAGTGCCCAGTGGCCAGATTAGGCTTGGATCATCTGACAAGTGCCCTCAGAGGACCACTTCACCATCTATACTCTCGACTTCACCTTCGACATTCCCTATTTACACATGACATGCTGTTTGTGCATCATTTGTCTTCCTACATAAATCACATGTTCAAACATCTCATTCACAGTATGCATGTCATCATATGGTCACCATCCAACACAGTATACATGCGATCTCAAATCACAGAACAGAGTACAGAAATTTAATTATTCTGAATTCCTGAACTGTGACACCATACAATAATAATTTCATATTATCCTTAGTTTGTAAAATGACTGGAGCTATCTGTCTATTGACCACATTCATAATTAGCCCATGTCAATGTCTTGATATGTTTAACAAGAGGAAATCCAATAATGGTAAGTTTGGACTGTAATTCCTCATCTATGGATATACCCTGATGCCTGGAAGAAGTGTATTGTCATGGCATATGTCCTTGCAGCCACTGATACATATGAGAATTCATTAGTATCTCATCAAACTCTTGTATACAGAACCTGTCAGGCAAATGTGACATCAAAAATAACGGTTCACTTAATTACCATAAGTGATTGATAACGATACTTGTATGCTTGTTTTTGTCATAGTGTGATATACAGTGTGTGGGAGTTGTCAGTGCACTGTGTATTGGATGGGAGTTGTCAGTGCACTGTGTATTGGATGGGAGTTGTCAGTGCACTGTGTATTGGGTGGGAGTTGTCAATGCACTGTGTATTGGATGAGAGTTGTCAGTGCACTGTGTATTGGGTGGGAGTTGTCAGTGCACTGTGTATTGGGTGGAACTATAACCTTGGGTAAAGCCATGTTATCTCATGTCTCTCACGTCAATTAAATGCTCATGAATCACAAATGGGGCATTTACAAAAAGTGAAAGATGAATTCAGATTGTGTAAGACTATTTTTTAGTAGTGATATTTGAGAAGTATATTTTGAAGTTTGTTGTAAACCATGTTTTCTTCAGTACAGTGTGCACCTTAGCATAATGCACACACCCTCTCTATAGTAGTCAGTATTTTTTAGAAAAAAAACCCATCATTTTAGAGCATTGTGTTACAGAAGAAACTCAGTGCTGTATCCCTTGACGTTATTTGATAGTGGTATGGACAATGATCTTTCTGCTAAGTGCTGTATTTTCTTCACAACATGTAGGCAATCTTCATTGGCTGGACCGTCAGTGACAGCAGCTGTGGATTGGGTGGAGAAAATCTGTTTTCTAGAAATCAGTGCCAAGCATATCACAGCCATAAATATTTCAGGGAGTAATAAATTTAATATTTCACTCTGTCAGCACCTCTATTTCTGTAACAGGTGCCTGGTGATTTTGTAGCTCAAGAAAGAAATTTAGCATCATGTGGGATTCTTTTGATATTGAAATAGCCAATGTGATGAATAATTTAAGAATCCTAAAAATTCTACAGCTGGGATTTCGGAGAGTTAGAAATGTGCTAGGTTGATAGATTGAAAGTTCCACATGATAAGCAATCTAATTCAACCCCCAAAGGGAGATAGGGTAAGTTTTTTTAGCAGTTTTACCTTTGGAGAAAGTTTTACATAAGTAATGTCATATCCGGCCTTATCTTGGTGGATGACAAACTGTTGTAGAGTAAACACTTCAGAATGTTTTTTAAATAAAATGTAAAGGAACCATGTGCTCCTCGAAAAGAAGACATATATTACATTTAATCCAGATTAAATATATTTCTTATTTTACAGTTTTTATGTAAAACTGTGCCAGCAGAGTTCAGTATTACTTATGGTATTTTCTCAAGAATAGGTCCGAATCAGGGATGAAACAAACCAACCTCTCAAAAATATGTTCTTTCCATGTGATAAATATTTTTGGCACTTCCTCAAGTTTGAATTCATTATTAATTAGTTACTGATACACGTTATGACGCCATGTCTTTAGGAAGCAGTCACTTTCAGTAAATCCTCAGTTTAGGATGCTTCATTTTCATGTTAAAATGATCATATTTACAAATCATGAAAAGATTCTTTCCAGCATCCAAATAGATCTGAATTCCATAAAGTGGTCTGTGTGTTTATTTGCATGTATATAACATTTGATGTTTGTTTTGACTGCCTCTTCCCCTTAGTAAACGCATGAGTAATCACTATAGTAAACACAGCTTATCTTCACAGCAGGGACAGGCATTTAGTTGGGAAGGGTGGACCTCTCTGTTAACTTAGTGTAATGTGATAACCCTGTCATTGTAATAAATGTTGGTTTATTGGAAGGTTATAAGGCTCAGTCTTGTCACAATCCTAGAGATTCTAAACTGCCAAATTGATCCACTCAGAGTATATGGAGTGATTAAATTTATTGTGTTTTTCTTTCAATTTCATCATCACTGGCACTGGACATCGTCACTGAGCAGATATTGATGATGTCATTGAAAAAGATGAACAGAATAAACACTAATGCCTATTGGTGTGTATTGGATATTGAATATTGTGGTGCCCCAAGTATATCATGACAACTGAGTTTATAACAGATATGTGATGCTCCAAGTATATCATGACTACTGAGTGTATAACAGATATGTGATGCCCCAAGTATGTCATGACTACTGAGTGTATAACAGATATGTGATGCCCCAAGTATATCATGACTACTGAGTGTATAACAGATATGTGATGCTCCAAGTATATCATGACTACTGAGTGTATAACAGATATGTGATGCCCCAAGTATATCATGACTACTGAGTGTATAACAGATATGTGATGCTCCAAGTATATCATGACTACTGAGTGTATAACAGATATGTGATGCCCCAAGTATATCATGACTACTGAGTTTTTAACAGATATGTGATGCCCCAAGTATATCATGACTACTGAGTGTATAACAGATATGTGATGCTCCAAGTATATCATGACTACTGAGTTTTTAACAGATATGTGATGCCCCAAGTATATCATGACTACTGAGTTTATAACAGATATGTGATGCCCCAAGTATATCATGACTACTGAGTGTATAACAGATATGTGATGCTCCAAGTATATCATGACTACTGAGTTTTTAACAGATATGTGATGCCCCAAGTATATCATGACTACTGAGTGTATAACAGATATGTGATGCCCCAAGTATATCATGACTACTGAGTGTATAACAGATATGTGATGCTCCAAGTATATCATGACTACTGAGTTTTTAACAGATATGTGATGCCCCAAGTATGTCATGACTACTGAGTGTATAACAGATATGTGATGCCCCAAGTATATCTTACTACTGAGTTTATAACAGATATGTGATGCCCCAAGTATATCATGACTACTGAGTGTATAACAGATATGTGATGCCCCAAGTATGTCATGACTACTGAGTGTATAACAGATATGTGATGCCCCAAGTATATCATGACTACTGAGTTTATAACAGATATGTGATGCCCTAAGTATTTCATAAGTTGACTGTGTGTGTATTGGCAGTGAAATTGATTCATGAATGCTTGAAATGACTTGTAAAGGTTGCAGTTTTGATGAATGGGCAGTGTAACATTGAGACTTCACAGCTATAAAACCACCTCAGTTTGCAGAGGTAAATGTTCTTGCATGTGACTAAATGAACGAGAAGGTCAAGGTTACTCAGTGTTCATTTGGAAGAAACTGAGTGTACGTGATTTGATACCTGTTGTGTCATGATCATGATGATTGTGTGATGTTGAGGTCACTAGGATTCACTCATGAAAGAGTTTCATTCAGGAAGCATTCACAGCATGGCATGTAGACTTCCTTTCTGAAAACTCAATCATAGTTTGCAACAAGTGATGTTTTTTTATATTGATGGTCAAGGTCACTGTGAAAATTAGATGTCTGAGAAAGCTTGTATATGCAGAGTACAAACGATTAGAATTTGACAAAAAGCCATCTAAAGGCAGTGAAACTCATATCTATATTATCTCTGAGCTGAGATTGAAGGTCAAAGTCATTAAAGCATAAGTGCTTTTAACTTTCAAAGGGTACTTAGACTCAAACCGGGGGATAATGTGTCAAGTTTTGACTGCATAGGACACATGTTTTCCCCAAACTGGAAGTGGTGTGATTAAAGCAGACGTGTGCATCATATTGTTATAGCAGTACCTAAGGCTTCGAACCATGTCTGTTTTAAAGTTGATGTGCATCAGGTTTGTGTGAGATCAATTTTCACCTGTTGTGGTAAAGTGTAAATTGTTCATGAGCTTGATATAATATATATCTGATGGTAAAATTTTGGGGCATCCATGAAATGATGATGGGAGGAAGGCTTTAGTATTTGCAAGTGGTGATATCACCTTTCTATGTGACTTTATGCACTGTTTTTGGGGCGGTGGGGTGGTCTAGTGATTAAAGCGTCCCCTCATCACACCGAAGACCCGGGTTCGATTCTACACATGGGTACAATGTGTGAAGCCCATATCTGGTTTACCCCGCTGGAATATTGCTAAAAGCAGCGTAAAACCAAACTCACTCACTATGCACTGTTTTAGCCTTATTTAAAGCATTGAATGTTTGAGATATTTTCAGCTTAGTACAATTCTGTTCCATCAGTATGTGTTTGTCTGATGGATGTTTGTAGTTGTCATTTGCATGTGCACACAGAGTGAGCTGTTATCTAAAAATAGTGACCTCAATGTTTGGTTGTGACTTTGGGATTAAAATTAGGGGAGGTAATCTCAGCATTGCACTCTGTGATTGACAAGGCTATGTTCTTTGCATCACCCATACAGATATCAAATAAACATGGCCAAATACAAGCATGAAAGCAGATGTTTGGCAGATAATGAATGATCTTGTATCATTGTAGGAAACATAAGAACAGTGACATGCATCTCAGGCTAGCTAATCTAGGCTCATATGTGGAAAGAGTCTCCTGGCATTGGTCCAGTAATCCATGTTTTTAATATGGCACTTGTGCATGTGTGTGGCCGCATATTTGCAAAGGATACAATACATAGATCACTTGTTCATCTTATCATGTTTGAAGGGGCTAGGGGGTGTAGTTTACAGTCAAGAGCAATACTTATCCATCACAGATACATGACTCTCCAGGCTGTGTGTATAATGTATGACAAAAACAATTCTCCCCAATGGGTGAAATTTCTTGTCTATTTATAAATTTGAGAAAAACATCCTTTTGTTCATAAAAAAATATGAAGCTGCTTGTTTGTACCTAGTACTGATAATGAATCATGCTCTGTGGCGGTCATTACGCAGTTACATGGGCCATGAGGATAGTGTCTGAAAGAGGGGTTGGTTGAGTGAAATATTTTAATATATTCAATGTATGACTGATGTTTATTATTTTGGCAGACTGGTTAATTTGATAAACAAGTGTTGATAAGTGGTCTCCTATTTGCTTGCTGTTTTAGGCCCTTATTCTGCTCATTTGATTAAATAGGATATGATAGTAGCTGAAACAATCCTATGGTCCACACTTAGCTTGGTGTTATACATAATGTTTAATACGAGTATAATGATTGTTGTATTGATGGACGTCATGTATCTACATGGCTCAAAGCAACATCAGTGTGAATGAACAGAAACCAAACAAAACCACATCTACTAAGCTTTAGTCTTTCAACTGACATATCATTAATAACTAATGTATTTATTAAACTATAGTAAACAAGCATTCCTATTCATATCAAATGTATGTCGTCAGTGGAAAACTAATGTATAACCTGTCGTGGGCTTAAGGAAGAATGGAGATAAAGGTTTTCACAAGAAACATAATTTGATATGCAATCTAAATGAGTTTTGTATCCTGTTTATTATGATGATGATTTTGAATGAATTGTCAACAAACTTATGCTTGGTCCATTTGTCCTTATAATGAGAGAAAAGTATGCAGGAAGGAAATGTTTGCACAATGTAAACACAAATCTACATCAGTGAATCTGTGCCACCTCTCACAGGCTGCATGCCAGAAATGTCAGAGGAGTATTACAGAGGTCGTGGAAATATTTGGGAAATCAAAGATGCAATATTGAACTTTTGTCATATACAGTCACTATTCTGTGATGTATACTTATCCTACAACACTGAAACAACACTTTTTACAGTGAAACACCTGAAATGTCAAGGGCGGTTGGGTAGCCTAGTGGTTAAAGCATTGGCTTGTCATGCATTTCTTCCCCGGTCTAAACTTTCCCCAGGGAGAAACTGGCCTAGGCAAAACTTTCCCCAGGGAGGTTTTGTCCTAGGATATTCTTTCCCTGGGGTAAGTTTGGGCTAGGTTAAACTTTCTCCCCCTAGGCCAAACTTTCCCCCCTGTTTAAACTAGGATATTTGTTCTGTTTTCTATGAAATGTGGGGTGATTCTGGCCTAGCTAGGCCACTTCTTCCCCACCATTGCTCTTATATCAAAAGGGGAAGATTCTGGCCTTGCTAGGCAACTTCTTCCCCACCCTTGCTCTTATAAACCGACAGTAGTTTTGACTTAAATTTTGGTACACATTTTTACCAAATAGTCCATTTTTGCCTCTGTCTTGGGTGTAGTGATTTGAATGCATACATTTTTGAACGGCATATATCTCTAAATCCATCCTGCTCATGCCACCAATCCTATGAAGACACATTGCAGTAGTTCTTCATCTGTCCAAATCATGTCACCATAAGATGTAAACATTCAATCGCACATTTGACGGGTAAATAAGATGTAATATACACAGGTTGCTTGCTCTCTTATCATGCGGTTTATTATCTAATATTTGTTATATTTATATATACTAAGCAGCAAAAGAAACATCAGCTTGGAATTTTCCTTCGCAGAAACGGATAACTGTAAACTCATTTAAATTTGATTGTATATTTTTGACAACATCTCCAACTTTACCTGAGCAAAGAAATTCCTTCCCAAACTCAGAATTGAACCCAGGAAATGGTCTCAAAAAAGCAACCTACTCTCAGAGATGGTACGGTGTTCTCCATGTTTTTCATGCAACTCATGCTGCATGTGCTGTTCACAAGGACCAGCCCTGTAACATGCACCCCCAAACCTGGTTGAAACATTCACATTACAACGTCAGCAGGATGCCGCGACTCATGACAACTCAGAGGAACTAAGCGCTAGGAAGACTTGAAGCTGGCCACACTGCACAAGCCGCTGCCAATCACTTCCAGGTAAATGTTCGGATCATCTACAGGCTGCAGCAACACCACAAATGATCGCCCCCGTACTGGCAGACTAAGGGTGACCACAAGACGACAAGACCGCCATGTTGTGCGACAACATGTACAGAATCCCTTCATGCAGGCATCCGAAACAGCACTTTATAATGTCATACCAAGGCCGAACAACTGTTAAGTTGATGTTGCCGACATGGATGCCATATTTAAAGCCATGAGTGAGGGTATAAAATTTTGAATGGATATGGACATCCAAGTAAAAACTGGGTATTTAGTTAAATGTTTGAATATAGTAATGATTTGGAGATAGGCCAATTTGGAGTAAGTGGGGATAAGTCACTTATTGAAATATAGAAATAAGTAAATGATAATATAAAACAATAGTAATGGTATAATATCTTTACTTTTATGCTTGCATAAAAGCATAATAGCTATGTCTTGTTTTCATTTCTGACTTTTACAAGAAAGACATAAACATGAAAACAAGGTTGGGGAAGAAATAGCCTAGCTTGGCCAGAATCTTCCCCTTTTGATATAAGAACAAGGGTTTGAAACAAATAGCCTTTAAAGTTGATTCAAGGGTGGGGAAAGTTTGTCCTAGGACAAACTAGGCTAAAGTCCTAGGCTAAAGTTTCCCCGGGGAAAGTTTGTCCCAGGCCAAAGTTTCCCCGGGGAAGGTTTGGCCAGGGGGAAAGTTTGGCCTGTTACACCGGGTTCGATTCCCCACATGGGTACAATGTGTGAAGTCCATTTCTGGTGTCCCTTGCCATGATATTGCTGGAATATTGCTAAAAGCGGCGTAAAACTATACTCACTCACTCACTGAAGTGTCGGGACTATGCAGCTAGACAGGCTGCTACTGTCATCACCCTCGTACAGTACAGTACTGGTCTACATTGGGTTTGTATACATGGCTGTTCAATTTAGGCATTACTGATTCCTTTAATGGAACAATTAGTTTTAATAGATCAGAAGGCAGGCGATTCTTGTAAAACATTCTCAGTTGAACTTGTTGATATGTTGTAGCAAATACCATGGTGTTTTCTTAGTGCTGGATTCATCTCAACTTAATGTGGCAGTATAAGAGATTATGAAAGCTTGACTCTGCCTCATTCTGAAGGTCTGTCTGTATATCAGTTATCTATAGCCATCTATGAAAGTAACTGATGAGGTAACCGACTTCTTAGTGGGATGTCTCCAGGTGCTTAACCATCAAAATATTTGAAACTAATTAAGCAACTTCTGTAGAACTGACATATAATGCTCTAAGCCATGGCATGCAAGATCTGTGTGTCTGATATAAATGGAAATAAAAAATATAAAATGTTTGTTGTGACATGGCCAATATGCAATCGAAATGCAGAAACATTTATTTGGTTTGGCGAAAGCCTCCTAATCCTGAACATGATCAAGTTGTAAGTTATTTCACGAGAATTTCCTCCCAAGAGATCCGGCAATGGTAATGGACACAGTTTACATCACTCTGCACTTCTGTAGAATGGTGGCCAATGTTGACCTTCACATCTTGTGTATTATTTCCTTGCTGCTTCTGACAAGACCAGTATTTAGTGATGTTTTTGGAATTTTATGTAAATAAACACCAGCTTCTGTTTCAAACCTTCACCATATTTGACAGTAACCCACATGTCCAATACTGCTACTATTTTCCTTGAGACTGCCTTTCACAGTTGAGGAAGTCCTTGCTTCTGTTTCTCCGCTGACATCTGGCAGCCATATTGGCAAGCTTTGTACTTGCAGGCGGTAGAAATCAGCACATCTTCATCACATTAGAGGGTTAAGCTTGTAATCAGGTGTTGGAAAATAGTATTTGAAGAGGTAAAAGGAGTTAACTGCCATTCTCTTGTCAGGACAATTAGCACTCTTCTATTAGAAGCATGTTAATGAGATGTGTAGTGAGGAAAGTGGCACATATTTCTCAATATTAAACAAAGATGATTTTGTAGTATTAAAGCATTCATTATTCTGAGAGTTGCTTTCAGAAATCCACCAATGGCATTATCATATCAATGTCCTGAAATAAAACTGTCTACGTAACATGTTATGAAGCTTTTCTAATCTATCATTTCGGTATCATCAATTCATGTGCTTAGAGCTTCATATCAACTGACTTTTAATTCCATTTCACATTTGTTCTGATCAGTCCGTTACAAATTGATTACCAAGGGAAGGCCACATTTAAGCCTTATGCTGTAATTAAGATCTGTTGAAGGGTGTCATGTCAGGTTTGTCTGTTACTCTGCCCTCACACAGCCTAAATAGAGTGTCAATATATCTCGATGATAGTAGAGGAGTATGATGTTACTGGTACACTCACATTGGAAATGCTCATCATTATTGGAATGTTGCATCTTTCAAAATCACGCATGTGGTATAAAATGTATGAAAAGATATCTGACTGGAAGAGTGTGTGGTATGAAAAGGTATCTGACTGGAAGTGTGTCTGGTTTTAAAAGATATCTGACTGGAAGACTGTGTGGTATGAAAAGATATCTGACTGGAAGGCTGTGTGGTATGAAAAGATATCTGACTGGAAGGGTGTGTGTGGTATGAAAAGATATCTGACTGGAAGACTGTGTGGTATGAAAAGATATCTGACTGGAAGGCTGTGTGGTATGAAAAGATATCTGACTGGAAGGCTGTGTGGTATGAAAAGATATCTGACTGGAAGGCTGTGTGGTATGAAAAGATATCTGACTGGAAGGGTGTGTGTGGTATGAAAAGATATCTGACTGGAAGACTGTGTGGTATGAAAAGATATCTGACTGGAAGACTGTGTGGTATGAAAAGATATCTGACTGGAAGACTGTGTGGTATGAAAAGATATCTGACTGGAAGACTGTGTGGTATGAAAAGATATCTGACTGGAAGACTGTGTGGTATGAAAAGATATCTGACTGGAAGGCTGTGTGGTATGAAAAGATATCTGACTGGAAGGGTGTGTGTGGTATGAAAAGATATCTGACTGGAAGACTGTGTGGTATGAAAAGATATCTGACTGGAAGACTGTGTGGTATGAAAAGATATCTGACTGGAAGACTGTGTGGTATGAAAAGATATCTGACTGGAAGACTGTGTGGTATGAAAAGATATCTGACTGGAAGGGTGTGTGTGGTATGAAAAGATATCTGACTGGAAGGGTGCGTGGTATGTAAATTATATCTGACTGGAAGTGTGTGTGTTATGTACAGACATCTGACTAGGAGTGATGTGTATCTAAATGGAAGTGTGTCTGAGTAGCTGGGTTGTATCATATTCCACTGTGATGCTGGATCTGTCAACTTGAAACACACACACACACACACCTGTAGTGATGCAGTAGACATATGATGGTATTCTCCCCCTGTAGTGATGCAGTAGACCTATGGTGGTATACTCCCCCTGACATATGGTGGTATACTCCCCCTGTAGTGATGCAGTAGACCTATGGTGCTATACTCCCCCTGGAGTGATGCAGGAGACCTATGGTGGTATACTGATATAGATCAACTAGTGCTCATTGTAGCAAGATTAGACACATTAATCAAGTAGATGTGTTGGTACATTATCTTGCTTTCATTATCAAATCTATAGCAGTGCTACATACACTCAACGGAATCGGTAACTTGGTTTATCATGGTATGACACAACACTTTCATTGTGGTAATTAACTATTGACTCCAGACTGACGTTTTTACAGCTCACTTGCATACAAAAATGGGAAAAGATCGTTCTTGGTGTCCTTTTGCCTTCAACTCTGTTGATGTGAGAGATATAGATTTGCTGTGTCAATGATCTGTCAAGGGTTATTAAAGGCAAGTGCTTAAGATAACAGTGTTCCTGTAAAGATGGTAGTTATGTCCGAAGTATTGACTTTGTGTTATTACTGGGTAAAGTGGGAGGATGGGAGCAGTATTGATGATATGGGAGCTATGATGAGGCTGAGTAAATCATGTAGAGAACACCTCACAGTTGTCCATACAGTCTAATTCAATCAAGTCATGAGGTGCACTACTGGCTGGGGCACTGGGTGGAGCACTGAGTGGGGCAGTGCACTAATGGGTGGAGCACTGAGTGGGGCAGTGCACTAATGGGTGGGGCACTGGGTGGAGCACTGGGTGGGACAGTGCACTAATGGGTGGGGCACTGAGTGGGGCAGTGCACTAATGCCTGGGGCACTGGGTGGGGCAGTGCACTAATGGGTGGAGCACTGAGTGGGGCAGTGCACTAATGCCTGGGGCACTGGGTGGAGCACTGGGTGGGACAGTGCACTAATGGGTGGGGCACTGAGTGGGGCAGTGCACTAATGGCTGGGGCACTGGGTGGAGCACTGGGTGGGGCACTGGGTGGAGCACTGGGTGGGGCACTGGGTGGGGCAGTGCACTAATGGGTGGAGCACTGAGTGGGGCAGTGCACTAATGGCTGGGGCACTGGGTGGAGCACTGGGTGGGACAGTGCACTAATGGGTGGGGCACTGAGTGGGGCAGTGCACCAATGGCTGGGGTACTGGGTGGAGCACTGGGTGGGACAGTGCACTAATGGGTGGGGCACTGGGTGGGGCAGTGCACTAATGGGTGGAGCACTGGGTGGGGCAGTGCACTAATGGGTGGGGCACTGGGTGGTCACTGGGTGGGGCAGTGCACTAATGGGTAGGGCAGTGAACTAATGGGTGGGGCACTGGATGGGGCAGTGCACTAATGGGTGGGGCACTGGGTGGTCACTGGGTGGGGCAGTGCACTAATGGGTAGGGCAGTGAACTAATGGGTGGGGCACTGGATGGGGCAGTGCACTAATGGGTGGAGCACTGGGTGGTCACTGGGTGGGGCAGTGCACTAATGGGTAGGGCAGTGAACTAATGGGTGGGGCACTGGATGGGGCAGTGCACTAATGGGTGGGGCACTGGCTGGTCACTGGGTGGGGCAGTGCACTAATGGGTAGGGCAGTGAACTAATGGGTGGGGCACTGGATGGGGCAGTGCACTAATGGGTGGGGCACTGGGTGGGGCAGTGAACTAATGGGTGGAACACTGGATGGGGCGGTGCACTAATGGGTGGAGCACTGGGTGGGGCAGTGCACTAATGGATGGGGCACTGGGTGGAGCACTGGATGGGGCACTGAGTGGAGCACTGGGTGGGAGACAGTGTAATGTCTTTTGGTTGATTATCATGAACCAACTAACATGTTAGGCTATGAGATCATATCCACACTCCTTGTACATTTGATTACTAAAAATGTCTTTCTTGTTAGTGAAACAATGTTCATGTCTTTTTGTCATGGTGAATTACCCTTGTACAGCTAGCTGTATGTGAAGACAGAGAGAGTGGATATAGTGGTAGTCATCTGAAGCTCACCTGAGTCAAATGAGTTTGTGTTGTCACTTCAGTGGTCTGTCGGTCCATCCATTGTAACTGACGTTTTGTTATTATCAATGTTATTATTGAATATTTATACTAGTGCATGCTCAAGGCGCTGTTTCCTCTGAAACATCTAGGTCTAATAGTTTTAATAATTCTGATCCCATTTAAAGCAGGGGACATTTGTAGCAATACAGAATATGTCACTTTTGCCCATTATTCAATGAATGGTTGTTGCAGTTTCAGCAGTAGCGTCAGCATGTAGATGTGTACCTGTCTGATGTGTACCTGTCTGATGATGTGTACCTGTCTGATGTGTACTGTCTGATGTGTACCTGTCTGATGATGTGTACCTGTCTGATGTGTACTGTCTGATGTGTACCTGTCTGATGATGTGTACCTGTCTGATGTTTACCTGTCTGATGATGTGTACCTGTCTGATGTTTACCTGTCTGATGTGTACCTGTCTGATGTGTACCTGTCTGATGTGTACCTGTCTGATGATGTGTACCTGTCTGATGTTTACCTGTCTGATGTGTACCTGTCTGATGATGTGTACCTGTCTGATGTTTACCTGTCTGATGTGTACCTGTCTGATGTGTACTGTCTGATGTGTACCTGTCTGATGAATACCTGTCTGATGTGTACTGTCTGATGTGTACCTGTCTGATGTGTACCTGTCTGATGTGTACCTGTCTGATGTGTACCTGTCTGATGAGTACCTGTCTGATGTGTACCTGTCTGATGTGTACTGTCTGATGAGTACCTGTCTGATATGTACTGTCTGATGTGTACCTGACTGATGTGTACCTGTCTGATGTGTACCTGTCTGATGTGTACTGTCTGATGTGTACCTGTCTGATGTGTACCTGTCTGATGAGTACCTGTCTGATGTGTACCTGACTGATGTGTACCTGTCTGATGTGTACTGTCTGATGTGTACCTGTCTGATGTATACCTGTCTGATGTGTACCTGTCTGATGTGTAACTGGGTTGTTTTTGTTTCAGTGTGTACAGGAACATCCCAGGGTATTGTAGCTCGAGGAAAAGCCAGTTTCAGGTACCAAAGGTACAAGGACTCCTACACGAACTGCACATATGTGGCTGGCAACTTGGAACTTGTCTTTCTTGAGGATACAAATGAAAAGTATGACTTTTCTTTTGTGAAAGACATCAAAGAAGTAACAGGCTATGTTCTGATTGTGGCAGTTTATGCCAGCTATATTCCATTGACCAATCTAAGAATCATTCGAGGAAAGACACTGTTTCACTATGAAAGGCAATCCTACAGCTTATTTGTGGCACTTAACCACTTCCCAAATTCTCCAACCATCGGATTACGAGAACTTCGATTCACATCACTTTCAGGTGAGTCTAAGCAACAACAGAAGATGCATACACGTCCATGCAACACTTCACCTTCACATTGTATTCCAGGTACTGATCGGTAAATAGGAGATCCAAAGTGTGATGTGAATTGTTTAAGGTTAACAACCAATATCAAACTTCAAGATATAGCAGTTATATATGCTCCACAACAATCATGGTGCTTCTCAAACTGTACATCATATTCTCTCCTCCACCATATATTTATAGAACTTAACTTCTTGTGTGTTTTTGTTGTGCAGAAATCCTTGCAGGGAAAGTGTTCTTCCAAAACAACAACTTGCTCTGTTATGAGAACACCATTGACTGGGAAGACATCAACCCACAACTCAAACCTCCTGTGACCTTCATGCAAGACAATAATGACTACAAAAGAAAATGTGAGTAGGGGCACACTACAGTTGGGGTGGGGAAGAAAGACCGCAGACACAGTGTGAATAGGGGCACACTACAGTTGGGTTGAGGAAGAAAGACCACAGACACAGTGTGAGTAGGGAACCACTACAGTAGGGGTGAGGAAGAAAGACCGCAGACACAGTGTGAGTAGGGGCACACTACAGTTGGGGTGGGGAGAAAGACCGCAGACACAGTGTGAGTAGGGGCACACTACAGTTGGGGTGGGGAGAAAGACCACAGACACAGTGTGAGTAGGGGCACACTACAGTTGGGGTGGGGAGAAAGACCGCAGACACAGTGTGAGTAGGGGCACACTACAGTTGGGGTGGGGAGAAAGACCACAGACACAGTGTGAGTAGGGGCACACTACAGTTGGGGTGGGGAGAAAGACCACAGACACAGACACAGTGTGAGTAGGGGCACACTACAGTTGGAGTGGGGAAGAAAGACCGCAGACACAGTGTGAGTAGGGGCACACTACAGTGGGGTGGGGAAGAAAGACCACAGACACAGTGTGAGTAGGGGCACACTACAGTTGGGGTGGGGAGAAAGACCACAGACACAGTGTGAGTAGGGGCACACTACAGTTGGGGGGGGGAGAAAGACCGCAGGCACAGTGTGAGTAGGGGCACACTACAGTGGGGTGGGGAAGAAAGACCACAGACAGTGTGAGTAGGGGCACACTACAGTTGGGGTGGGGAGAAAGACCAGCAGACACAGTGTAAGTAGGGGCACACTACAGTTGGGGTGGGGAGAAGAAACCACCATGAGCGCCCGTGTAAGTAGGGGGCACACTACAGTTGGGGTGGAGAGAAAGACCACAGACACAGTGTGAGTAGGGGCACACTACAGTTGGGGTGGGGAGAAAGACCACAGACACAGTGTGAGTAGGGGCACACTACAGTTGGGGTGGAGAGAAAGACCACAGACACAGTGTGAGTAGGGGCACACTACAGTTGGGGTGGGGAGAAAGACCACAGACACAGTGTGAGTAGGGACACACTACAGTTGGGGTGGGGAGAAAGACCATGAGACACAGTGTAAGTAGGGGCACACTACAGTTGGGGGTGGGGAAGAAAGACCCATGAGAGCACAGTGTGAGTAGGGGCACACTACAGTTGGGGTGGGGAGAAAGACCACAGACACAGTGTGAGTAGGGGCTGCAGACACAGTAGGGGTGGGGAGAAAGACCACAGGACACAGTGTAAGTAGGGGCACACTACAGTTGGGGTGGGGAGAAAAGACCATGAGACACAGTGTGAGTAGGGGCACACTACAGTTGGGGTGGAGAGAAAGACCACAGACACAGTGTGAGTAGGGGCACACTACAGTTGGGGTGGGGAGAAAGACCACAGACACAGTGTGAGTAGGGGCACACACTACAGTTGGGGTGGGGAGAAAGACACCACAGACACAGTGTGAGTAGGGGCTGCGCTACAGTAGGGGTGGGGAGAAAGACCACGGACACAGTGTAAGTAGGGGCACACTACAGTTGGGGTGGGGAGAAAGACCACTTGAACACAGTGTGAGTAGGGGCACACTACAGTTGGGGTGGGGAGAAAGACCACAGACACAGTGTGAGTAGGGCACACTACAGTTGGGTTGGGGAGAAAGACCACAGACACAGTGTGAGTAGGGGCACACTACAGTTGGAGTGGGGGAAGAAAGACCCAGACACAGTGTGAGTAGGGCACACACTACAGTTGGGGTGGGGAAAGAAAGACCACAGACAGTGTGAGTAGGGGCACACACACTACAGTTGGGGTGGGGAGAAAGACACAGTTGGAGACACAGTGTAGACAGTAGGGGCACACTACAGTTGGGGTGGGGAGAAAGACCACAGACACAGTGTGAGTAGGGGCACGCTACAGTTGGGGTGGGGAAGAAAGACCGCAGACACAGTGTAAGTAGGGGCACACTACAGTTGGGGTGGGGAGAAAGACCACAGACACAGTGTGAGTAGGGGCACACTACAGTTGGGGTGGGGAGAAAGACCGCAGACACAGTGTAAGTAGGGGCACACTACAGTTGGGGTGGGGAGAAAGACCACAGACACAGTGTGAGTAGTAGGCAGCCGCTACAGTTGGGGTGGGGAAGAAAGACCCATGAGACACAGTGTAAGTAGGGGCACACTACAGTTGAGGTGGGGAAGAAAGACCGCAGAACACAGTGTAAGTAGGGGCACACTACAGTTGGGGTGGGGAGAAAGACCACAGACACAGTGTAAGTAGGGGCACACTACAGTTGGGGTGGAGAGAAAGACCACAGACACAGTGTGAGTAGGGGCACACTACAGTTGGGGTGGGGAGCAAGACCGCAGACACAGTGTGAGTAGGGGCACACTACAGTAGGGGTGGGGAGAAAGACCACAGACACAGTGTGAGTAGGGGCACACTACAGTTGGGGTGGGGAGAAAGACCACAGACACAGTGTGAGTAGGGGCACACTACAGTTGGGGTGGGGAGAAAAGACCTTGAGACACAGTGTGAGTAGGGGCACAGCTACAGTAGGGGTGGGGAGAAAGACCACGGACACAGTGTAAGTAGGGGCACACTACAGTTGGGGTGGGGAGAAAGACCGCAGACACAGTGTGAGTAGGGGCACACTACAGTTGGGGTGGAGAGAAAGACCACAGACACAATGTGAGTAGGGGCACACTACAGTTGGGGTGGGGAGAAAGACCACAGACACAGTGTGAGTAGGGGCACACTACAGTTGGGGTGGGGAGAAAGACCATGAGACACAGTGTGAGTAGGGGCTGTTTCGCTACAGTAGGGGTGGGGAGAAAGACCACGGACACAGTGTAAGTGAAGGGGCACACTACAGTTGGGGTGGGGAGAAAGACTGCAGACACAGTGTGAGTAGGGGCACACTACAGTTGGGGTGGGGAGAAAGACCACAGACACAGTGTGAGTAGGGGCACACTACAGTTGGGGTGGGGAGAAGAGACCAGACACAGTGTGAGTAGGGGCACACTACAGTTGGAGTGGGGAAGAAAGACCGCAGACACAGTGTGAGTAGGGGCACACTACAGTGGGGTGGGGAAGAAAGACCACAGACAGTGTGAGTAGGGGCACACTACAGTTGGGGTGGGGAGAAAGACCACAGACACAGTGTGAGTAGGGGCACACTACAGTTGGGGTGGGGAGAAAGACCACAGGCACAGTGTGAGTAGGGGCACACTACAGTTGGGGTGGGGAAGAAAGACCACAGACAGTGTGAGTAGGGGCACACTACAGTTGGGGTGGGGAGAAAGACCGCAGACACAGTGTAAGTAGGGGCACACTACAGTTGGGGTGGGAAGAAAGACCGCCAGGCAGTTGGGGTGGGGCCGTGCGAAAGTAGGGGGCACACTACAGTTGGGGTGGGAAGAAAGACCGCATGAACACAGTGTAAGTAGGGGCACACTACAGTTGGGGTGGGGAAGAAAGACCGCAGACACAGTGTAAGTAGGGGCACACTACAGTTGGGGTTGGGAGAAAGACCGCAGACACAGTGTAAGTAGGGGCACACTACAGTTGGGGTGGGGAGAAAGACCACGGACACAGTGTGAGTAGGGGCACACTACAGTTGGGGTGGGGAGAAAGACCACAGACACAGTGTAAGTAGGGGCACACTACAGTTGGGGTGGGAAGAAAGACCACAGACACAGTGTGAGTAGGGGCACGCTACAGTTGGGGTGGGAAGAAAGTTATAATGTTAGTAAAGACCTATTCCATAGAATATTAGGTTGCGCTGTAATATTTGAACCTCAGTGCATATACAGGTTATTATTAGATTGTTGTGATGAGCACAATTTGAATCCAGTACTTGATCACTAGGAGGCCTCACAACATAAACCTTGTAGCAAGTGTACATGATATGGCACTTTAAATGTATTAAATGTTAAAATGTGTAATACAAGATGTCAGATGCCATAAATGTCAGATGATTAAAATTGAAGTTGCTTTGGGAACTGCTTAAACCATCCAGCCCACTAGAGTGCATGGATTGAGATATTGTATCTGCATTAGACAGACACGTGTTGCCCCCTAGCTGGTGTCATGCCTCCCTAGATGTCATTCCACCAGTGATTTGTAATACACACCCGCAAGATTGAGATAGAGAGTTTACTGCCCCTATTTGTGTACTTGGCTGACCATGAATGGACCCAAGATTGATCCCCCCACATCGCTGCTTGTATCATTCTGCTGGCTGAACGTGTGGGCTCATGTGGGCAGCCACAGCCTGCCTCAGTCGGCCTCAGCCTACATCATTTACAGCATGCGCGGCTAACCTACAATAGTACTTCCACCCTTTATTACCATAGTTCTGATATAGTAGTCCACGTCTATGTTATAATACTGGTAGAACCATCATAGTTCCTGTTTTCGCTGTTAAGTGTCTGAAATAAGGTTGGCCAGGATTATCTATTCTGTGAACATGAAACTGATCCAGTTCTGATTTAGAAATGGAGCAGAGAAGATTTTCTGAAATTTATCTCATGGTAAAAAATGGTGACATAAATTTTTATCGCTAGTTATACTTTTGTACAGATGATGCTCAGTCTTATTTAACATGAAGGATGACATATTCAAATGGAGGTATTCAGTGTTGAGTTTTTGTCTGGCCCTGATGTTGAAGACAGTTTCAATTTTCACACTCATATTAGTAAATACTCAGTCTGTGTAGAACATGTTGATGTTGTCGAGGTAACCTGATGCTCTCTGTAATGGCTGTGCTGTGCTGGCACTGTTGGAAATCATCTTCCCAATCAGACATCCAATATGCTTTCATGGCACATGAAAAGTTGAATAATGTTCTTTGCATTCATAGATAAGCGCCTAGGTGCTGTTATGATGACAAGAAGTATATGAGATTACTGATTCTGCCCGTTGATGTGTTGCTAGGGGACAGCTTCCATACCTTGACAAGTTAGATTAGCCATCAGGTAGGATGCGTTAGAAGACAGTAAGAGAGATAGAGAGAGAGATGTGGTCAGATGAGGCAACCCAACACTTCTGTTTTTCTTCATGTGATTGAAAGATCGATTACAGCCTATATTTGAGGAGACGACATTCAGTGCTTCACCTTCACCCTTTAGAGCTAGGAATTGTTTGGGACTAAATGCTGTAAAGACAGATTTAATATCTGGCTTTACTATGATGTATTTCCAGGGCTTTAAAAGGAAAGGTTGATGGTTTCTTATGTAATTGCAGAAACTCATGGTCTAGAGTTGTGGTGAAGGAGGTCAACCATTATCAAGAATGTAATAAAACATGTTAGAGACTCTATATTTGAAACAACATCCTCAGTCCAGAGGTGACGTGGGAGCTTTTGAGTAGTCAAATAGACGACTGAATCTAACTTGACACTTGAGTGGACGATGCCTGTGATTGATACACGTCATATCAAAATGTGCAAGACTAAATTCCGACTGGGCAGCCTCAAGCCAAGTTAGATTCCATTCATAAATTACCCTACAAGCATCCCTTTGCAAATTATGCCCCAAAGGTGGAGTAATCCATGCCTTCTCACATGAATTCACTCAACTAGAATACATGGGATGGAATTGGCATCATCATGAATGATTGACTGCAGCTCATCATGTTGAAGCTTCATAATCGCACATCCATGAAACTGACATCATACATTCACACTTGGTGTGCAAGAATTGGATTGAAAAGTCTTTTTTTATACCTATCAATATTTTGTGTAGATCTTGACAGTGTTTATGTGAGAGGCATTATTGAAAGATTGTAGAGATGTGGACTGTCTTGGACTGACAGCCACGATAGTGACTCTCATTTCTTATTGACCTGCGGAAGTAAGGGGGCATGGAGGAGCTACGGTCATATTGGGCTTTATATTGGCTGGTATATTTCCTGGTGAATTGAAGACAGTGTAGTTGATGAATGATGATCAAGTTAGCCTCTTCTGTCAGGGTTGGATTGAAACAGTTCCACTGCTGGATAGAAATGATAAATATGATGATAAGAAGGACTTGATTGACTGGCTCCAAGATGATGGAGAGGCAAGCTATGGGAGACACAAGTATCTCCTGATTATTCCTGACTGACCCTCTTTGAGGTCGACAGGTTACTGAGGAAGTTTTTCCCTAACTTTTCTCTTACCCATAAACAAATGATGTTGAAAACTATGTTCGCCAAAATATCGTTTTGATGCATGAACATACATTTTCAGTTTCAGATGTTATGAGATGATTCATTTTTAAAGTGAGAAATATATACCATGCATCAAAAGTTTAGACTCACTAGTGTAAATGTAGCCACTAACTTCTGTCAACTGGTCCAAAACTACATTTTGCAAAATTTTCCACACTGTTTAAAGGTACTGTTAACACATGAGCTGATGTATTATAAGACATATTCGTAACGTTGGAAAGATTATTTGTCATGAGTTCAATAAATTATGAAACTCAGTGAAAATTGGCGAATTCTTAACAAAACTTTACACCAAAACGCAGCTGTTCACATGCACGATATTTGCACATGCATTTCAGCAATTTGATGCATGATCCTCGTGCAGTTTATCTGCGTAAGGTTTGAAGTTGGTTCCCCCAAATTAGTTGAGATATTTATCTTTGATATAACCATATATATATACATAACATATAGTGAATGCTTTAAGTGAGTCTAAACTTTTAATGGGTAGTATATGTCCAATACAGGTGCTACAAACAGTCAGTCTGAAATATCTGGCAGGTGATCAAGTGTTTAGTCTCCTAGGAGCTGGGAGTCATCATTGTTTTATCTGTATGGGTATGTAGACCACACTGCCATCCTTACTCACAACTAGGGGACATGTAGTTTTGTGTGGGACAGATGGTGTTGTTTGTGTCTGACAGGTTGAGTCTGCAGACACTCACAACTAGGGGACATGTAGTTTTGTGTGGGACAGATGGTGTTGTTTGTGTCTGACAGGTTGAGTCTGCAGACACTCACAACTAGGGGACATGTAGTTTTGTGTGGGACAGATGGTGTTGTTTGTGTCTGACAGGTTGAGTCTGCAGACACTCACAACTAGGGGACATGTAGTTTTGTGTGGGACAGATGGTGTTGTTTGTGTCTGACAGGTTGAGTCTGCAGACACTCACAACTAGGGGACATGTAGTTTTGTGTGGGACAGATGGTGTTATATGTGTCTGACAGGTTGAGTCTGCAGACACACGGAAATGTTGCTGCCAGATGCCACCAGTCAACACAGGCAGCTAAATGTAACCTAAGGCCAGTGTATCATTTCTCCATTCTGTTAAGATATGTACTGTGGACCTCATCATAACTTCATTTCGAGTTGGTTTGAATGACACATTGCCATTATTTCCTGATTGAGGCTTCTGGCACTATCACCTTACTTGCCTTGCCTTCAGTACAATGAGGAATGTCTTGAACAAAGGGATATCCCTCCGACAGTCTTAGCACACAAGAAAACATCATTTCTAGATATGGTTCCAATGGGACAGTCTTTTTACTCCAGGTAACTCATATCATTGGCCTGCTTGTACCAGCCTGCAGATATTATTAATATAGATCACAAACTCATTAATTTCAAAATGATTAGCCCAAGAAATTGTGAAATAAGTTAATGATACGATTGTGTAGTGAGTTGATAATAAGATGTTAAGTATAATGTGCTTGACACACCTGTTCAGTATTCCAACAGATGATTATACTTTATGAACACCGTGTCCAGCTAATGTCATCCATTAGGATAGCTCCAGCCTGGATGAAATGCAGACTTGTGTGTGGTGATTACATACATTACTCTACATTCAAATGAAGGAACACCAGATCCTCGTCAACACCTCCCCCAGGATCTCTGCAACAGATGTAGATCGAGGTTATTTCATGTGTCTTGTAAAATAGGATGTATCTGTCATTGAGTGATGTGACAAATGGTAGCATAAGATGGTCTATTTATCATATGCTTCCAATTTTGTTTAATTATATTTTTGCATAATTAAAGTGAGAAAATTTGATTAACAAAATCCAAAGTCTCTCACCTGTAAACTCTAGACTTCTTTGTTCATTCACACAGATTAGACATACTTCGGTATTCAAAAATATGATAAAAAATGAGACAACACAATTCTGTATCAGTTGCAGTATTTTTGTTTATTATCTTATTTGGATAAGATCAGCAGTTGTAATATTATCCTCCAAACGATCCTTTTGGTCTTCGTGAAAGTCAGGGAACAGGGTCAGTCAGTCAGTTGATCGGTTGCCGCTCACCTTCATATTAAATGTGTCCACACAGATGATCTGTGGCATATCTAGCCTTGATCTTAAATGTGTCCATCACACAGATGATCAGTGGCATATCTAGCCTTGATCTTAAATGTGTCCATCACACTGTAGATCTGTGGCATATCTAGCCTTGATATTAAATGTGTCCATCACACAGATGATCTGTGGCATATCTAGCCTTGGTCTTAAATGTGTCCACACAGATGATCTGTGGCGTAACTAGCCTTGATGTTAAATGTGTCCACACAGATGATCTGTGGCATATCTAGCCTTGATATTAAATGTGTCCATCACACTGTAGATCTGTGGCATATCTAGCCTTGATCTTAACTGTGTCCATCACACCGTAGATCTGTGGCATATCTAGCCTTGATCTGTGGCATATCTAGCCTTGATCTTAAATGTAACCATCACACAGTAGATCTGTGGCATATCTAGCCTTGATCTTAAATGTGTCCATGACACTGTAGATCTGTGGCATATCTAGCCTTGATCTTAAATGTGTCCATGACACTGTAGATCTGTGGCATATCTAGCCTTGATCTTAAATGTGTCCATGACACTGTAGATCTGTGGCATATCTAGCCTTGATCTTAAATGTGTCCATATATCTAGCCTGTGATCATGACACTGTAGATCCATGACATGTCTAGCCTTGATATTAAATGTGTCCATCACACAGATGATCTGTGGCTTATCTAGCCTTGATCTTAAATGTGTCCATGACACTGTAGATCTGTGGCATATCTAGCCTTGATCTTAAATGTGTCCATGACACTGTAGATCTGTGGCATATCTAGCCTTGATCTTAAATGTGTCCATGACACTGTAGATCTGTGGCATATCTAGCCTTGATCTTAAATGTGTCCATGACACTGTAGATCTGTGGCATGTCTAGCCTTGATATTAAATGTGTCCATCACACAGATGATCTGTGGCTTATCTAGCCTTGATCTTAAATGTGTCCATCACACAGATGATCAGTGGCATATCTAGCTTTGATATTAAATGTGTCCATGACACTGTAGATCTGTGGCATATCTAGCCTTGATCTTAAATGTGTCCATGACACTGTAGATCTGTGGCATATCTAGCCTTGGTCTTACATGTGTCCACACAGATGATCTGTGGCGTAACTAGCCTTGATGTTAAATGTGTCCACACAGATGATCTGTGGCTTATCTAACCAGTTGATCCATCTCTGTAATATTGCTAAGTGTGGGTAAACCCATTTCATTAAAGTGTGTCCGACCTAGTGTCTTCCTAGGGCTGCTCTAATATTACAGGTTTCACTGCTACAGCAAACCTAAGCCGCACTGACCTTTCACACATGGTTGTGCTGAACATACAGAACAACACAAAAAGTTGTATTTTTCCACTCCTTATGACTTTCATTCCCAGTACTGTCCACCCATCCCTCCAGTACTGTCTCACCCATCCCTCCAGTACTGTCCACCCATCCCTCCAGTACTGTCTCACCCATCCCTCCAGTACTGTCCACCCATCCCTCCAGTACTGTCTCACCCATCCCTCGAGTAGTCTCACCAATTCCTCCAGTACTGTCCACCCATCCCTCCAGTACTGTCCACCAATCCCTCCAGTACTGTCTCACCCATCCCTCCAGTACTGTCTCACCCATCCCTCCAGTACTGTCCACCCATCCCTCCTGTCCTGTCTCACCCATCCCTCCTGTCCTGTCTCACCTATCCGTCCAGTCCTGTCTCACCCATCGATCCAGTACTGTCCACTCATCCCTCCAGTATTGTCTCACCAATCCCTCCTGTCCTGTCTCACCTATCCCTCCTGTCCTGTCTCACCCATCCCTCCAGTCCTGTCTCACCCATCGATCCAGTATTGTCTCACCCATCCCTCCTGTATTGTCTCACCCATCCCCCCTGTCCTGTCTCACCCATCCCTCCTGTCCTGTCTCACCCATCCCTCCTGTCCTGTCTCACCCATCCCTCCTGTCCTGTCTCACCTATCCCTGCTCTCCTGTCTCACCCATCCCTCCAGTACTGTCCACACATCCCTCCAGTACTGTCTCACCCATCCCTTCTGTCCTGTCTCACCCATCCCTCCAGTACTGTCTCACCCATCCCTCCTGTCCTGTCTCACCCATCCCTCCAGTACTGTCTCACCCATCCCTCCAGTATTGTCCACCCATCCCTCCTGTCCTGTCTCACCCATCCCTCCTGTCCTGTCTCACCCATCCCTCCAACACTGTCTCACCCATCCCGCCAGTATTGTCCACCCATCCCTCCAGTACTGTCTCACCCATCCCTCCAGTACTGTCCACCCATCCCTCCAGTCCTGTCTCACCCATCCCTCCTGTCCTGTCTCACCCATCCCTCCTGTACTGTCTCACCCATCCCTCCAGTACTGTCTCACCCATCCCGCCAATATTGTCCAGCCATCCCTCCAGTACTGTCTCACCCATCCCTCCAGTATTGTCCAGCCATCCCTCCTGTCCTGTCTCACCTATCCTTAAATGTACAGATAGGAGTAGAATATTATTTATCTTTGTCAAATGCATTAGCATGACACATGTTCACGGTTCTAGCTTTGTCATTTCTTGGTGTCCAACAATTTAACCAAAAAAAATGTGTTATCAATTTTTTTTGCTTGGGGAAAGTGAAAAAAGTTTTATCATGTATAAAGATAATTGCAAAATTTCAAGACATGCTGGTTTGTTTCCAACTCTCGTTATTGCTCAGGGCCCTTATTAATGATGTTCAGAGATTTTCTAAGGAAAAAAGCATGCGGACTTAATATCTGGTTTAGAAATCTAATGTTGAGAGGATAAGAGTGTTAAGAAGATAATGACTTGCAGCCCTGATGATCTGGAATATTGAACAAGAAATAACCCGACTTCCTCGCTTAACATACAAGACGATAGTAAACATGGCGTTGTATGCCTAGTGGGGCTCTTGGTGACTGTGTGTTGAAGGAACAGCGGGACATGACAGCTACAGTATCTCGCACTGACTGTTCAGCACTGAATGTTCGACTCGCTTGACATGGAGGCTTTAGCAACATGAAAACATCACGATGTTCAACATTGTAGGTATAAAGAATGTGTTAGCTATGATTTTAATGGACTATGGCCACAAGTTATGGTTATTATCCCCAAGCTGTAGGTGAGCTATCAGTAACTTACGGATACTTTGTGTGTCATAATACATCTGCTTAAACATTTTGATGTGCACAATGTTGTAAAAGCATGCTGTGTACAATTCAATAACTTATTTGTCAAATCTCTTTCTGTGATATTATACTTCTGAGAGACATTCCCAGTGATTCAGTGATTTAGGTTAAGGGTGCCAGCTTTAACCAAAGCTAGGCTAGTAATGATGTTATTAATTTATTTGAACTGACTCTAAGGAATTTTCAAAAAAGGCATACGATAACATAAATGTGGACACGGTAGTAATATGTCAATTCCACTCCCTGTAGGTCCTTGTATCAGGTGATGACGTGACTGTGTAATAATGTGACATATCAGCTCCCTGTAGATCCTTGTATCAGGTGATGATGTGACTGTGTAATAATGTAGCATATCCACTCCCTGTAGGTCCTTGTATCAGGTGATGACGTGACTGTGTAATAGTGTGACATATCCACTCCCTGTAGGTCCTTGTATCAGGTGATGACGTGACTGTGTAATAGTGTGACATATCCACTCCCTGTAGGTCCTTGTATCAGGTGATGACGTGACTGTGTAATAGTGTGACATATATCCGCTCCCTGTAGGTCCTTGTATCAGGTGATGGCGTGACTGTGTAATAGTGTGACATATCCACTCCCTGTAGGTCCTTGTATCAGGTGATGATGTGACTGTGTAAGAGTGTGACATATCCACTCCCTGTAGGTCCTTGTATCAGGTGATGATGTGACTGTGTAATAGTGTGACATATCCACTCCCTGTAGGTCCTTGTATCAGGTGATGATGTGACTGTGTAATAATGTAGCATATCCACTCCCTGTAGGTCCTTGTATCAGGTGATGACGTGACTGTGTAATAGTGTGACATATCCGCTCCCTGTAGGTCCTTGTATCAGGTGATGGCGTGACTGTGTAATAGTGTGACATATCCAGCTCCTGTAGGTCCTTGTATCAGGTGATGGCGTGACTGTGTAATAGTGTGACATATCCGCTCCCTGTAGGTCCTTGTATCAGGTGATGACGTGACTGTGTAATAGTGTGACATATCCACTCCCTGTAGGTCCTTGTATCAGGTGATGATGTGACTGTGTAATAGTGTGACATATCCACTCCATGTAGGTCCTTGTATCAGGTGATGATGTGACTGTGTAATAATGTAGCATATCCACTCCCTGTAGGTCCTTGTATCAGGTGATGACGTGACTGTGTAATAGTGTGACATATCCACTCCCTGTAGGTCCTTGTATCAGGTGATGATGTGACTGTGTAATAGTGTGACATATCCACTCCATGTAGGTCCTTGTATCAGGTGATGATGTGACTGTGTAATAATGTAGCATATCCACTCCCTGTAGGTCCTCTTATCAGGTGATGACGTGACTGTGTAATAGTGTGACATGTCCACTCCCTGTAGGTCCTTGTGACAGGTGATGATATGAGGGTGTAATAATGTAGCATATCCACTCCATGTAGGTCCTTGTGTCAGGTGATGATATGAGGGTGTAATAATGTAGCATATCCACTCCATGTAGGTCCTTGTGTCAGGTGATGATATGGGGGTGTAATAATGTAGCATATCCACTCCCTGTAGGTCCTTGTGTCAGGTGATGATATGAGGATGTAATAATGTAGCATATCCACTCCCTGTAGGTCCTTGTATCAGGTGATGATGTGAGGGTGTAATAATGCAACACATCTACTCCCTGTAGGTCCTTGTATCAGGTGATGATGTGAGGGTGTTATTATCTTGCAGGCAACGAATGTGATGAATCCTGCTACCAGCCGTCAACTGGACAGCGCCATTGCTGGGGTTCTAGAAAAAACATGTGCCAACAACGTAAGTATTATGTCTCTACCATTGACTTAAAAGTCGCAAAAGAGTTTTAAGCTTTGTGTAAATTCATACTATTTGATTTTGTGAAATAATGCATAAATGTAATTAGCAGGAAATAAGAGATGACAGTGAAGTCACACCTGGTATTCTTTTATGTGTCATATTACATTATTCATTTCATAATACAGTAAGTATATGATTTCTTATCAGTGTAAACACTGGCATATTTAGAATCATTTTCACTACTTGAAGTCACTCGCTCATTACTATGGCTGGCATGTTGATGGAAGGGAGGTAACTCTGTGATGGATCTGCTTGCAGTGACATCAGGTGAGGAGTGCCATGGATCCTGTGAAGGCCGATGTTTCGGGAAGCTACAAAATCAGTGCTGTCACAAGGAGTGTGCAGGGGCATGTACAGGACCCAAGAAAACAGACTGCCTGGTGGGAGAAACTTGAACAAATTCTTTGATATTGTGTTTAGTCAATTATCTTTTAGGGCTGGATATTGTCCTGATTTTCATATTGTGATATATTGCAATAACTTAAGAGATATTGCTATACATATTGTGATATATTGACTGGAAGGATTCTGCCCAAGTGCGTACATATTAAATTTATAATAGCTCTGTGAGTGCAACATCATCATATTAGTTGCTGTTACACCATACTTTCAGGCTCCCCGTCCCCATTGTGTATGGCTGTATGCCAATGGTTTACAGATAAATAACATAATATAGAGCCTTAATGTGGAATGTTTAATTGAAGTATTGCAACAAAGGTTTGAGAACGTAATGATAACGGTAACAGTATGACTTGATTTTCATGGTCAGTGTTGTTTGCTTCAACGGAATGCTCTTCAATGCAGTATGTAATTGTTGTTTCTGTATGTCAGTGATTCATTCAAATTCAACTCCGAATATAAACATGTGTTAACATGGACTATTGCAAAATGAAACAAAAAACATGATTTCGGTGAACTACTTGAGCTTAAAAACTCATGTGACCTCCAATGACTAAGATCCTTGACTAGAATGTCATTATACAGTCCTACAAAATATATAAGACTTAGGTCCTTATGATAAATTGATAACATATGTCGCATTATGAAACAAACAAAAATAATATGAACTGTGAAATGGTCACTCAGAGCCAGAGGTTCTACTAATAAGTCCAAATAAAACATTGGCCCATTTGAGGCCACTTAATTGCTCCAACATATCACATATGAAACCGTTAAACCCCACAAAACTTGGTAGAATATTCGGCTCTTTTGGAGCCACTTATAAAGATACTTCTGCTTGTAAAATGTTACATGAAACCAGCAGAAACAAGTATATTTGGCACTTTTAGAGCACATATTGTTGCCATGGAAGTCAAGGGCATATAATTCAAAGGGGGCTAACTCTGGATGACCCAATATATTGCAGAATCTGAACCATGTTGCGATAATTGTATCACGAGATACTGTACCGGTATATACCGGTTTACTGGTAATATTGCACAGCCCTATTATCTTTTATTCAAAACAGGGGCCTTATTTTCACACATGCTAACTTTGCTAACATTTGATGTTATATGTATTTGAAGATTACGATTTCTCTGTCATATGATGTAGCAGTTGGTTAGTCTGATGGTCCGACTGCCTGCCGTTGTAGCAACATCATTATTGCCATCATGTGTCAAGATGATACCACCTGTATTTGATTGCAGCTATTGTTTAGGCATCTAATCCTATTTTCATCATATTATTCAACTTTGTAGTAAACATTGCCTCTCATTCGCAGTCACTCAGTAATAAAGACTTCATCTTTCTGTACATGTCAATGTTGTTAACAAGAGTGACTGTATTCAGGCTTGTCGCAACTTTAACAATGACGGGGCCTGTGAACCTTACTGCCCTCCACAACGCATCTATGACCCCAATCTGTTCAAGCTGGTCAAGAACCCCAACGCCAGATTTACCTATGGATCTTTGTGTGTCAGCAAGTGTCCAGGTACAGTATAGCCATGGTTTACACATTAGTGTAGCTGTCTGTGTGTGTCAGGTACAGTTTACACATTAGTGTAGCTGTCTGTGTGTGTCAGGTACAGTATAGCCATGGTTTACACATTAGTGTAGCTTTCTGTGTGTGTCAGGTACAGTTTACACATTAGTGTAGCTGTCTGTGTGTGTCAGGTACAGTATAGCCATGGTTTACACATTAGTGTAGCTGTCTGTGTGTGTCAGGTACAGTTTACACATTAGTGTAGCTGTCTGTGTGTGTCAGGTACAGTTTACACATTAGTGTAGCTGTCTGTGTGTGTCAGGTACAGTTTACACATTAGTGTAGCTGTCTGTGTGTGTCAGGTACAGTTTACACATTAGTGTAGCTGTCTGTGTGTGTCAGGTACAGTTTACACATTAGTGTAGCTGTCTGTGTGTGTCAGGTACAGTTTACACATTAGTGTAAGCTGTCTGTGTGTGTCAGGTACAGTATAGCCATGGTTTACACATTAGTGTAGCTGTCTGTGTGTGTCAGGTACAGTTTACACATTAGTGTAGCTGTCTGTGTGTGTCAGGTACAGTTTACACATTAGTGTAGCTGTCTGTGTGTGTCAGGTACAGTATAGCCATGGTTTACACATTAGTGTAGCTATCTGTGTGTGTCAGGTACAGTTTACACATTAGTGTAGCTGTCTGTGTGTGTCAGGTACAGTATAGCCATGGTTTACACATTAGTGTAGCTATCTGTGTGTGTCAGGTACAGTTTACACATTAGTGTAGCTGTCTGTGTGTGTCAGGTACAGTTTACACATTAGTGTAGCTTTCTGTGTGTGTCAGGTACAGTTTACACATTAGTGTAGCTATCTGTGTGTGTCAGGTACAGTATAGCCATGGTTTACACATTAGTGTAGCTATCTGTGTGTGTCAGGTACAGTATAGCCATGGTTTACACATTAGTGTAGCTGTCTGTGTGTGTCAGGTACAGTTTACACATTAGTGTAGCTGTCTGTGTGTGTCATCAGGTACAGTTTACACATTAGTGTAGCTATCATGTCAGGTACAGTATAGCCATGGTTTACACATTAGTAGCTAGCTGTCTGTGTGTGTCAGGTACAGTATAGCCATGGTTTACACATTAGTGTAGCTGTCTGTGTGTGTCAGGTACAGTATAGCCATGGTTTACACATTAGTGTAGCTGTCTGTGTGTGTCAGGTACAGTATAGCCATGGTTTACACATTAGTGTAGCTGTCTGTGTGTGTCAGGGTACAGTAAAGCCATGGTTTACACATTAGTGTAGCTGTCTGTGTGTGTCAGGTACAGTATAGCCATGGTTTACACATTAGTGTAGCTGTCTGTGTGTGTCAGGTACAGTATAGCCATGGTTTACACATTAGTGTAGCTGTCTGTGTGTGTCAGGTACAGTATAGCCATGGTTTACACATTAGTATAGCTGTCTGTGTGTAGTCAGCTGTACAATTAGGCCATGGTTTACACATTAGTGTAGCTGTCTGTGTGTGTCAGGTACAGTATAGCCATGGTTTACACATTAGTGTAGCTGTCTGTGTGTGTCAGGTACAGTATAGCCATGGTTTACACATTAGTGTAGCTGTCTGTGTGTGTCAGGTACAGTTTACACATTAGTGTAGCTATGCTGTCTGTGTGTGTCAGGGTACAGTATAGCCATGGTTTACACATTAGTGTAGCTGTCTGTGTGTCAGGTACAGTATAGCCATGGTTTACACATTAGTGTAGCTGTCTGTGTGTGTCAGGTACAGTATAGCCATGGTTTACACATTAGTGTAGCTATCTGTGTGTGTCAGGTACAGTATAGCCATGGTTTACACATTAGTGTAGCTGTCTGTGTGTGTCAGGTACAGTATAGCATTGGTTTAGCATTAGTCTAGCTGTGTGTGTGTCAGGTACAAGTATAGCCATGGTTTACACATTAGTGTAGCTGTCTGTGTGTGTCAGGTACAGTATAGCCATGGTTTACACATTAGTGTAGCTGTCTGTGTGTGTCAGGTACAGTTTACACATTAGTGTAGCTGTCTGTGTGTGTCAGGTACAGTATAGCCATGGTTTACACATTAGTGTAGCTGTCTGTGTGTGTCAGGTACAGTATAGCCATGGTTTACACATTAGTGTAGCTGTCTGTGTGTGTCAGGTACAGTATAGCCATGGTTTACACATTAGTGTAGCTGTCTGTGTGTGTCGGGTACAGTATAGCCATGGTTTACACATTAGTGTAGCTGTCTGTGTGTGTCAGGTACAGTATAGCCATGGTTTACACATTAGTGTAGCTGTCTGTGTGTGTCAGGTACAGTATAGCCATGGTTTACACATTAGTGTAGCTATCTGTGTGTGTCAGGTACAGTATAGCCATGGTTTACACATTAGTGTAGCTATCTGTGTGTGTCAGGTACAGTATAGCCATGGTTTACACATTAGTGTAGCTGTCTGTGTGTGTCAGGTACAGTTTACACATTAGTGTAGCTATCTGTGTGTGTCAGGTACAGTATAGCCATGGTTTACACATTAGTGTAGCTATCTGTGTGTGTCAGGTACAGTATAGCCATGGTTTACACATTAGTGTAGCTGTCTGTGTGTGTCAGGTACAGTTTACACATTAGTGTAGCTATCTGTGTGTGTCAGGTACAGTATAGCCATGGTTTACACATTAGTGTAACTGTCTGTGTGTGTCAGGTACAGTTTACACATTAGTGTAGCTGTCTGTGTGTGTCAGGTACAGTTTACACATTAGTGTAGCTATCTGTGTGTGTCAGGTACAGTATAGCCATGGTTTACACATTAGTGTAACTGTCTGTGTGTGTCAGGTACAGTTTACACATTAGTGTAGCTGTCTGTGTGTGTCAGGTACAGTAAAGCCATGGTTTACACATTAGTGTAGCTATCTGTGTGTGTCAGGTACAGTATAGCCATGGTTTACACATTAGTGTAGCTGTCTGTGTGTGTCAGGTACAGTTTACACATTAGTGTAGCTATCTGTGTGTGTCAGGTACAGTGTACACATTAGTGTAGCTGTCTGTGTGTGTCAGGTACAGTTTACACATTAGTGTAACTGTCTGTGTGTGTCAGGTACAGTTTACACATTAGTGTAGCTGTCTGTGTGTGTCAGGTACAGTATAGCCATGGTTTACACATTAGTTAGTGTAGCATTAGTGTAGCTATCTGTGTGTGTCAGGTACATTATAGCCATGGTTTACACATTAGTGTAGCTGTCTGTGTGTGTCAGGTACAGTATAGCCATGGTTTACACATTAGTGTAGCTGTCTGTGTGTGTCAGGTACAGTATAGCCATGGTTTACACATTAGTGTAGCTGTCTGTGTGTGTCAGGTACAGTTTACACATTAGTGTAGCTATCTGTGTGTGTCAGGTACAGTATAGCCATGGTTTACACATTAGTGTAGCTATCTGTGTGTGTCAGGTACAGTATAGCCATGGTTTACACATTAGTGTAGCTGTCTGTGTGTGTCAGGTACAGTTTACACATTAGTGTAGCTGTCTGTGTGTGTCAGGTACAGTATAGCCATGGTTTACACATTAGTGTAGCTGTCTGTGTGTGTCAGGTACAGTTTACACATTAGTGTAGCTATCTGTGTGTGTCAGGTACAGTATAGCCATGGTTTACACATTAGTGTAACTGTCTGTGTGTGTCAGGTACAGTTTACACATTAGTGTAGCTGTCTGTGTGTGTCAGGTACAGTAAAGCCATGGTTTACACATTAGTGTAACTGTCTGTGTGTGTCAGGTACAGTTTACACATTAGTGTAGCTGTCTGTGTGTGTCAGGTACAGTAAAGCCATGGTTTACACATTAGTGTAACTGTCTGTGTGTGTCAGGTACAGTTTACACATTAGTGTAGCTGTCTGTGTGTGTCAGGTACAGTAAAGCCATGGTTTACACATTAGTGTAGCTGTCTGTGTGTGTCAGGTACAGTATAGCCATGGTTTACACATTAGTGTAGCTGTCTGTGTGTGTCAGGTACAGTAAAGCCATGGTTTACACATTAGTGTAGCTGTCTGTGTGTGTCAGGTACAGTATAGCCATGGTTTACACATTAGTGTAGCTGTCTGTGTGTGTCAGGTACAGTTTACACATTAGTGTAGCTGTCTGTGTGTGTCAGGTACAGTTTACACATTAGTGTAGCTGTCTGTGTGTGTCAGGTACAGTATAGCCATGGTTTACACATTAGTGTAACTGTCTGTGTGTGTCAGGTACAGTTTACACATTAGTGTAGCTGTCTGTGTGTGTCAGGTACAGTAAAGCCATGGTTTACACATTAGTGTAACTGTCTGTGTGTGTCAGGTACGGTATAGCTATCAGCAGCAAACAGACATATAAAATGTCTGTACGAAACGTGCCGTAGCAGGCACAGTCAGTGAAATGTGAACATTAGTAACTTGCTGCATAACTATGACCATGGATAAGTGGATATATTGTCATGTATATGTCACGGGTCCAGATATTGATGTGGGTACATGGGTTCTATACCTCATTACAAGATTGTGGCCTGCTGCTTAGATAGTGATCCATGTGCCAGTATGTAGTATAACCGCCAGTGTACATGTTGTGTATTCCGTCTTAGATAAAAGTACGACTTGGTTCATTTGTTCCTAGAACATTTGCTGGAAGATTCTGGAGCATGTGTCCGGTCCTGTCCAGATGGCTCCACTGCGGAGGGAAACTCATGTGTGCCCTGCAATGGCCCTTGTCCAAAGAGTAAGTCAGACTATAGATGATTGTCATGAACTGTTGAGTGTTTTTGATGTATGCACTGGATAATAACATGCTGTCTTAAAACGTATTCAGTACAGCTTAACCACATCATTTAAGACTTTGTTATCAGTGTTAAATATCCTGCTTGTATACAATAAATGAAACTTTGTTCAAGGTAATAATTAAGCATGTGGTGTAAAAGCGCATTAACTTCAGAATATTTGTCCTTGAAAACAGTGTGTAGTGGTGTGGAGGACAATGACTGGCTTCATGCACACAGCATCAACAACTATACAGGCTGCACAACTATAGAGGGCAATCTGCGGATTCTTAAGAACAGCTTTGATGGGTAAGGCAAAATCATTTCTCCTTTATTGTACCTGAAATACTTCTGCCATGTAATTATTTTGTGTATTAGTGGTTAGACTCAATATAATGTCTTGACTTGTTATCAAGTCCCCGAGTCAAGGAGAATAATATCTATTATAGCTAAAATACATGGAATTATCATGAAACGGCCCTCTCGTTATCAGAAATTTGCGGTCCGCTGCAAATGATATTGGACCGCTCAACCTTAACGACGGGCCACTATCAGTTCTGTTGTCAAGTGACGTCATAGTTCAACATTAGTGGCTTTCGACTGGCAGATATTCTGGGTCAAACAAGTCAAAGCAACCCAAATTCCCGCTTTAAATAGCGGTAATATTGGCTTTCTTGCTGGTGCTAACCTTAACAATTGCACTATTAAGACTGTTGATGGACCAAAACCGAACACTGTCATAGCTTGACATGTTGCAGGCTATGGTCTTGTCAAAGGCCAAGGTCGAATATCGTCACTTTCTGTTGTGATGTCACTTGAATTGTTCGATGACGTAATTGCATTCGGGCAGTCAACCCGTCAGAAGTTGATTTGGGTAAACTTACAGTCAAATTCCTTCATTGTTTCCTTTTTCTTTTCAACACAAATTCCATGTAGTTTAGCAATAATACTTGGTAATGCTATTTTTGAGGGCATTATCATTTGCAGAAGCCCGAAGTCTTTATCAACTGCCCTCCTTCGTCGGGCAGTTAATGGAAGACCTCGGGCTTCTGCAAATGATAATGCCCTCAAAAATAGCATTACCCTTATAACAGAATTTATTTTACCATCTGTTTGTTGCAGAGATGAACATCGAGACATTCCCCCAATGGACCCTGAGGATTTGAAAGTCCTGAAAAGTGTGCGTGAAATCACAGGCTATGTTGTGATACAAACAGATCACAAAAACTTCACTGACCTCTCTTTCCTTTCAAGTCTGGAGGTCATTCATGGCAGGGAAACAAAGTAAGCCACTTCTGTCACAAAGGGAATTGTTAAACTTTACAGTACAGTCATCTATATCAGTTTAATACCTATAGGATATTCCTGTAAGGGCCCTAGAAAATATATATTGGGTTCCCCTGAAACCCAAATGTTGTAAGTCAACGTAAAAAACATGAAAACACAAAATAAAAGAACTATACCTCAGCCCTTCAGTAGAGCGGTGTTTGTCTTTCTGTGTTGGTGACTTGCAGTAGCAAGCAGAGTCTCTGAGAATATGGGTGATGTATATCGTTCCTCCTGTTGATCCTCGTCTTTCTGTGTTGGTGACTTGCAGTAGCAAGCAGAGTCTCTGAGAATATGGGTGATGTATATCGTTCCTCCAGTTATCCATGTCTCTCTGTATTGGTGACTTGCAGTAGCAAGCAGAGTCTCAGCATCCTGATGACACCACTTAAAACTCTGGAGTTGTCCTCACTGAGGTCCGTGAAGAATGGCGACATCTGGATCATGGCTAACAAGGACTTGTGTCTGGCAGACTCGGTCAACTGGACTGGAATCCTTCACAATCCTAAACAAGTGGCTGAAGTCAAGAGCAACAGACTTCAGATCAACTGCAGTAAGTTATCACCTGAGAAGAAATATACACATAGAACTTAACTAAGCATCCATCTGATACGAACAGAAAGGTGTCAGAGCTTTCATACTTCTAGAAGGGCTGTAATGCCTGATTATCTGATTGAAGAAAAACAACAAATGTAGGCAATATGTTAATTTGTATGCTCTCTACATGGGAAATTATGTTGGGTATCACAAAATACCAAAACAGTGAACCATTCAATTTTAGTTATTGTATTTGCTGTTATTCTCGGTAGTGTCTTGTATTATGCTATGTGAAATGTTGTGTCTCCTACAGCCAAAGATGGCCAGGTGTGCAGCAAGGAGTGTTCTAGCCATGGCTGTTGGGGTGTTGGTGCCAACAAGTGTGTCTCCTGTCGCAACAAGATGCTGGCCAACAAGAAGTTGTGTGTTGCCTCCTGTGCAGACATCTACAACTTCTATGAAGAGCCTCCAGCTAATGGTTCCAAGATTGGGATCTGTCGCCCATGCAACAACCAGTGTGCAGGCAGTTGTACTGGTCCGGTAAGTTGACATACAGGCTTCCTTATAACATTCTATCTGGATGTCACACTAGTATGCTAAAGATGTATTTTCAAAGTTGATTTTGTGGTTAATGTGTTTAATATTTTTAAATTAGCGTATTGTCTATATGTGCTTTCATTTTCCCCTTTTCACAATTGCAAAGTTTAGGATGGGCTTAACTATAAACAAGTCTGTATACAAAGAAATTTCGAAAATAGCATATTATATGTTTGTTTGTTGTGTGTAGGACAACTGGGAATGCTCTAGCTGTCGTAACTTTACTGTCATCGATGTTGAAATAAAAGATATTACATCCAAGAAGAATGTGTGTCTGGATGAATGTCCTCCAAACATGTACCCTGGGGAGAACAATATCTGCCAGAGGTGTCATCCTCACTGTGAACAAAGGTTAGTTATCACTGCATCATCAAACATTTATACATTTCAAAGGATACAAAGTTAACATGTCATCATTTGTTTTGTAATTTACTTATGTTTAAGTTCCCCGTTTTGGAGGAAGACAAATAGATGTACAGGCCTATTACAGAAATAGTAGAATTAGCATTGTCAGTGCTAAAATACAGTGTCAGTGATAGAGTTAAGTGTTTGGGTCAGTGATACAGTACCGTGTTGGGGTCTGAGATACAGTACCGTGTTGGGGTCAGTGATACAGTACCGTGTTGGGGTCTGAGATACAGTACCGTGTTGGGGTCAGTGATACAATACAGTGTTGGGGTCAGAGGTACAGTACAGTGTTGGGGTCAGAGATACTGTACAGTGTTGGGGTCTGAGATACAGTACTGTATCTTGCTCTCGGATCCGTACAGTGTTGGGGTCAGAGATACAGTATCGTGTTGGGGTCAGAGATACAGTACCGTGTTGGGGTCAGAGATACAGTACCGTGTTGGGGTCAGAGATACAGTACTGTATCTTGCTCTCGGATACGTACAGTGTTTGAGTCAGTGATACAGTATCGTGTTGGGGTCTGAGATACAGTACCGTGTTTGGGTAAGAGATACAGTACCGTGTTTGGGTAAGAGATACAGTACCGTGTTGGGGTCAGAGATACAGTACAGTGTTTGGGTCAGTGATACAGTACCGTGTTGGGGTCAGAGATGCAGTAAAGTGTACCCGTGTTGGGGTCAGAGATACCGTACAGTTTTTGGGTCAGTGATACAGTACCGTGTTGGGGTCAGAGAGGCAGTACCATGTTGGGGTCAGAGATACAGTACAGTGTTTGGGTCAGTGATACAGTACCGTGTTGGGGTCAGAGATACAGTACTGTATCTTGCTCTCGGATACGTACAGTGTTTGGCTCAGTGATACAGTACTGTGTTGGGGTCTGAGATACAGTACCGGTTGGGGTCAGTGAAACAGTACAGTGTTGGGGTCTGAGATACAGTACATTGTTGGGGTCTGAGATACAGTACCGTGTTGGGGTCAGTGATACAGTACAGTGTTTGGGTCAGTGATACAGTACAGTGTTGGGGTCAGTGATACAGTACTGTGTTGGGGTCTGAGATTCAGTACCGTGTTGGGGTCAGTGATACAGTACAGTGTTTGGGTCAGTGATACAGTACAGTGTTGGGGTCAGTGATACAGTACTGTGTTGGGGTCTGAGATACAGTACCGTGTTGGGGTCAGTGATACAGTACAGTGTTGGGGTCAGTGATACAGTACAGTGTTGGGGTCAGAGATACAGTACCGTGTTTTTGGGTAAGAGATACAGTACCGTGTTGGGGTCTGAGATACAGTACCGTGTTGGGGTCAGAGATACCGTACAGTGTTTGGGTCAGTGATACAGTACTGTGTTGGGGTCAGAGATACAGTACCGTGTTGGGGTCAGAGATACAGTACAATGTTGGGGTCAGTGATACAGTACAGTGTTGAGGTCAGAGATACAGTACAGTGTTTGGGTCTGAGATACAGTACTGTGTTGGGGTCAGAGATCCAGTACAGTGTTTGGGTCAGTGATATGGTACAGTGTTTGGGTCAGTGATACAGTACAGTGTTGGGGTCAGAGATACAGTACATTGTTGGGGTCAGTGATACCGTACAGTGTTGGGATCTGAGATACAGTACCGTGTTGGGGTCAGTGGTACAGTACAGTGTTGGGGTCTGAGAAACAGTACTGTGTTGGGGTCAGAGATACAGTACCGTGTTGGGGTCAGTGATCAGTACCGTGTTGGGGTCTGAGATACAGTACAGTGTTTGGGGTCAGAGATACAGTACAGTGTTTTGGTCAGTGATACCGTACAGTGTTGGGATCTGAGATACAGTACCGTGTTGGGGTCAGTGGTACAGTACAGTGTTGGGGTCTGAGATACAGTACCGTGTTGGGGTCAGAGATACAGTACAGTGTTGGTGTCAGTGATCAGTACCGTGTTGGGGTCAGAGATACAGTACAGTGTTTGGGGTCAGAGATACAGTACAGTGTTGGGGTCAGTGATCGGTACCGTGTTGGGGTCTGACATACAGTACAGTGTTGGGGTCAGAGATACAGTACAGTGTTTGGGTCTGAGATACAGTACAGTAGTTGGGTCTGAGATACAGTACTGTATCTTGCTCTCGGATACGTACAGTGTTTGGGTCAGTGATACAGTACCGTGTTGGGGTCTGAGATACAGTACTGTGTTGGGGTAAGAGATACAGTACAGTGTTGGGGTCAGAGATACAGTACCGTGTTGGGGTCTGAGATACAGTACCGTGTTGGGGTCAGAGATACAGTACCGTGTTGGGGTCAGAGATACAGTACCGTGTTGGGGTCAGAGATACAGTACCTTGTTGGGGTAAGAGATACAGTACCGTGTTGGGGTCAGAGATACAGTACAGTGTTTGGGTCAGAGATACAGTACCGTGTTGGAGTCAGAGATACAGTACCGTGTTGGGGTCAGAGATACAGTACAGTGTTGAGGTCAGAGATACAGTACCGTGTTGGGGTAAGAGATACAGTACAGTATCTTGCTCTCGGATACCGTACAGTGTTTTGGTCAGTGATACAGTACCGTGTTGGGGTCAGAGATACAGTACAGTGTTGAGGTCAGAGATACAGTACCGTGTTGGGGTCTGAGATACAGTACCGTGTTGGGGTCTGAGATACAGTACAGTGTTGAGGTCAGAGATACAGTACCGTGTTGGGGTCAGAGATACAGTACCGTGTTGGGGTGAGAGATACAGTACAGTATCTTGCTCTCGGATACAGTACTGTGTTGGGGTCAGTGATACAGTACTGTGTTGGGGCCTGAGATACAGTACAGTGTTGAGGTCAGAGAAACAGTACATTGTTGGGGTCAGAGATACAGTACAGTATCTTGCTCTCGGATACCGTACAGTTTTTGGGTCAGTGATACAGTACCGTGTTGGGGTCAGAGATACAGTACCGTGTTGGGTCAGTGATACAGTACTGTGTTGGGGTCAGAGATACAGTACCGTGTTGGGGTAAGAGATACAGTACCGTGTTGGGGTCTGAGATACAGTACTGTATCTTGCTCTCAGATACCGTACAGTGTTTGGGTATCGTGTCAGTGTACATTAGCTGTGTAACTTTGGATCTCTCTTCCAGATGTTCTGGGAACATGCAGACTGTGGGTTTTGGAGGCTGTGACACCTGTGTTGTTGGAATAGCGAATGGCAGTGACATCTACTGCCTGCCTAAAGACACCATCTCCTGTCCTCATGGCTATTATATGAGTATTGAGAAGAGCAGTGCTCCTGGACCATTGGCAGGCAAAAAGGTGAAATGGCTTGATGAAGTAGAAGAAATAATCCTCGGTACCCTTGAAAGTCTCAAGGTGTCTAATGTACTGCAACTGAAGTGTTTTGGCACTGAATATCAGGTCTATTGGTAAAGTCTGTTAGCCTCTGGGTTTTAGCATACATACATAACTTTGGCATGTCTCTATATTCAGCTGATAAAGTGGGGATAAAGCCCTAGCAATTATTTAGGTATATCCTCAAATCTTTCTGTTGTGTCCTTACAAGTCAGGTGTCTTGTACAAACTTTGTGACTAAATACTGTAACCGTGTTGCAGCTGTGTCGCGTGTGTGACCAGCGCTGTCTGACCTGTGATGGACCTGGGGTGCAGTACTGTACAGACTGCACCTACTTCCGTAGCGAAGGTCTGTGTGTAGAGCACTGTCCAGCCTTCACCTACTCAGACAACCAGACCAAAGAGTGTGAGAGCTGCCACCAGGAGTGCCGTGGGGGATGCAACGGCCCCTCCAGTGGTAACTGCCAGGCATGCAACAACCTCAAGATCTACATTGATGAAGAGGGATCTATGGTATGTTCTTCTCCATGTTAATTTTGAAGCTATAGAAGTGCAACAACCTGTGTCTTTTAGAGTCAATAATTTCTTCCTTTCTGGAGATACTAATAGCCAGGCTATATCTAAATTCTTGTCTTTTGCTTCAGTTCAACTGTACACACGAATGTCCTGCAGAGCTACCTTACACTGTGATGGATCACAGCACTGACAAGCAGACTATTGACCCCTCCAGGACAGTATGCGCTGATGCCAAACATCCTGAAGTTATTGCTAAATTCCGCAAGAAAGATGAGTGAGTGCCAATAAATGTAGACAGCATTATCAAGTAGTCTATTTTGGGTTGAATCACAATGTCTCATGATAAAAGTTCTGATGGTAAATCTTGGGACATTCACAAAAAGGTTGAGTTGGGTCTGTTTATGTGTGTAATTCAACACCTTTTCTGCTGGTTTAGCAGTAATAGAACTAACTTTCTTAAATTCTTACAGTATTTCAGCACTGGGTTTTGTGGCTGTTCATATAGCACAACTGCTGTAAATAAATGCACTCACTTAGCTTCAGAGTTATTGCTGTGGACATATAACCTGATACAATGACTTGAAGGATATATTTATCTGTCCTTCCAGAGAAGAAAAGAAGAAGATTGGTATAATTGCGGGTGCTGTAATCAGTGGTGTGATGGTGGTGGGCATCATACTGGTGTGTGTGGCATACAACTGGAACCAGAGGGCCAAGTCAAAGGAGAAGACTGCTGCCCTCACAGCCAAGATGACCGGCTTTGACGAGACTGAGGTGGGAAATGTTCACATTAGTATTAGCTGACTTTATCATCTGACATTTAAACTGAATAGTTTGATTTAAAGAAGTAATGCATTAATGAAATAACTGACATTTCAGCCCCTGACTCCAACAAATGCCAAGCCAGACCTTGCACAGCTGAGGTTAATCAAAGAATCTGAACTGAGACGTGGAGGCATCATTGGGTCTGGAGCTTTTGGCACAGTATATAAGGTATGCACTGACTTTACCAACTGGGTATGTTAGGAACTTGAAAATAGGAATATATGTACCTAAAATGGATAATAGTTGTTGGACTGTGCTTGTTGTGGTATGTACCTGTTGAAATGGCTTGTACATAAGATTTTAATTCATGGGTTTGTGATTCCTTCTCCTCTGGGTTGCAGGGTTTCTGGATCCCTGAGGGGGAGAACGTGAAGATCCCAGTTGCCATCAAGGTACTGCAGGAAGGTACACCCAACCAGAACAAGGAACTCTTGGAGGAGGCTCGGGTAATGGCATCAGTGGAACACCCTTGTTGTGTGCGTATTCTGGCAGTTTGCATGACAGCTCAGATGATGCTCATTACCCAGCTGATGCCTCTGGGATGTCTGCTGGACTATGTCAGGAAGAATAAGGAACATATTGGCTCCAAGGTGCTGCTCAACTGGTGCACCCAGATTGCCAGGGTACGTGCTTTATGCTATCAACAGCCACATTACTCAGTGATATCAGTAAAGATGTATCTAGTTATACATTCATTTGACAAAGTAATTAACAGTTTTTGATAAACTGACTGTCTATTGGCTACGTTCAAGTGTGTATCGTGTACAGTTTATCTCGATTGTTAGCTGAAAACTCTGAGGTTTGTTTTCCAGGGAATGACATACCTTGAAGACCGTGGCATTGTCCACAGGGATCTGGCAGCAAGGAATGTCCTTGGTGAGTTACACATCTTCACGATGTCATACTGTCACTTTTAACAAATATTTAACTCCATTTCTTTAAAGTGGCATAATGTTTCAACTTCATTTCTCATATACTGAAGTTTGAAAGCCTGGGTTTGAGGAAAGTTCTATTTTCCCTGTGATTAGAATCTGAACTGCTTCATGGGTCAACAAAGATTTCTGTCCTGTATCTTGTTAAACAACACAATAAATAACAATATAAACATATACAAATTCAGTGCACCCTCACTGAGTGAGTCTGACTGTGAGTGACCGACCCTCACAGTGTTGTGTCGACTTCACCCCTTGCTGCATGCGAGAAAAATGCACATGAAACATTTTCCCTTTTTTTCTTCACAAAGATGATATTATAAGTTGTTCACTGGTCTCAATGGGGACATGGGCTGATGTACCCTCGATGTTTTTTATGTTCTCTGAGCCGGAAGGGCGAGGGAAACATAAAGAAACATTGAGGGTACATCAACCCAATTGGCCCCGAGGAACCAGTGAACAACGTATTTATCTTACCGAACACCTCAGTGGTAATTTTGAACTGTTTGAAGCACGAGTATCGGATCATAGTATGGAGTACCAGGCGACAATAAAAACAAATTTAGAGTTATCTCCCTTCCATCGATTTGCATTTGCAAAATATCGTTAATTTCCGTACATCATACGTGATTCAATGTTGTTCGAGATAAAGAATTACTACAACAATGTACCAAATGAGTTCGGCATTCCCAGCGGGGTACGTGGAAAATGTTACTCGCTTGTAAGCGGGGTACATTGAAAATAATAGAAGAGCGTTCAGCCAATCAGAAAATGACATTTATGTGTGAGGCAAGATAAAACTAACTGATTTCACCATATCTTCATGCAGCCACTGGATTGGGGGCATATATATAAAAAGAACTTTTTCTTCTGAAAACCAAGTGAAACCATTACACTTCACCTGTGACTTTTTCAGTGCAAACTCCAACCCAAGTGAAGATAACAGATTTTGGTTTGGCCAAGTTACTAGACTACAATGAGGATGAGTACCATGCTGCAGGAGGAAAGGTCAGCCTTGTTGCTAGGGACTGTCAGCCTTGTTGCTCGAGATTGGTCAGCCTTGTTGCTAGGGACTGGTCAGCCTTGTTGCTAGGGACTGTCAGCCTTGTTGCTAGGGACTGTCAGCCTTGCTGCTAGGGACTGCTAGGTGCTGCTGCAGTCATACACTCACAACAACATCTCTGTAACATCTCTGAACATTTTCTGTTATCCGCTTCATTTTTTATATTCTAAGCACCAGTTTTCGCGTTTAATGTCATCAATGTGCAGCAGTCAAAGACAGCAATATGGATACTCAGACAGACAGTATATATCATGTACATACTAAGCACCAGTTTTTTGCATTTGATGTCATCAATGTGCAGCAGTCAAAGACAGCACTATGGATACTCAGACAGACAGTATATATCATGTACATACGAAGTAATTGGGTTGGGGACACCCATCAATCAGGTTTGCTTTAGAATTATGTGGGAAAATTAGGTTTGGGTTTGTTTTCTCTGCTTTCTTCCCAGTGTAAGCATTTACAGTGCACTCTGTCTAATTCGGACCAGCTTGGGACCGACTAAAAAGTCCGAATTATACAGTAGTCCGAAGTACACAGATTTTTATGGAGACATAATTCTAGGAACTTACCTGACTTATGATTCATATATTAAATCTATCACATTTCACAATGTCTGAAAACACTTATTAAATTTCAATTTATCATATATTATCAGCAGAATTAAAATTATAAACTATTTTTCGCAATGTTATTGAAAACAACGATTCTCGGATACCTGCTTCGGCAGTGGGTCCACAGTAACATTGTCAAAGAGCAAAGTAACGATGTTTGATATCACACTGTGTCTGATGGCATCTTAAATGCATAGTGACATTGACACTGAGTTGACATGATCGGCTCAATTATAGTTTACAATTGGTGTTAGTCGCATCAAAGGTAAATAAGCATTCACCGCTAGACCACGCGGTCTGGGCCAAGCGGACTTCCTGCTAAGTAAATAAGACAAAATACACAAACCAATCAACGGAATGTTTATTCAAGGTTTATTGGCCAAGCGGACTTCCAGCTCAGTCCGAATTATATAGCAATGTTTTTACATGTAACTACCTTATCGGGCCGACACTTTGGTCCGAAATCCGAAATAATGAGAGTCCGAGATACAGAACTTTTTTATTATGGCAACAAAGAAGGATTACGTCGGGACCGTGAGTTCAGTCCTGTTTATACAGCAATCTGAGAAAGACAGAGTCCGAGTTTGACAGAGTGCACTGTAGTATTATTTCCACATTGGGCTAGAGATGAGTAGAATGTTGAGAGACACATGATATTTGAGGTGCGTGTGTTTGTGCAGATGCCCATCAAGTGGCTGGCCTTGGAGTGCATCCAGCATCGGATCTTCACACACAAGAGTGACGTGTGGAGCTATGGTGAGTCGCAAGAAATATCAGAAACTTCGCTAAGCAATATTTTCAACTTGATTCTAACATGTAAGTGAAACATTACAAAATTTTAGTAGCAGATAGACATCTACTATCCACACTCTGATGTCTTGTAACAAGCCTGTTTCTGTGTAGGTGTCACAGTGTGGGAGTTGTTCACGTATGGTCAGAAGCCATATGACAGTATCCGAGCCCGTGATGTGCCTGATCTACTGGAGAAAGGAGAGCGACTGCCACAACCCTCTATCTGTACAATTGATGTCTACATGATAATGATCAAATGTGAGTGAAGTTTTACTTGTGATGATGTAAAGAGACTATCTTCTCTGAATTCACAAATGGTTCTGAAATATACCTTGGGTCTTTTTTTAAGCATACCAGTAAATGTGTTTAGCCACAAGTCACTGTTGAAGATTTATCCCATGGGTTGAAAGGGACTATATGATGAGACTAATGGCAGTCCTGTCCAGCTTAAGGTATGTGCATAGGTCGTATTTAAGTTGTAGTTACACCACAACTCTGAGGGTTTGGTTGAAAATATCAAACTTTGAGCAGGTGAAAAACAAAAGGCCCAAAGGTTTATCCTGAACAAGAGAGTGTTATGCCTAATACATAAACTGTCTTAATGGACTATATATACTAGCAAGAATAAGTATACCTGAAGGGTACAATCATGAAACAATACACTGTGTCATGGTATAACAGGTCACTGATGAAAGCGTGCATGATAAACACTATGTGTAGCATGTACACAACTGAACACTGAACACCTTTTTCATCAATTGCCCACCAGGCTCAATGGGAAAAGATTGGGTTACAATGCTGAATATAATATGTGAAGTCATGGAAAACTTTCTATTGAAGTCATGGAATTTTCATGTAAAAAAACTACAATACAGCTCTAATACAGCTCTGTCACAACTACAATACAGCTCTGTCACAACTACAATACAGCTCTGTCACAACTACAATACAGCTCTGTCACAACTACAATACAGCTCTGTCACAACTACAATACAGCTCTGTCACAACTACAATACTGCTCTGTCACAACTACAATACAGCTCTGTCACAACTACAATACAGCTCTGTCACAACTACAATACAGCTCTGTCACAACTACAATACAGCTCTGTCACAACTACAATACAGCTCTGTCACAACTACAATACAGCTCTGTCACAACTACAATACAGCTCTGTCACAACTACAATACAGCTCTGTCACAACTACAATACAGCTCTGTCACAACTACAATACAGCTCTGTCACAACTACAATACAGCTCTGTCACAACTACAATACAGCTCTGTCACAACTACAATACTGCTCTGTCACAACTACAATACAGCTCTGTCACAACTACAATACAGCTCTGTCACAACTACAATACTGCTCTGTCACAACTACAATACAGCTCTGTCACAACCTACTGCTCTGTCACATACTACAATACAGCTCTGTCACAACTACAATACAGCTCTGTCACAACTACATACTGCTCTGTCACAGCTACAATACAGCTCTGTCACAACTACAATACTGCTCTGTCACAACTACAATGCAGCTCTGTCACAACTACAATACTGCTCTGTCACAACTACAATACTGCTCTGTCACAACTACAATACAGCTCTGTCACAACTACAATACAGCTCTGTCTACAACAACTACACAGCTCTGTCACAACTACAATACAGCTCTGTCACAACTACAATACAGCTCTGTCACAACTACAATACAGCTCTGTCACAACTACAATACTGCTCTGTCACAACTACAATACTGCTCTGTCACAACTACAATACAGCTCTGTCACAACTACAATACAGCTCTGTCACAACTACAATACAGCTCTGTCACAACTACAATACAGCTCTGTCACAACTACAATACAGCTCTGTCACAACTACAATACAGCTCTGTCACAACTACAATACAGCTCTGTCAGCAAGCTCTACAATACAGCTCTGTCACAACTACAATACAGCTCTGTCTACAATACAGCTCTGTCACTACAATACATCTCTGTCACAACTACAATACTGTTCTGTCACAACTACAATACAGCTCTGTCACAACTACAATACTGCTCTGTCACAACTACAATACAACTCTGTCACAACTACAATACAGCTCTGTCACAACTACAATACAGCTCTGTCACAACTACAATACTGCTCTGTCAGAACTACAATACAGCTCTGTCACAACTACAATACAGCTCTGTCACAACTACAATACAGCTCTGTCACAACTACAATACAGCTCTGTCATAACTACAATACAGCTCTGTCACAGCTACAGGCAGACTGGAAATAAGCAAGCAGTATGATGATCAACATGCTGACCTCTCGCTGGCAGAAGCTACTGCCTGTTAATTTGAATTTGAGTTTTTTCTATTTGTCCAGTGTGTTCTGCTTAAGCTGTCTCACATAATTATATCACCTGACTGAAATACATGGACAGAAATACTGCCATGCCCCAATTCACTCCTTCAGTCACTTTTAACTCATTAAGCACGAGAGCCCCATCACTACTCAACACCTGGAAGCCCTCGCTGATTGCCCGCTCTCTGTGCCGAGACTAATTAGTGCTAGTCACACCTGATTTCCCTGGCAGGTTTCGGGGATCACAGGAAACTGTCTAGTCGTACAAACAAGTCCTGATTGTTTAATTGTGTCGTAAAGATATATGTTGAAAGAAATCAGGTGTGAATACATGTCGTGTATTGCAAGCTTTATGTAATTTTATTGCAAGTTTCTCTTGTAGACCATTTGTCGGCTTGTACATTTATATTTTATCACAATATGCATACACATGTATTCTTTGTATGTAACAGATGAGACTCACGTTAACAAATTCTTTCTCTTATATCATTGTGTGAGGTTTAAATTACAAAACATCTATGACAATGACATACTGTAAAGAAGAATTTACTTTCATACTTTATAATCTTCGACGAAAATAGAGGTTTTGTGGATACATTCCTAGTGTTTACGAATTATTTTAATGAAAGTACTATAACGCTAGTCTGTGACTAGCACAAAGCACATTCATAGCATTGCACTTTATTTCATACAGATTTAATGCAGAAAACATACGTGACCATACAAACATACATATACAAAATGTATACTACATATTCCTTGCATAGACATAAAACAAAGAGTCACGTGATAGGGCGTCATCAAATTTCCCGAATAGACGATCTGCGACCAATGGTATCATGAGATACCTGTCACAGAGGAAAGGACAGGTGACCGGGGTGTGGGCGAAATTTCTGAAGAGCACGTTTGGTCACTCAGCAGCTTGGATAGAGATTGGTTATTGGCAATATCCTTGACCAGTCGATATGCTGGGTTTCAGCTTTATCAACTCAAGCTATCATGTAACAGTTTGTGTATTGTAAACATACACACTGGTAACGATGTATGAAATATACACATAAGACAAATAGGAGTAGATAGTCACTTTGGCGAGTTTATTTGTCCTCATTCTAGTGTTTTTCGATAAGTAAAACAAAGCGATTGAAATCCAACCACTGAGTAGAGGTAGTATTTATTTTCATATACATTTTATGCACACAACTAGTACATAAAACATAATGGTTTGCTGTACATATAATCTTCACCTTGATACGAATGACTATCCAAACTAGAGTACACTCATTACAGAATTCACGAGGTGACACTATACTGAATTATTATAGTGTATAAACTTACAGTTGACACCCCCACCCCCAATATTTATGAAGGTGGGCATGCCTATATCTTTACTGAATGCAAACGAGGTTCATAAGATTACAGATGTGCATGCATGTATAAACATCACAGAGAGGGGCGTGACTCCATAAAGCAAGATGTCCAATGATATAACAGCGCATCTGTTTATTTTACACTTGTCATGGGACAAACCTTTCAACAAGGACGTAACTACATATGCATTCTACCGGAGGCTGTTATTTCAAGGTCGAAAGAGGCGTTCAATTATCTCATTACTGTAATCTGCTTGAATGATTATACGCATGTGTATCGATACCGTAACCGTACTAGTATACTATCCAGCTTTTATTGACGATGGATCAATAGAGACTGAGTTAATTGATACACGTGATAATTGCACCGGATTTGATAATTACACAGATCAAATACAAACGTTTTACACAATGCTCATGTAAATTGCATAGAAAACTGACAATTCAAATCAACATGAAACTTTCAACAGCTTGAACAAAAATGCTTGAAATACGCTTGTATGGCTTACATGTAATAACTTATGATATTACTTCTGTCCATGTGTGACAATGTTTTGAATTACCAACTTACTGTCTTTTGTAACAAACGTAGTAAAACATTTCATTGTTGTAATAACACTGACATGTATATATGTATTCGATGCAAAGGCGCGACTTATCACTTTATATTCGCTTAGGTAACATTACGAACTTTAGATTATTGAAAACAACTAGTTACAATTCAGTAAACTTCAATTAGTAAGTTCAATTATGTTTAATCTATTCGAGCTTGGATGTATAATTACTTGTGTTTATACATTATGTTTCAGTATATGAAACATGACAACGTAATGATGCATAAAATGTAAATTCAAACTATTCTATTGTGTTTGGATTCTTTGTATGTCCTTGAAATTTCGTATATTGTTTCCTATATATTAGGTAGTTGAAGGAAATATAATTTTTAGTAACCTCTAAACCATTACATCTAATTCAATCAAGGTGCATACGAAGTATTTTAGTATCCATTCCCAAGGATGAGTACCCAGCAATTGTTATCAAAACACTTTAAATACTTCTTCTGATTGATACTAAAGGTGGGATCTCTCGTAAGAAAAGTTGACATTTGCTCAGTACTGCTAAATTGGTTGAAATAAAAGGTACAGTGTGATTTTAAAAGTACAACACACATGTGCGTCTCTTGCTGAATAAGAGGTGCTTGCTGTTGACGACTGTATGTGGCTCTCGCTGTGAGAAACTGCTAATTACCTGCCCCATAAACACGCATCACTCGCTGTGAGGAGCTGATTAATTTGCCCCATATATGCATCTCTCGGCCTTAATGAGTTAAACTGACTTAATTTCTAAAACATGTTTTATTCTAAAGGTTGGATGTTAGATGCAGACAGTCGTCCATCCTTCAAAGAATTGGCGGAAGAGTTTGCGAAGATGGCACGGGATCCTGGCCGTTATCTTGTTATACAGGTAAGTTAATGAAATGTGTCTACATCTGTAATTGGCTACATCCAGTTGCTTCCAGGAACAGAGTTAAGGTTCTCGTCAGATTTTCTGTCTGATACTTCCAGTAAATGCACCATTAATAATCTGAAACCTATACATGTTGCTATTTTTGTGGATTCTAACTAGCTGAACATGGTTACTGTATTCCACTGCATTTAATGGGTGTTAATGTCTGTTTTGTTATATCTTTGTTTTGTTAGTTATTGATTTGAAAGGTTTGCTTTTGAAGAAATTAGAATGGATGTGGCTCTGTAATTAATAGATTTGCCTTAATGGAACAAAATATATAGTGCTGTACTTGTTTAAAATAACAATGTATTCTGTGTAGTATTATGATCAGTTAATGTTTTCTTCATAAGCCTCTGTTATGGACCCAATATGTAAATAATATTTTTCTTCTGCTTCCTATCACTGGGTTGAATACAGTATTCCAAATGCTGTTTATTTTCTGTTTGTAGTAAAGTGCTTCTGTTCATTATTAGTTCTTTAAAATGTTTTTGCAAAATTTGCATTCAGTACTTTGTTAAAATAACACTACCCAAGTACCCCTGTTGTCAAGTGTTGGTTGTCAATGTTCTACCCATGAAAACTGCAAATCACTAGAAATCACCATAAAAGACAAGACTTTCCTGACAGAAGTTATTGAAGCCACCTCCCTTCAGAATCAGTTACTTTTTTATTGTACAGGCTTTTATTTTCGCATGAAAAATATCTGCATGGTAATGAAATTCTGAAAGCTTCTCTCCCAGAAACAACAATCCAGTCCATTTTTTTCTAAGGTACACTTTAGTGAACAATTTCTGTACAGAGTTTCGTGTATGCTTAAAGCGGGTAATACCGTGAATGCCTTGACGCTGACTGTGTGGCTGTTTGTGACAACAGGGCGATGTGTTGAAGAAATTCCCTGACCAGACAAATGTGGTCACAGAGATTGACATGATCGCAGGGCCTGATAGCTGTGACGTTAGTAACCAGCCACTTTTGTATCAGGTAGAATCGTGCACGCAGTAGACTAAACGTATTCCTGATACTGCATTCTGCATGGTGTCCGTCTTGTCTGTGTGGTAGCTGTACATCATGGGCTGGGCCTTTCCACCCACACCATCGTATTTGCTGAATATTAATTCTCAGAAAACTAAGGAGAAAACGTGTTTCAGATTGCATGACTTTGACAATAACAATCCAAAATAAGTGGTTTTACCTTTTATTCTATTAGACACTTTTACTAAATTGAAAAAAGACGTAATGGATAATCTGCCTGGTTTTCAGTGTCCAATGTAGAGCATGACTGTGAAGTAACACTAACGAGCATGCTTTGGACTGCTCAGATGATACCATGTAAACATCACTCTTGGTTTCCTAACTATACTTCACCTATCATTAGAAAACATTCAGCTTGGCTGCAAGCAATGGGTAAATACCTCCTTACAATGACTGCCACAAGTCTACAATCAATATACACAAGGTCGTCCCTCCTACTGTCTGTAGATATAGGACAACTAATCTACACAAGGTGGTCCCTCCTACTGTCTGTAGATATAGGACAACCAATCTACACAAGGTAGTCCCTCCTACTGTCTGTAGATATAGGACAACCACAACCAATCTACACAAGGTCGTCCCTCCTACTGCCTGTAGATATAGGACAACCAATCTACACAAGGTGGTTCCTCCTACTGCCTGTAGATATAGGACAACCAATCTACACAAGGTAGTTCCTCCTACTGTCTGTAGATATCGGACAACCACAACCAATCTACACAAGGTAGTTCCTCCTACTGTCTGTAGATATAGGACAACCACAACCAATCTACACAAGGTAGTCCCTCCTACTGTCTGTAGATATCGGACAACCACAACCAATCTACACAAGGTCGTCCCTCCTACTGCCTGTAGATATAGGACAACCACAACCAATCTACACAAGGTAGTCCCTCCTACTGTCTGTAGATATCGGACAACCACAACCAATCTACACAAGGTAGTTCCTCCTACTGTCTGTAGATATCGGACAACCACAACCAATCTACACAAGGTAGTTCCTCCTACTGCCTGTAGATATCGGACAACCACAACCAATCTACACAAGGTAGTCCCTCCTACCATCTGTAGATATAGGACAACCACAACCAATCTACACAAGGTAGTCCCTCCTACTGCCTGTAGATATAGGACAACCAATCTACACAAGGTAGTCCCTCCTACCATCTGTAGATATAGGACAACCAATCTACACAAGGTAGCCCCTCCTACTGCCTGTAGATATAGGACAACGAGTCTACACAAGGTAGTCCCTCCTACTGCCTGTAGATATAGGACAACCAATCTACACAGGGTAGCCCCTCCTACTGGTACATGATTGTATATTGGTCTATGTAAACATGATCCTATACAGACCCATTTTCCATGGCTATGTACATATGATCCTGTACAGATCCATTCTCCATGGCTATGTACACCTGATCTTGTACAGACCCATTCCCCATGGCTATGTACACCTGATCTTGTACAGACCCATTCTCCATGGCTATGTACACATGATCTTGTACAGATCCATTCTCCATGTTATGTACATGCGATCTTGTACAGATCCATTCTCCGTGGCTATGTACACATGATCCAATACAGATCCATTCTCCATGGCTATGTACACACGATCTTGTACAGATCCATGCACCATGCCTGTACACGTGATCCTATACATATCCATTCTCCATGGCTATGTACACATGATCTTGTACAGATCCATTCTCCATGGCTATGTACACATGATCCTGTAGAGACCTATTCTCGATGGCTGTGTACACATGATCCTGTACAGACCCATTCTCCGTGGCTATGTACACATGATCCTGTACAGACCCATTCTCCATGGCTGTATACAAATGATCTTGTACAGACCCATTCTCCATGGTTATGTACACATGATCCTGTACAGACCCATTCTCCATGGCTGTATACAAATGATCTTGTACAGACCCATTCTCCATGGTTAAGTACACATGATCCTGTACAGACCCATTCTCCATGGCTGTATACAAATGATCTTGTACAGACCCATTCCCCATGGCTATGTACACGTGATCCTGTACAGATCCATTCACCATGCCTGTACACGTGATCCTGTACAGATCCATTCTCCAAGGTTATGTACACATGATCTTGTACAGATCCATTCTCCGTGGCTATGTACACATGATACTGTACAGATCCATTCTCCATGTTATGTACATGTGATCTTGTACAGATCCATTCTCCATGGCTATGTACATGATCCAATACAGATCCATTCTCCATGGCTATGTACACATGATCCTATACAGATCCATTCTCCATGGCTATGTACACATGATCCTGTACAGATCTATTCACCATGCCTGTACACGTGATCCTGTACAGACCCATTCTCCATGGCTATGTACACGATCCAATACAGATCCATTCTCCATGGCTATGTACACATGATCCTATACAGACCCATTCTCCATGGCTATGTACACGTGATCCTGTACAGATCCATTCTCCATGGCTATGTACACGATCCAATACAGATCCATTCTCCATGGCTATGTACACATGATCCTATACAGATCCATTCTCCATGGCTATGTACACATGATCTTGTACAGATCTATTCACCATGCCTGTACACGTGATCCTGTACAGACCCATTCTCCATGCCTGTACACAGTGGTTCTGTCTTAGGTTGTACAAGACACTTAAATAATAACAGGTGTAGTTTAACTCGAACATGATGGCTGTTTTCGTGAAAGCAGAATATACTTATTGTAGATGCTACTTAAGCTATTGTATTACAATGACATTTTCAGAAAGTTGACATTGATAACATTAGTGCATTAAACTCATATGTTTCATGAAGTATTTTTACAAGTATGTAATTCTGCTCTTGAAATAAAGCAGGTTTTTTTTCTCGCCCTACACATTTTGCATGTTGTTTTGTTTTTGTGTTTTATGAATGTCCTTGTGTGATTATGATCACCTCTTTGTAGTGTTTCAAATATGTAGTTGGCTGTGCCCATTAATATTGGTTTTTGAGATTACTTTTTTCTGATTTGCAATTATTTGCGTTTTTCTTTCGTTTCAAACCTAAAACAAATCATGTTTGCTTACACTCACCCTTACTGGATAGTTTACCCTTTTGTGATATTATCAAGAACATGAGTCAAAGTAAATATATCTGACCAGTCTCCATCACATGGTTCAGTTTCAATGAAAAGTTTACACCAGTTACTGTTGCTGGTCTATGAAGACATATTAACATTAAATGGCAGCAGTTTCTTGCATAAAGATTTGAGAAGAATAAACACTGGTCATTGAGTCTGAATATATTTTGCATATATGTTTTAGGAGGAATAAGGGTGCATCAGGATGCAATTAGATGGTGGTAATGTTAATGGTGTTCTCTTCCAGGGAGACAAGCTGCTGCGACTACCCAGTCACTCCTATGACAAACATGACCTGGCCCGCAGCATGAGTGTGGCTGTGGATGGTCCCGAGGAAGTGATGGAGGCAGATGACTACCTCCAACCACAGCAACAACAGATCCCAGAGGACACAAAGGTCAGGGACATTTCTTGACAAAAATCATGTCATGGTAACCTATTTGGGTAACAGAAACATTGACCCTATCAGAAAATAGTAGGAAAGATGTGTTACAGTCTGTAGGAAAGTTGCTCACTGAATTAGTCTTTATTTGATATGTTTCCATGGAAATGTTTTCTTCTGTTTAGATCCCGCTATTGCTGGGTGCTGCAGCTTTTGATCACAAGCCTAAAGATGGAGGAATAAGACCGTGGCGAGAGAAGCGTTATGCTCACCTTGAGTCTGCAGCTGAAGCTCGAAACATGAGACAACAGCTGTCACCAACAAGAGGAAGAGAAAACAGTATTAATTCCCGTTACAGCTCCGATCCAGTCCGCTTCTTTAAGGACAGAGGTTGGTGTACTGAACCAGGATGTTTTCATCTTTATTGTTTAATTGTGAAAATGTGATCACCACTGTAAATTCAGCTATATATTTACTCACCGGCATAATACATCCTCTCTTGACCACTGCCTGAAGTCACCTCCTTGTGCCCTTGGATCAGTCTAGTCCACTCAGTCCAGTCCGTGCAGTCCAAGCCAATCAGTACCCAAGCCCATCTATTGTCTTTCTGTTGCAGTCCAGGTGTTATCAGGTCAGCTGCATTCTTATAGCCTAATCATCAACCCTAACTTGTATCAAGCACCAAACAGTTATTTAATGTAAATGGAGATGCTTAAAGATTTGTCAGAAGATCATCTAATTTGTTTTTGAAACATATGTTACATTGGACAACTTTGTGAAAGGCATTTTATGTTGATAGCTTTTGGCCATGGAAGCCTTGCCTCTTACACTCCTCAGAAGGGTGCATAAAGTATGTGATAGACTACCAGTTGTCTGACTTTCACTTTTGTGGAACCTGCGGTGGCTGATTGAGTGAGAACTTTATGTGCTTGTGATTAGGTGCCTGACTCTGAGACTGTGGGTTCAAATCCCAGGTGGGACTCAACCTAAAAGACTAGAATCTGTACTTAACTGCGAAAAAATATTCCCAAATATACCTCACGTTACATTTGATCACTTTCTCCTGGCCATGAGGGTTCACATGTCAATGTACATCTCAGGGATATTGTACATCTCCTTTATGGAACATGGAAACACTTTTAACACATTGATCATTCATGTCAAGGTAAAAATAAAAAACCTGAAAAAAGAGTCTGTTTAGTCTTCATTAAAACCTTATTGAGAATGTAGACAAAATCGATGCATATCATCTTCAGGGTGGGACGATGCTTAGCAAGGGTTTTGAGTTACCGCCATGTGAAATCACAGTGAACATTTTGTAAAGTGTCATTTTCATTAAAGATGTGCATGTAATATATAGTATGACCAGAAATTATTGAGAATTTTAGGAATATGTTTAATTGGATTTCTAGTATAAACAACCTTGACCAAGTGCTTGGTTTCATTCAAGAGAGACAACTCCGTTAATCCTTTTTCATTAGTTTGTGAAGAGTTATCCCCTTTTGTTTACTTGCTAGCAGACGACATTTTCAGTGATCCTCAGTATGGATGATTTAGAGAAGAGGAAGTTGATTTTAGAGTATTATAACAAGGACATCAGATAAGATAAAGTGATTTCAAGTAGAACCGGGCATCCCTTTGTCCACTGTTTATCGTGTTTTGAAAAATATTGCAAATGGATATGGCATTGAGCACCAGGGAGGCGCAGGTAGGTCCAGAAAATTGACTGTCGGTGACAGGAGGCGGCTTGGTATTCTTGTTTCTAAAAACAAAGGAAGGAGTTTAGAAAACTTAAGGCTGGATATGATTGATAGAGGAACTGTGGCTGTCTGTAAGGAGACAGTTAGAACTGAGCTGCATGCAATGGGTTGGCAGAAAAGTCGAGGAATTCCATCACCGATCATGAAACCTGAACAAAAGGAGCGAAGGTTGAACTGGTGCTTACAGCATAGAAATTTTAACTGGGACAATATGATTTTCTCAGATGAAAGTTCTGTTTGGCTGTTTCCTAATACACTGAAATTCTGGACCAAACAAACTGAAAAACCTTTGTATCAGCGCCCAAAGTACAGTCCGAAATTTAACGTTTGGGGTGGCATATCTGTGTTAAGAGCACCGCCCCTCTGTGTATTTGAATGGAATATGAACAGTGAGTGGTACACAGATATTCTCGAGGGACATTTACTTCCATCTGCTCACGTGTTCTATGGAAATATTTTGATTTTCCAGCAGGACAACGACCCAAAACATTGTTCAAAGCATTCACAGGCCTGGTTTCGGACCCAAAATATGACATTATTAGATTGGCCAAGCTATAGCCCTGACCTAAATCCAATAGGAAATGTTTGGGGACTTATGAAGGAAAGTGTCAATAAGAAAAATCTGACAAATGTTGCTGAAATGAAAGAAGAGGTGGTCCGATATTGGGACAGCATGGACCTCGACTTTCTAACTTCTTTGATCAGTAGTATGCCCCGCCGCATAGAAGCCTGCATTGCTGCCCATGGTGACTTGACAAAATACTAACTGTTCACCTGTCTTTGAATCTGGAGTTATGTTCTGCTAATATTTCACATTTAATACGTGAGTAATTAGTGAAAAAAAAAAAGAAAAAAAAGACACGGCATTGAACTGTTCATAGAAAATTTTGTGAATTTGTTCATCATATGGGCATATGTTCGGCCAGTGGGGAATGTGGAAGATATCCTCTTCACACTACATATAATATTAAATGTAAAAATAATTGGATAAGATTATTAAGAATGCAGCAGAACAGATTTCCCTGCCAATGTTATCAAATGTCACTGTTCGTTATGGGTAGAAATTGGGCTGGACATGTAAAATATTTGCTCTTATTGATATACCGGTAGTTTTGGATTTGTATGTAATGTCATGGATGTTGGTGATACTGAACTGTATATATATACATTCTGTCAATGAACATATCAGAACCTTTTGCTCAAAAATAATTCTTTAGCATCCCATGTGTCTTCTTTTACAAATGAGATAGAAATGGTTATTCCAAAATGTAATGTCAATCATTCTTTGTGTGTCCGTAAGCTTTGTCAATCAAGTGACAATAATTCACTGTTAAATGGAGTGTTTGGCTGGGTCTATAAGCAACAGAACCAAATAAGTAACTTTGGTACATAAATCTATGTATGTATATCACTTGTACTTGTTTGTGGCTTGTGTATCTATCTCCATTAGTTGAAAGTCACACAGAATCCGTCATTAATCAATATTAACAACTCGTAAAGTACATCAAAATAACTCTCAAGGTCATGTATTAAGAAATGAATTATGTCCATGGTAAGGGAATACACAGTAGAGTGTGACTAAATAAAAGCAACACTTGTCAGCAATTTGTGGTATGTTTATTAGAAAGAAAGACATACAACTCACTGTTGTATATCATCCTTTGGCTCAAGGAGCATTGAGATTTTAGTAGACCACCGTTGATGGTGAGTTCAGATTGCATACCTTATGTTTGCCATTGACAAGGTAATTCAATGTGGTATGTGTTTGTAGTATACATGCAGTCAGTGGTATTTCACTTGCAATGTGTGGTAATACATATTTAATATGATTTCCAGGCCTGATAGAAGTGACAATCAGCAGGTTGCTTCTGTGTTTTGCAAGTACTTTTGCAAGTGCAAATTCATTTTCTGTTTTAAAGACAACGATCATGTACAAAGATAATACAAATGTGTGATTGCAGATGAAATAGATGGCATCCCACCCAACATGGCAGGACACCCAGCATACAGTGGCTTCCCTGACAGCCACATCTCAATGCCCAAGAAGCAAGAAGTCCCTCTGAAGCTCCCACTGGATGAGGATGACTACCTGCAGCCCAAGTCAGCCAACCCTGCTGCTTACATGGACCTGAGTGACAAAGGTAAGACTGACAGAGTGTTGACTAACTGACAGACAGTAAACACTAGACATTGGGTGCTGACATAGTATTGACTAACGTTGACAGTAGAAACTAGACATTGCATACTGACAGCGAGAGGACCAACAGACAGTAGAAACCAGACATTGGGTGCTGATAGTGGGAGGACCAACAGACAGTAGAAACTAGACATTGGGTGCTGACAGTGAGAGGACCAACAGACAGAAGATACTAGACATTGGGTGCTGACAGTGGGAGGACCAACAGACAGTAGAAACTAGACATTGGGTGCTGACAGTGGGAGGACCAACAGACAGTAGAAAGTAAACAGTGGGTGCTGACAGTGCTGACAGTGGGAGGTAGAAAGCTGACAACCGACAGTAGAAACTAGACATTGGGTGCTGACAGTGAGAGGACCAACAGACAGTAGAAACTAGACGATTGGGTGCTGACAGTGGGAGGTCCAACAGACAGACTAGACAGCCAACAGACAGTAGAAAGTAGACATTAGTGGGTGCTGACAGTGAGAGGACCAACAGACAGTAGAAACTAGACATTGGGTGCTGACAGTGAGAGGACCAACAGACAGTAGAAACTAGACATTGGGTGCTGACAGTGGGAGGACCAACAGACAGTAGAAACTAGACATTGGGTGCTGACAGTGGGAGGACCAACAGACAGTAGAAACTAGACATTGGGTGCTGACAGTGAGAGGGCCAACAGACAGTAGATACTAGACATTGGGTGCTGACAGTGAGAGGGCCAACAGACAGTAGATACTAGACATTGGGTGCTGACAGTGAGAGGACCAACAGACAGTAGATACTAGACATTGGGTGCTGACAGTGAGAGGGCCAACAGACAGTAGGACAGTAGACATCTGGGTGCTGACAGTGAGAGGACCAACAGACAGTAGATACTAGACATTGGGTGCTGACAGTGAGAGGGCCAACAGACAGTAGATACTAGACATTGGGTGCTGACAGTGAGAGGACCAACAGACAGTAGATACTAGACATTGGGTGCTGACAGTGAGAGGACCAACAGACAGTAGATACTTGACATTGGGTGCTGACAGTGGGAGGACCAACAGACAGTAGATACTAGACATCTGGTGCTGACAGTGAGAGGACCAACAGACAGTAGATACTTGACATTGGGTGCTGACAGTGGGAGGGCCAACAGACAGTAGATACTAGACATTGACATGACCAACAGACAGTAGATACTAGACACTTGGTGCTGACAGTGAGAGGGCCAACAGACAGAAGATACTAGACATTGGGTGCTGACAGTGGGAGGGACCAACAGACAGTAGAGAGTAGACATTGGGTGCTGACAGTGGGAGGACCAACAGACAGTAGATACTAGACATCTGGTGCTGACAGTGAGAGGACCAACAGACAGTAGATACTAGACATTGGGTGCTGACAGTGGGAGGAACAACATACAGTAGATACTAGACACTTGGTGCTGACAGTGAGAGGGCCAACAGACAGAAGATACTAGACATTGGGTGCTGACAGTGGGAGGGACAACGGACAGTAGAGAGTAGACATTGGGTGCTGACAGTGGGAGGACCAACAGACAGTAGGGAGTAGACAGCGGGTGCTGACAGTGGGAGGACCAACAGACAGTAGATACTAGACACTTGGTGCTGACAGTGAGAGGGCCAACAGACAGTAGATACTAGACATTGGGTACTGACAGTGAGAGGACCAACAGACAGTAGATACTTGACATTGGGTGCTGACAGTGAGAGGACCAACAGACAGTAGATACTAGACATTGACAGTGACAGTGAGAGGACCAACAGACAGTAGATACTTGACATTGGGTGCTGACAGTGAGAGGGCCAACAGACAGTAGATACTAGACATTGGGTGCTGACAGTGAGAGGACCAACAGACAGTAGAGAGTAGACAGTGGGTGCTGACAGTGAGAGGGCCAACAGACAGTAGGAACTAGACATTGGGTGCTAACAGTGGGAGGACCAACAGACAGTAGAGAGTAGACATTGGGTGCTGACAGTTGGAGGACCAACATACAGTAGAGAGTAGACATTGGGTGCTGACAGTGAAGGACCAACAGACAGTAGAGAGTAGACATTGGGTGCTGACAGTGGGAGGACCAACAGACAGTAGATACTAGACATTGGGTGCTGACAGTGAGAGGACCAATAGACAGTAGATACTAGACATTGGGTGCTGACAGTGAGAGGGCCAAACGACAGTAGAAACTAGACATTGGGTGCTGACAGTGGGAGGGCCAAGAGACAGTAGAAACTAGACATTAGATGCTGACAGTGAGAAGGCCTACAGACAGTAGAAACTAGACATTTGGTGCTGTCAGTGGGAGGACCAACAAACAGTAGAAACTAGACATTGGGTGCTGACAGTGAGAGAGCCAACAGACAGTAGAAACTAGACATTGGGTGCTGACAGTGAGAGGGCCAACAGACAGTAGACACTAGACATTGAGTGCTGACAGTGAGAGGGCCAACAGACAGTAGAAACTAGACATTGGGTGCTGACAGTGGGAGGACCAATAGACAGTAGATACTAGACATTGGGTGCTGACAGTGGGAGGACCAACAGACAGTAGAAACTAGACATTGGGTGCTGACAGTGGGAGGGCCAACAGACAGTAGAAACTAGACATTTGGTGCTGACAGTGAGAGGACCAACAGACAGTAGATAGTAGACATTGGGTGCTGACAGTGAGAGGGCCAACCGACAGTAGAAACTAGACATTGGGTGCTGACAGTGAGAGGGCCAACAGACAGTAGACACTAGACATTGAGTGCTGACAGTGAGAGGGCCAACAGACAGTAGAAACTAGACATTGGGTGCTGACAGTGGGAGGGACAACAGACAGTAGAGATACTAGACATTGGGTGCTGACAGTGGGAGGACCAACAGACAGTAGATACTAGCTGCTGACAGTGAGAGGACCAACAGACAGTAGATACTTGACATTGGGTGCTGACAGAGAGGCCAACATACAGTAGATACTAGACATTGGTGCTGACAGTGAGAGGGCCAACAGACAGAAGATACTAGACATTGGGTGCTGACAGTGGGAGGGACAACGGACAGTAGAGAGTAGACATTGGGTGCTGACAGTGGGAGGACCAACAGACAGTAGGGAGTAGACAGCGGGTGCTGACAGTGGGAGGACCAACAGACAGTAGATACTAGACACTTGGTGCTGACAGTGAGAGGGCCAACAGACAGTAGATACTAGACATTGGGTGCTGACAGTGAGAGGACCAACAGACAGTAGATACTTGACATTGGGTGCTGACAGTGAGAGGACCAACAGACAGTAGATACTAGACATTGGGTGCTGACAGTGAGAGGACCAACAGACAGTAGATACTTGACATTGGGTGCTGACAGTGAGAGGGCCAACAGACAGTAGATACTTGACATTGGGTGCTGACAGTGAGAGGACCAACAGACAGTAGAGAGTAGACAGTGGGTGCTGACAGTGAGAGGGCCAACAGACAGTAGGAACTAGACATTGGGTGCTAACAGTGGGAGGACCAACAGACAGTAGAGAGTAGACATTGGGTGCTGACAGTTGGAGGACCAACATACAGTAGAGAGTAGACATTGGGTGCTGACAGTCGAAGGACCAACAGACAGTAGAGAGTAGACATTGGGTGCTGACAGTGGGAGGACCAACAGACAGTAGATACTAGACATTGGGTGCTGACAGTGAGAGGACCAATAGACAGTAGATACTAGACATTGGGTGCTGACAGTGAGAGGGCCAAACGACAGTAGAAACTAGACATTGGGTGCTGACAGTGGGAGGGCCAAGAGACAGTAGAAACTAGACATTAGATGCTGACAGTGAGAAGGCCTACAGACAGTAGAAACTAGACATTTGGTGCTGTCAGTGGGAGGACCAACAAACAGTAGAAACTAGACATTGGGTGCTGACAGTGAGAGAGCCAACAGACAGTAGAAACTAGACATTGGGTGCTGACAGTGAGAGGGCCAACAGACAGTAGAAACTAGACATTGAGTGCTGACAGTGAGAGGGCCAAGAGACAGTAGAAACTAGACATTAGATGCTGACAGTGAGAAGGCCTACAGACAGTAGAAACTAGACATTTGGTGCTGTCAGTGGGAGGACCAACAAACAGTAGAAACTAGACATTGGGTGCTGACAGTGAGAGAGCCAACAGACAGTAGAAACTAGACATTGGGTGCTGACAGTGAGAGGGCCAACAGACAGTAGACACTAGACATTGAGTGCTGACAGTGAGAGGGCCAACAGACAGTAGAAACTAGACATTGGGTGCTGACAGTGGGAGGACCAATAGACAGTAGATACTAGACATTGGGTGCTGACAGTGGGAGGACCAACAGACAGTAGAAACTAGACATTGGGTGCTGACAGTGGGAGGGCCAACAGACAGACATTTGGTGCTGACAGTGAAGGACCAACAGACATTTGGTAGACATTGGGTGCTGACAGTGAGAGGACCAACAGACAGTAGATAGTAGACATTGGGTGCTGACAGTGAGAGGGCCAACCGACAGTAGATACTAGACATTGGGTGCTGACAGTGAGAGGGCCAACAGACAGTAGATACTAGACATTGGGTGCTGACAGTGAGAAGGCCAACAGACAGTAGAAATTAGACATTGGGTGCTGACTGGGAGAGGACCAACAGACAGTAGAAGCTAGACATTGGATGCTGAGAGTGAGAGGGCCAACAGACAGTAGAAGCTAGACATTGGATGCTGAGAGTGAGAGGACCAACAGACAGTAGAAGCTAGACATTGGATGCTGAGTGAGAGGGACCAACAGACAGTAGAAGCTAGACATTGGATGCTGAGAGTGAGAGGGCCAACAGACAGTAGAAACTAGACATTGGGTGCTGACAGTGAGAGGGCCAACAGACAGTAGATACTAGACATTGGGTGCTGAGAGGGCCAGTGACAGAGATACCAACATTGGGTGCTGACAGTGAGAGGGCCAACAGACAGTAGAAACTAGACATTAGATGCTGACAGTGAGAAGGCCTACAGACAGTAGAAACTAGACATTTGGTGCTGTCAGTGGGAGGACCAACAAACAGTAGAAACTAGACATTGGGTGCTGACAGTGAGAGAGCCAACAGACAGTAGAAACTAGACATTGGGTGCTGACAGTGAGAGGGCCAACAGACAGTAGAAACTAGACATTGGGTGCTGAGAGTGGGAGGGCCAACAGACAGTAGATACTAGACATTGGGTGCTGACAGTGAGGGAGGACCAACAAACAGTGGGAGGAGAAACTAGACATTGGGTGCTGACAGTGGGAGGACCAACAGACAGTAGAAACTAGACATTGGGTGCTGACAGTGGGAGGACCAACAGACAGTAGAAACTAGACATTGGGTGCTGACAGTGGGAGGACCAACAAACAGTAGAAACTAGACATTGGGTGCTGACAGTGAGAGGGCCAACAGACAGTAGAAACTAGACATTGGGTGCTGACAGTGAGAGGGCCAACAGACAGTAGAAACTAGACATTGGGTGCTGACAGTGAGAGGGCCAACAGACAGTAGAAACTAGACATTGGGTGCTGACAGTGAGAGGGCCAACAGACAGTAGAAACTAGACATCTGGTGCTGACAGTGAGAGGACCAACAGACAGTAGAAACTAGACATTGGGTGCTGACAGTGGGAGGACCAACAAACAGTAGAAACTAGACATTGGGTGCTGACAGTGGGAGGACCAACAGACAGTAGATACTAGACATTGGGTGCTGAGTGGACCAATTGAATGTCAAGGAAAGGAATCTGTCCTTTCAAAGTCATTTGTGGCAGTGTTATATATAATTGATTTATTTATTTGTCTGTTGTGAAAATGATTAAAAACATCTGAATGTTACGAAGCTACATGATTCCCTTTTGTTTCAGGATACTATCAGAATGAGAAGGTGTTTGATGAGGAGCCCACCGACACCGACCGAATGTTGCCTGTGTCATCACCTAGGGCTGTTGCCAATCCTGAATACTTTGATAGGTCGGAAGATGAACCGTGGACAAAGCCACGTCATAATGGTGTGCACGCACCTGTCATTATGCCTAAGTCAGTCATGTCAAATGGACACAACTACTACAATGATATTGGCGGTCACCCTGAATCCAAACCATTTGTTTTGGCATCTGATCAGAACTCAGAAACAACTGTGTAGCATTGGTGCACAGTATAAGAGATAGGGCAGACAACTCTGGGACAACTCACCTCTGTGATGTTACGTGCTGGGACCCTGACACTTACTCAATGCTCAGAGGCAGGACGGAGATGAGACTGTCCGACCTTCATCTTACTGGATTTGTAATGCTAGGCTCAATACTGCATATGACTGTTGTCTGCAGAAAACACTTGAAGTGTCTGAATGACTGAGACTGTGTCTAGATGTTAGTGACAGAGAACCTAAGAGTCACTGTGATGTGTCTGAGACTAGCTGTTAATAGCCTTGGTGTTGTGCAGCTGCTGTTGATACAAGGCGTTGAAATCTGATTACATGATTAGCGCAGAACTACATCCACAAGTTGTCTACATACTGCCAGTTGTTATGTTGTTGCCATGGTAGGAGTGTTGCGCTGTTGGGCAATGCCATGGAGTTGTTATGTACAGAACCTTGTCAGCTGCTAGTTGAGCTACTCTAGCTAGTAGTAGCGATCAGAGTCCGAGGGGCTGGAACTCTATCATGCAGTGACATCCCAGGAATATGATTGGTTGTGCCTGTCACCTGATGTGATAAGAATGTTTTGTTGCACACATTTCACTGTTGTGAAGGAAGGTTTACAACACCATGCTATTCATGAATTAACAAATTGATGTGTAAAGTGGCTAGGAGCTTGTGGCACAATCTTAGAAAGAGGCATAATTTGATGTGATCAAAAATGGATGCTTCAGCCATTTTAACTGATGACATATGGACCAATGGATTTTACTTAACCAACATCTTAATACCCTAAACAAATTATTTCCAGTGTGATAACTTGCTCAGATTGAACTCAGCAGGTGTTTTAGATGTATTTTCCGTCAACTCCAGACGTAAATCAAAACCATCCATGTCCCTGGCTGACATAGTGAAATGTGACCTTGGTGCTGATATGTGTGAAATCCTTCGGAGAAGAAACGGCTTACACGGCTATAAAGAAAACATCGGTGACTCTGCATCTGATCTTTTGCGTGTAAACCAGTGATGATTGCCAAGATAATGATTTGGTGAAGACTCCCACCTAGTGAATTGGACACACATCTTATGAAGTCATAAATATTCAGGTGGTTTTAGCATGGCAGGTTCTCTGGACTAAAGTTTATGTGTTGAGGGTCAAGATATATCTGTTCACATTTAAAAGCTCTGTAAACTGGCTGTATGCATAAAATCAAGACAATACTAATTTTATATGATATCCAAACTATTTTTATTTTATGTTTACAGTAGTACATAACTACAAATACTTAATATGAAATTGTTTTAATCTTGGGATAAGTTCATCTCTCACCTGCACATGCTAAAACCACCGTACAGGTTGCCGCTATTATGGAAATAATATGTCCCTGTTTGTATCTAAATATTTGCATATGAATATTTTGTATGCCATCAAATGTTCAATACACGAAGGTGACATCTTTGACAATTTTTATTAAGTTTAGTCATATTTCAACACCACAAACAACATTTTTAATCAGGTTTTATTCAGTGGATGTACCCAAAGACATCACAGCTTCTTTTCAATAAAGTATTTTACATTATTAAAACTGTTCCATTTTTTGTAAACTGTGCATTTTGTGAACAACAGTTCTTGTTGTAACCTGTTGTATTGTGGCTTTTAATATGTGAAAGTTTAATCAACTGATGATGGTACCTTCATGACATTATAAAGGTTCCTCCTCCTGGTATTATGATGGCGGTACCTTCTGTTGATAGTTGGTGGTACCTTCTGTTGATAGTTGGCAGTACCTTCTGTTGATAGTTGGTGGTACCTTCTGTTGATAGTTGGTGGTACCTTCTGTTGATAGTTGGTGGTACCTTCTGTTGATAGTTGGTGGTACCTTCTGTTGATAGTTGGTGGTACCTTCTGTTGATAGTTGGTGGTACCTTCTGTTGATAGTTGGTGGTGTACCTTCTGTTGATAGCTGGAGGTACCTTCTGTTGATAGTTGGTGGTACCTTCTGTTGATAGTTGGTGGTACCTTCTGTGATAGTTGATACCTTCTGTTGATAGTTGGTGGTACCTTCTGTTGATAGTTGGTGGTACCTTCTGTTGATAGTTGGTGGTACCTTCTGTTGATAGTTGGTGGTACCTTCTGTTGATAGTTGGTGGTACCTTCTGTTGATAGTTGGTGGTACCTTCTGTTGATAGTTGGTGGTACCTTCTGTTGATAGTTGGTGGTACCTTCTGTTGATAGTTGGTGGTACCTTCTGTTGATAGTTGGTGGTACCTTCTGTTGATAGTTGGTGGTACCTTCTGTTGATAGTTGGCAGTACCTTCTGTTGATAGTTGGTGGTACCTTCTGTTAATAGTTGGTGGTACTTTCTGTTGATAGTTGCCGGTACCTTCTGATACTGTCAGGAAAGTAGTAGATAATGTCATGTTTGTGTATTGAACACTTGTCAGTCTCGTGTCTGTACAGTAGCTTGTCAGTCATCATGTACATTAGTAACTTTTTTATGTTGTATATAGATAGTTGTTAAAACTCATATTTTTATATACCACTGTATACTACATGCACAATTACATGTTTCAGGCTTACAAAAGATAATGAAGGAACAAGTGAATGTGATTTTTGCATCTATGCAGATTTTTACTCATGTTTTGTAAGCCTACATACCTCACAGATCTTCATAATGTGCCATGCTGTAGAGTAGATCCGATAGTACTCTGTACAACTCACCCCCACCTGCCCCCATGTTTACAGTCCTTGTACTAAAACTAGGACCAGAATTACATTGTCACTGATGTTACCAACAAAACAATCTATGTCTCAAGGTAATGGATTACAAATGCATACATTATATTGATTTACAAGGGTTTACACAAGTAGTTTTGCTATTTCTCTGGCACATTGACTGCATTTGTCTTAAACAAAATACATGATCTTCACTGCCGATAAGGTGTAGCATCAAGGAAAAGTTCTGACTTTATGTGTACTATAGATAGTTATATGCCATAGGTAACTGAACGTTTATGGTGAAATATTTCTGCTATCCCCTGATGTGAAATTTAGTTCAATATACCATCACCAGCTAAATTTTGATGTGTACATATAAATTTCTTTATGAACAAATCCATTTGCCGTCCATGAACAATTGTAATCATGTACAACAGACTACTTACAGAGCCCCACAACAATGATGAACCAACGGAATAAAGTAGGAAAACACTGCAGCTGGAAATTTATATTGAGAAATCTGATTCTGATGTTGACTACATATTTTGCTGTTTGAAGAAAGTTAATTGTCTTTGTTCTTGAAGGACAGCACCAGTGGTAGGCTTTCAGCAGGCATGTTCATACCAAAGCTTGTGCTGTTGTCTACTGTTCTGTTTGGGCTTAATGTGCAGTTATTAATGTAAAGGATCAATTGTATTTCTGTGTATTGTTACAATGTTACATTTTATGATTCAGTCATTGTTAAGTTAATAAGATTCAGGTGAATCATGTGTTTGCTCAACCACTGGCCAGTGACCTAGATATACTTTGCTTCCCAAGTACCGATGTTTCTTACAGTAACATCACTGAAACCACAAGGAACATACTTGTTTCCGGCAGAGGTGTCACGTTGTAAATTCTGTCACCAAGAACTATTGACTGGTGAAAGAGAAGGAAAACTGTGGTCTTTAAAGGGATAATGAGACCCTACATCAGGAGTATCGGAAAGGTTCTCTACATATGGTTATATAGCACACTTCTTTTTATTGTTAGGTTCTTTTCAATGTATCTTCTCCTGCTCAAATTTAGGCATGTATAAAACTGACACAAAAATATAGTCAGATGAGATCAAAATATCAAATGAAACCAGTTTTTGATTGAAGTGATTGACCATCAGGAACACCATCCTATATGTAAAACATCCCTGTTCTGAATGTCTGTTGTTGATGAATCATAACCACATGCTCTCTTTGGCTGTAAATATGTACCAAGTGAGTTTTTAGAAACAATTAAATTGTATGGTGAATTTTAATTAACAGTTTTTACTTTTTTAGACTGACTTTGGGTATAATAACATTTTAACAGATTCTGTGTTTCACTGTGCTAGTATCATGCTGTTTATTTTACACCAAGAATATATAATATAACCAGCTGAAGTCAACCTAGAAGACATCAAATGTTTACCCAATGCTTATGCAGACACAATTGCTGCACTAAAACATTGCCCACACTGGTGTAGTGCCTCTGCTGACACAAAGTCTTCACAGACAGCTGACAGATGTGTATATTGATACAATATCTAAGCTGACAGTTGACACAATGTGTATATTGATACAATGTCTAAGCTGACAGTTGACACAATGTGTATATTGGTACAATGTCTAAGCTGACAGTTGACACAATGTGTATATTGGTACAATGTCTAAGCTGACAGTTGACACAATGTGTATATTGATACAATGTCTAAGCTGACAGTTGACACAATGTGTATATTGATACAATGTCTAAGCTGACAATTGACACAATGTGTATATTGGTACAATGTCTAAGCTGACAGTTGACACAATGTGTATATTGATACAATGTCTAAGCTGACAGTTGACACAATGTGTATATTGATACAATGTCTAAGCTGACAGTTGACACAATGTGTATATTGGTACAATGTCTAAGCTGACAGTTGACACAATGTGTATATTGATACAATGTCTAAGCTGACAGTTGACACAATGTGTATATTTGTACAATGTCTAAGCTGACAGTTGACACAATGTGTATATTGATCTCAGCAGACATGTCAGCGGTAGATGATTTATCTACATGACAGTGTGTCAGTGGTAGATGATTTATCTACATGACAGTGTGTCAGTGGTAGATGATGTATCTACATGACAGTGTGTCAGTGGTAGATGATGTATCCACATGACAGTGTGTCAGTGGTAGATGATTTATCTACATGACAGTGTGTCAGTGGTAGATGATGTATCTACATGACAGTGTGTCAGTGGTAGATGATTTATCCACATGACAATGTGTCAGTGGTAGATGATTTATCTACATGACAGTGTGTCAGTGGTAGATGATTTATCTACATGACAGTGTGTCAGTGGTAGATGATGTATCTACATGACAGTGTGTCAGTGGGAGATGATTTATCCACATGACAATGTGTCAGTGGTAGATGATTTATCTACATGACAGTGTGTCAGTGGTAGATTTATCTACATGACAGTGTGTCAGTGGTAGAATATATCAGTGGTAGATGATTTCCCCTCATGACAGTGTGTCAGTGGTAGATGATGTATCTACATGACAGTGTGTCAGTGGTAGATGTTTCAGCAGTATATATATTGATGTCTGGGTGGTAAGTATTGAGGACCATGGATCAGCATCTTGCATAATTTCTCATCTTTCTCATCTTAACTATGCAATAATCTGTATAGGTTTGTTTGCATGATTTTTAGCATTCCTTCTTGAGTGTTCTGTCCAACATATGAAGGTTTATTGAGAGCATAAAACTCACTATTGTTCTTCACCAAATAAGACTGGTGGTACTGTTACAATATGTTACAAAAAGATTAAATACTGCTGAGTTACATGAGAATCATGAGCCCTGAAGGTTGTGTGGGCAAATATTGTTTCGGTAGAAAGAACTAATTGATTTTGCCAATTTGCTTTGTTGATTAATATTGACCTTGTAAGATGAAACGGGTATCCAGAGATAGACCGATGTATCTGGTCTTGGTGACAAAAAGGCAGACTTATTTCTTTCATTAAAGAATATGTTGATATGTTAGAATTATTAAGGGATTGTACAGCTTGTTCAGTGTGACCTGATCAAATGAATACTAATGCATTGCGTGACTGTGTCACAACTGGTTGGGTCTATTATTGTGAAGGGGTCAGTTGATTGTCAACATGTCCGAACAGCCGAGACATGATCGCGGTTGACATCTCAGTGTCGAGAAATCGTCAGCGATGTCCTAACTTTCTTTAAAAAAGAAGCTACAGATGGTTTAATGTTTCCGATGCTGGCTTTTAGGCAGCGAGCAGCAGCAGCAACTTGTGTTTCCAGTACAACCGTGGGCCGCATAGAACAAGAAAGGAAAAAGCTCCCCTATTTAATGAAGTTAACTCGACCTGCCGTTTGTGCTATTTGGCCTCCTGGGTCATGCATATGTAGAGTAGCTCAGGTCAAGCTGAACAAGCTGTAATTAAGTCTTTTTCAGTGTAGCAAATATTACTGAAGCTGGAACAGTGTCCCATGTTATATAACACCAAAACCTTTTCTCTTCCCCCTCCCATGTGTATGTTATCTTGACAACGGAACTGTCTTCTATTCCCTCTCCCATATGTGTGTTATCTAACACCTAAAAGATCTTCTCGCTCCTCCCATAAGTGTGTTATCGTGACACTGGAGTTGTCTTCTATTCCTCCTCCCATATGTGTGTCATCTGACACCGAAATTCTCTTCTCTCCCCCGCCCACATGTGTGTCATCTGACACCGAAATTCTCTTCTCTCCCCCACCCACATGTGTGTCATCTGACACCAGAACTCTCTTCTCTCCCCCACCCACATGTGTGTCATCTGACACCGGAACTTTCTTCTCTCCTCCACCCACATGTGTGTCATCTGACACCGAACTCTCTTCTCTCCCTGTTCCATGTGTGTCATCTGACACTGGATCTATCTTTTCTCCCCCACCCACATGTGTGTCATCTGACACTGGAGCATCATCAGTAGTGGGCTCCTGTGATCAAACACACACCCCACCCAACCAACCACCCACAACTCCACCCTGATCTAGGTTTATGTTATGCCCCAAAGCTGCCTTGGATCATGTGACATAATTGTGAGTATAATCACGTATCTACCAATAGCACTGTACAGTCATATGTTTCGTATCTGTACTGCTTACGATGTGCTTGCATAGATGTTTTTTCTGGTTATGAGCCAAATGCCATTCATTTTCATTTCATTTGTTTGTTTTAGGCCACAAAGATGTAATTAAGTTGTTTTGATTAATTAAAAAAAATGTATGTGCTTTCATGGATTATGTTGTCTTTCATAACAATACATTGAACATTGGATGTCATAGTCTAGCTTCTTGTCGTATCTCAGTATCTCTGTTTCTTATTGACCTGACCCCTGTTACCAAGACCGGATGTTCCTCCTTGGCTTGCTGCAGTTACCATGATCAAGGCGGAGATGACACTTCAGTTATGTTTGTGGCATGTGGTTCTGTATATATCAGAAAGACCATTATTACATTACCTGGAGTAACCCATTTTATTGTCTACTCCAGTATTTGATTTGTGGTGAATTCCAGATTCAGCCCAGTCATGGTTTGCAAACATAATACACATGCTGTGAGGATAGATCCCGGAACAGTTAAATCAACACAATACACAATCAACACATGCAACAGTTCATGATTTCCTCAGCAGTAAGTTGGTACCCTGTATCACCGAAGTTCTGTTCAATGCTTTTCGTATCTAAATCACTCGGCAACCTGACCAAACCAGTAAGGTATATAAGAGATTAAAGTAATCAATAATCAGGAGTCGCAAGGAGAGACAATTTCTCCCATGCATCCCAAGGTGGGATAGGTCTGACCTTCATAAACACCTACTTCATTCAGTAAAATGGCCACAGGCCCATGTACAATGTATAATACAATACAAAAGGAATGATGTGTACAATAAGTAGAACATATATTTATATATTTACAATAATCATGCTCTATGTCGCGAAAACGCTTCCTCAATATATTTTGCATACATATATAAATAATTATGTTCATTTCGAAGAAGGCGAATTAAAAAATTTCTATCTTTACAGTCAATATTTAACATATATCTTGTTCTTAAATCATTGGAAAATAAACATAAAATGAACCTCATCTTCTAAAATGTTCTTACAAAATGGACAAAATCTTAATTCTCTTGGGATATTATTTCTTCTACCTGTATTCATCATAATATTTAATTCACCGAATCTTAAAAGTGATAAAAATCTTCTTAAATCTTTGTTATATAAAGTTGACAAATATGATGCCATATTAAACATACTTTTGACACATGAATAGAACTCTAAATTAGAATGTTCATTTAACACAGAAAATATACACAGATATATGTGTTTCCTTCCTCCAAAGCATTGTTATCAGCAAAGTGCCAATGCTTTTTTTATTGAGAGAAACCGATTTTTACTCCTAGATGTTTTGGCTATGTCAACTCCCACATCCTGTCATGTTAACCAGTAATGATATTGCTCAGAAAGGATATTGTATCCTGACAATAGCAAGATTCCCAAGACATTTTCCCTATCTGTGTTTGATACATGAAATCGGCATTGTTTCTGTCTCTTGAGGAAATATTTCTGTGCATTGTTCTGTCAAGAATCAGTTGATCAGAGAACATCATCTTGAAGATTTCAAATGCTGAAATGATTTCAACATTGGCGAGCTTCAGAAACGGGTACTGTTAACTTTTCAACCGGTTCTCTCTCTGGTAGAGACTTGTGAAACACATCTGTCTTCCTCTATTGGGGAGATCATACCGAGGGTTCTGTTTTGGAGGAGGCCCCTGAACCACATCTTCTGAAGAATCGCTTTCTTCGACTTCAACTTCCAATTGTCCAGCAGGCTCAAAAGCAGTGGTATCATCTGGAACATGCTCCAAATCACTATCTTGATGACGTACGTCTCTAGCATGTGGTGGAAGTACATGTTGTAAACCATCATTAGCTGCTTCTGCAATATTGATTGCTTTTCAATTGTCGTGACATTGCGCCTTCGTAGACCATATGCATGATTGAACCGATGCCATGTAGAACCTTGATGCCTTATAACGATGATCACACTGAGTATGGCATGATACAAAAGCCGTCTTATATTAGCAGGTGTCCGTTTCATGCAAATGAAACAATAAGCTTTGGTGACAGATAGTCTTTCATGTCAAGACACGAATATCACATTGTTCATAGATCAGAGTGAGTGAGTGAGTTTAGATTTACTCCGCACTCAGCAATATTCCAGCTATATGACCGCGATCTGTAAATAATCGAGTCTGGACCAGACAATACAGTGATCAACAGCATGGGCATCAATCTACGCAACTGGAATACGCTGACCACCCGATCCCGTTGATCGCCTCTTACGACAAGCATGGGTTACCAAAGATCAGTTCTAACCCGGATCTTCACGGGTGGCAGATCAGAGGATTTCAAATGTCTAAATGTAACAAATGTGGAATGACTTTACTTTAACTTGTTGATGTGTTGTACAATTGGAATAATATAATGTTTTATCTAATAGGTCAAAGAAATCAAATAGCTGAGGAAAAAAAGAAGTTTAACAATGTGCAAAGATCACAAGCACCCCGAGTTCACACAGTTCAAATTGATTTATGATGTTTAGACATCAAAGGGTTAACTTTAACACTTTCTGATTTTGCCATTTGAAATCATCAGAGAGAGATTGCAGCATGGACATTTTACGCTCAGCATTTCAAGCCAACGGGTAAGTACATGAAAATCATATACCTATGTATACACTATTCATGAAATTGTATTATTTGCATCAGACTATAGGAATAACCCATAATTTGAAATATAATTTCTGTATCTTATCTCACAGGTTGACATTCACTGATGGATTGGAGCATGTCCTTCTACCTGTAGGAGTTGATAGAAAAGCTGTGTTACATCTTCTTTTTATTCTTGAGTACAACGTTTCAGGGGATTGTTCTGTTAACAGTTACTGTTCAGTTTTACCTGATGATGGGGCCAGAACAAGCCCTGAAACGTTCCTGAATGTTTGTCGGCCTTGCCAATATTCGAAATAAAGATTTGGACAGATCATTCGTTGTTTTTCTTATCTATTAATATTGTTTATTGTTAATATATTGTTTTAAAGATCTATGTTTTTAACTTCAATTCAAAATTTGACCTTAATTCCTGCTACAATGATAAAATTTCTTTTGCCGTTATATACCCATTTGTTTATAAGGACATGTGGAAAAGGTTTTAAAATAATGCAATTGTATTTGCCAATTATTTAATAGAACGTATTCTGTTGAAACACGTTTTCTGGGCATTTTTGGTCCCACGTCAATTCTTCAAAAAACTTCAAAATATGATTGGTCATGTGATCATGTGCAAATAAACCAATCAAATCACCGGAAATCCCTTGAACATCAAAATAATAATTTGATTTGTACTTCCGTGAACCGACAATAATAATAAGTCAATACTTAAAAAAACCGTTTCTGAGATACAAAGAACAGCAACCCAGCATGCAAGTTTTCAAAAGTACATACACATTACCAAACGACTGATGTTTGGGTAACTTGGAGCTAGTCAGCCACCTGAGATGATCTGGTTTATGTCGCTACGTACCGTCTTCGCATCTGAGAAAAGCAGCACTTGCTTATGTTCAAATACATACTAAAGCGGGACACACACGGCTCGGCATGTCGCAACGACCTGCTGATTTGCATACATTGTAGAACATGTTCGGTGGTTGTAACGAACATCGACTGATCGATTTGCTACCTCTCACACGATCTCATCCATGGTATCAAAATGTCTGAAGCAGACATAGCAGCAGTTATCTGCTGCGCGATACTATGTGAAGAAGACGGCAATGTCAATGCAAACAAAAAGTTGTAGGACGGAAGATTGGATTCTCCGTCACGACATGCATGGATCATACAGCCATCTTATTAAAGATTTTGAAATTGAAGATGAAGAGTTGTGAAAAATCAAGGCGTGGTTTCTTTGGAGCAGACGAAGCCATGTTTACTACTTGACACCAAAACGCAATTTGATTGACCGCGCCACATCCAACTTAATGAATAACTAGGGGAGCGTTGCAAGCTACCAATCACTTGTAAGAAAACTTTCAGCCTCCAGCAATCGCGCCAATCGCTGACTGAGGTGGCTTCTTTCTCAAACCAATATGGATGCCGACGGACATTTAAGTTTGACAGCTCAACAGGAAATCATACACTGGGTCAATGACAAAGTATAATCAAGTATGTTGTGCAGATCAAACAGTCACCATTCAACCTACACGCACAAGATTATATAAATTTGGATAATTGCAGCACCTTAACGCAGATTACGTGCTAAATGTTGTTGTTGTGATGTGCCAGATGGGACCAATAAGTAAATTTACAAAGATCTTGATCGATTGTTTTCTGATTCTAAAGAGGAAGAACAAATATGTAATAAAATGTAAATAGAGGAAGGGGGATGGGGGTACACTCACAGTGAATTCTCAGCAACAAATATGTTCCCATGTTCGTCAGATGCATGTACAGCAGAGTAAATCGGGGTTATTTCCATTTGTTCTTTCAAATATTTGCGAATATTGATACATATAAATGAATAAACTAAAGAACAGATTGTGTTGATAGGGGAATCAGGGCAGGGTCATCCCACAGTACGACAGCCTCTGTGGGAGGGGTGTAAAACATAATACACATTTTGGGCTAAAGCATCAGTTATCACAAAATACGCAGCTTCTACAGATTGCCCTTTGCATGGAATGTATAAAAAAGACTTTACAGGAAATGGCAAGGGTTATCCAAAATGGGTTTTATGTTCAGTACGTTGAAGCATCAAAAACCTATCACCATCCCACCCCCTGCAATAAGATATTGCCCCAAATGTTACAAAGTGACATCAAGTATGTGTATGTGAAATTTACTAACTTGTTTGTATGTTTGTTCATTTATCCATTTAAGAATGTGTTGCTTTGTTTTCTCTCATTTGTTTTCAGGTGATATTCGCAATACTTTGTCATATGTAATATGATATGGTTTATTCAAGTACATACGCTAAATACTGATCACCATGCCAGGGACCAATCATTTTGAGGCTGAACTTAGAGAATGATTTTTTATTAAATGCCATGATAAGATAATGATGTTTTTCTATCTAAACCATGCATGCTACCCAAAAGAAATTCTTTATCATTACTTTTGTCAATCTGATAAACTTGGTGTTGTCTTGAACACAACCCCAGCATGTGCTGACATTGACAGTGTAGCCATTCTTAGGAGCTCAAAACTCTCTTATCATTTGATAGACGTTTTACCGTCTTAACTTTACTAGATATCGTGAATTAAAAAGGACTCTCGCCATGCCTCCTTCTTTCGTGAAGCCATATATGACGGATTCTGTCTTTTAACTTATAGTTAAGAAACTGTGAAACTAAGATATTCTGTAATTATATGATTATATGATATTATATGATAAATGAAATTGTTTGTAGCTTTATTGTTGTTGCTTTGTGTAATGTGGGGTTTCGACACATGTATAAAAAACACATCTCTTTTAGCCCCAAGAAACAGATGGATAAATGCATATTTTTTCTGGAAGTCAGCTGAAGAAACTGAAAATAGAGAACATGGGAACCAAGACATGGGAAACCAAGGTGATTAAGGTATGGGTACGAACACACAGTAATATATACTAGAAATATAACATTCTTTAAATTTGTTTTATCAGTTCCCTAATATCAGATTGTAAACCAACCCCAGATAATACGACAAAGACAATCGTAAGTTATTTACATTATGAACCAAAACATAAATCGTGTATTTCATGTACTGGTAATCACACCAGCTTTCCCCATGAAAAACTGGTGTACAACAAGGAGAAACCTTGTCTCTCCTTCTGTTTACCATATTCTTTGATGATTTATAAAACACCCTTTTGTGAGTTGAACTACACCCATGTACAGTTCTCTCTGCTACAAATATGCAGGATGAGCAAAATATGTCAGATTTAATCACTAGGCATTGTGGGAAATCGAGGCTTAAGGTTAATGTTTCTAAAACTAAACTGATGATATTTGGAGGACCCAAACGTGATTACACACATAAATCTAGTATTGCTCAAGCCACTGTAGAAAATGTATCACTTTGCAAAAACATTCCAAATATGCCATTACAAAAGAAAATGTGGTAGAACAGGCAGCAAAGATCCCGTATTATGTCCGTCTGTCGTCATGTATCTCAGATATATCTGTTTGATACTTTCCATTAATATCTCCCTGGCTCTCCTCATAGCTTCCCTGTTTTCAGACAGCTTGATCTAACATACGTTTTCTTTCTTCAGATACAAGAAAGTGGATCCTTGTGTTATATGATTCTGTAGATTATTTTGCACCAGTACTCAAATAGTCAAGCTAGTGATCCAGCTCTAAAATATACTGGACAGCACTGATGTGCGCCCAATTAGCTGACATAGCCACAAACTAAGGGCTGGCTACCTGGAAACCGCTGAACGTTCCTATCGTGTTTCATTGAGGTCTGCAACACACAAACGGTGTTGCCTGAAACCCACGTAAAATCATTGCACTTGGCATTCCTTCCTTTGAAATAGGATTTAACATTCACCAAGTAACCAAAAAGATCCCATTGGATGTAACAGTGGTGTGGAAAGTTTCTGTTATGACCCAGACATACGTATCGAATCCAATTCAATAATCATATCAACTTTTCGAGTGTCTGTAAGGCCAATAACACTTAAGTCTCCCGAGATCGTAAGAAATAATTATCACAGCCTGTGTCTGTCGTTAACTGATGTTACGATTTACCATTTGGTTATGTGTTTGCTACTTCAGGTTTTGATTTGGGAATTTTGGTTTTGACTACATTGAAATATCAAACGAGAAAGTGCTAAGGCTGTGGCTTCGTTATACATTAGCTATTAGCACTTGTTGTCTGTTTTGATTAGCTGTTAATTATGTGTTACATATTTAAGTATCATGTCATCAGCTTAGCCTTGTCTAAAGAGCCCGTTTGTTTAATTTCTTTACCAAGGAATCTTTTTGTGAAATTTATAACCAATGGAATAATGATGCGTTTGTGCATTAAGATATTGTTGATATTATGTTGATATTGCATGCAATATTCCAACAGCTCCAGGTTTTGGTGTTTACATTTCACAACTTTTGAGGTACAATCGAGCGTGCTATTTTTGCCAGGATTTCAAAGAGCGTCATGCCAGAAGTTGCTCAGAAGTTGTTTGATCAAGGTTACATAATTCAAGGCCTCAGTAAAGCTTTCAAGAAGTTTTATATTTTTATGGTAGACATGTGGAGGAAATTTCCAAGTTTGATGCATCAGTGACAAAAATGATGTCCGATGCAATTCCCTATTTTGACTTATACCATACGTTCCATAATTATTTCAGGTGAACAATTGACTGGACTTTGCATATGTTTATGACGGGTGCCACCGGTGGGCAGGATACACTCACCTTTTCGCGAACACCTGGTATATTAACTTTTTCATAGTAATTCATAAACACATGCTCTGTCATCGTATCGCATGGGGACAATCACGGGGTTGTCTGGTTCAGACCCGATTTGTTTACAAACAACATCATACAGCTGTAATACTGCTGAAACAAATATCTGCTCATGATATAGTCACAATTGTACAATCGACTCTTGTCAGAGATTTCTTATGAATGTAAAAAGGTTTTTGTCGCTTCTATTATTATGTTGTTTCGTACTCTCACTCTGTTAGCAATTAAAATTACAGCTACATCTTCAACCTGAAATGTATTTATCTGTGCTATCAGAAAAATCATAAATGAAATCTTAGTAAATTTAGAAATTCATTAGTAATTTCAATGTAAATATGTGTCTTAAAGGTGAGTGAGTGAGTGAGTGAGTGAGTGAGTGCACACCCACAGCCCCATCGTAAATGTAAAGATATTGATGTGGTGAATAGTGAATGCTTCGGTTACCAGCACCAGACAGGTGGAATTGAAGGTGAATTCCACGTGTTATGTAAGAGTTACAAATATTCCAATTTATGATATACACTTATATTTTTCGTGAATACTCACTACATATATAGAACGTAAATGATGAACGTTATCAGCTTATAAAATATTCATTTTTATGTCTTTCAGTGGTAACTTACATACAATATGTTTTAAATATCATATTCAAGAAAATGATATTCCTGTATATTCACGTGGCAATTTATTATGATTTAGCATCAGTCGTACTTTATGGCCATAACGATGAATAAACCTGCTCCGATGTGCCTGTCTGTCTGCAACTTCGCAAAAGCAAGATGCCTGATACTGAGGGGAAGTTATATGTCGTCCCTTGCACAGGCCCTCGTGTCTTTGCGAGGATTAAAGATGTTAAAAACACATAAAACATTGACAGACAGACAGACAGACAGACATGTTTATTCAGTAATTTAGGCACAAGGCCCATAATACATACATTAGGCAAAAGTAAATACATACTGATTAAAGCTGAGTATAGTTTAGTATTGATTTGTTTTACAGTTATTCATTCCTTCTACTGCGAACTTGTGAAAGATATTTTCTCAATGATTTTAAAATATGTATATTGTCTGATGACAACAATCGGATGAAGGTTTCAATTGTCGGTGGTTGAGTCAGATGTACAGCACCGAAACTGAGTTATGATTTTACGTTGATTTGGTAGCAATTCACTGGTTAAATATGGTTCGACGCTTAGAGATGATTTAAATTGTGAATAGTATTTACATTTGGGTGACGAAAATAGTGATGCATGCCAGTTTTGAGTGAAGCAGTCATAGAATCTCTGTTTAAAAATTTCCATGAATGTGGATATACAGCCTATGTCTTGAGATATCCATAAGAAACCAAATCAATATTGGAATAATATCAACCTAATATGAGAAGACCATGTTGTTTTACCATTATCATCGAGAGTTTTCATCATTAGATATGCCTGATAAGGAAGTCTGTTTCGTGGAAGCTGTATCAGTCTGCACCAGTACTTGACCGCTCTTGAGATATATTGATACTGGAGGGAGCTCTCCCACACTCTCCCAGAACCATGTTGTTGTTGGTAGTTTTACTATCTTTGAGAAATGTCTTGCAAAATCTGGTGTGCACAGTTTCAATAATTTTACAGTAGCTTGTTCCCCATATTTCAGATCCGTAACAGAGTATTGGTGCAATCATAGAGTCAAATATCTTAAACAATTCATGATGGTTAATATATCCAAAACATTTTTGATAATTGTTGATAGAAAATATGGCCTTCCTCGCCTGAGACGATAAACAGGTTTTCGCTTTTGTCCATGATAATCTTGGAGTAAACACAATACCTAAGTATCTATACATATTAACAACCTCAATTTGTGTTCCATTTAAAAACCACTTCTCATAATCCTTGAGCGGACCTCCATTGCGAAATACCATTATTTTAGTCTTTTTCAGGTTCACCTTCATTCCAGTCTCTGCACAAAACTTTTCAACAACATTAATTTTCCTTTGGAGCTGCATAGCACTGTCAGATACAGATGAGACATCATCAGCAAATAGGAGAGAATAAACATCCTTGGCTTGTGAAGATATAAAGATACCTCTTCCACCATCATTCTCCAGCATTTGTGATAGTTGATTTATAAAAATAATAAAAAGTGGAAGCTGCACCAGGAAGATCAATAGAACAATATAGAGGGAAATGGTTTGACGCGTCTCTTTCATGAATACCAAAAGAGCTGAAATAGGGGAATAGATCAGTACTTGCTAGGAAGTAATCCACAACACTAGCACCATTATGGGTCACACAGGTGAAGTTGCGTTCCTTATCATCAAACAACCTTCCATTCAAAGCATGTAGACCATGTGTACAACACATTTCGCTGAAAGAAAAAAATCAAGCGAATTTATAAAGAATTGCAGATTTTGCAAGCGTTGACCAATCAGAGGGCTTGCTTCGACCACACCCCCGTTTTGTGCGGACATATCGCCATCCATTTGTGTCAAGATCGTTTAGTTGAGTGTCAAAATCGGGTTTCAATCGACTTGCAGAAATAGCAATAAACAATAAAGAATTGGAAGGTGTCATCAGTGGTGATCGATAGGCCAATCATCCATGATTATGTTTACATTAAGTTTTAATCGATTGCATGCGATGGTAGCGTAGCGATCAGCAAAGCAGGCGGATAGGGTATACCGAAGTGTCCGGCCTTGTCATGATGTATTGTACTGTCTAGCATTTCGAGTCGGGGGTCATCTAAAAAAAAAAAGGTTTTTTAAATCTTTAATCTTCGCAAAGACACGAGGGCCTGTGGTGTGACTTGGTAACATGTAATGTCATACAAATATACCCCCTGCAACAGCTGACAGACAGGAATTGATCAAAGATTATTAAAACAATTCAGAAGGTACATAAGCTCAGTTCGAGACCAGGCTCGGTGCTGTTATGATTATGTTTAGAGACAAAACAGTATGTTCCGCACAGGACATCTTTGGTCAAAATTATTAACTTAAATATATAGTTTTTCTAAAACAATACAATGTTGTGGCAGTCAATTTGTGTATTTGTCAACCGTCTTAAGCAAGATAACTCCTGTATGGTACACAAGGGCAGCTGGAAATATGGTTGATGTTCACGTTGCAGTCCAGAGGGCAAAAGAGGCCGGACAGCATGTCGACGAGTCATTCTACGGAAACAGGACTGATACTCGAGTAACCTTTCACCGGTATCCAAGTCACAGCCGATGCCATTCAGTGTGTGGGACACCCACCACTTGTAGTGCTCTAACAACGTTACGTCAGTCTGTTTCTCAACTATGTAGTTGATTTGAATGACTTTTGCGGAGCAGCAAAGACTGTTACTATATATCAACGACAAAGTGTCATTGCATTGTTGTCAGAAATTGGGACCTTTTGGTAGTATATGTACCTCGATATCAGAGTGTAAGATGTGACTTTGTGGCAGCACCTGAACCTCGGTATCAGAGTGTAAGATGTGACTTTGTGGCAGCACCTGAACCTCGGTATCAAAGTGTAAGATGTGACTTTGTGGCAGCACCTGAACCTCGGTATCAGAGTGTAAGATGTGACTTTGTGGCAGTATCTGTGCCTCGGTATCAGAGCGTAAGATGTGACTTTGTGGCAGCACCTGAACCTCGGTATCAGAGTGTAAGATGTGACTTTGTGGCAGTATCTGTACCTCGGTATCAGAGTGTAAGATGTGACTTTGTGGCAGTATCTGTACATCGGTATCAGAGCGTAAGATGTGACTTTGTGGCAGTATCTGTACCTCGGTATAAGAGCGTAAGATGTGACTTTGTGGCAGTATCTGTACTTCGGTATCAGAGCGTAAGATGTGACTTTGTGGATGTATCTGTTCCTCGGTATCACAGCTTAAGATGTGTTTTTGTGGCAGTATCTGTACCTCGGTGTCAGAGCGTAAGATGTGACTTTGTGGCAGTATCTGTACCTCGGTATCAGAGCGTAAGATGTGACTTTGTGGCAGTATCTGTACCTCGGTATCAGAGTGTAAGATGTGACTTTGTGGCAGTATCTGTTCCTCGGTATCACAGCTTAAGATGTGTTTTTGTGGCAGTATCTGTACCTCGGTATCAGAGCGTAAGATGTGACTTTGTGGCAGTATCTGTACCTCGGTATCAGAGCGTAAGATGTGACTTTGGCAGTATCTGGACCTCGGTATCAGAGTGTAAGATGTGACTTTGTGGCAGTATCTGTACCTCGGTATCAGACCGTAAGAAGTGACTTTGTGGCAGTATCTGTACCTCGGTATCAGAGTGTAAGATGTGACTTTGTGGCAGTATCTGTACCTCGGTATCAGAGTGTAAGATGTGACTTTGTGGCAGTATCTGTACCTCGGTATCAGAGTGTAAGATGTGACTTTGTGGCAGTATCTGTATCTCGGTATCAGAGCTTAAGATGTGACTTTGTGGCAGTATCTGTACCACGGTATCAGAGTGTAAGATGTGACTTTGTGGCAGTATCTGTACCTCGGTATCAGAGTGTAAGATGTGACTTTGTGGCAGTATCTGTACCTCGGTATCAGAGTGTAAGATGTGACTTTGTGGCAGTATCTGTATCTCGGTATCAGAGCGTAAGATGTGACTTTGTGGCAGTATCTGTACCACGGTATCAGAGTGTAAGATGTGACTTTGTGGCAGTATCTGTACCTCGGTATCAGAGTGTAAGATGTGACTTTGTGGCAGTATCTGTATCTCGGTATCAGAGTGTAAGATGTGACTTTGTGGCAGTATCTGTACCTCGGTATCAGAGCGTAAGATGTGACTTTGTGGCAGTATCTGTATCTCGGTATCAGAGCGTAAGATGTGACTTTGTGGCAGTATCTGTATCTCGGTATCAGAGCGTAAGATGTGACTTTGTGGCAGAACTTGTACCTCGGTATCAGAGTGTAAGATGTGACTTTGTGGCAGTATCTGTACCTCGGTATCAGAGTGTAAGATGTGACTTTGTGGCAGTATCTGTACCTCGGTATCAGAGTGTAAGATGTGACTTTGTGGCAGTATCTGTATCTCAGTATCAGAGCGTAAGATGTGACTTTGTGGCAGAACTTGTACCTCGGTATCAGAGTGTAAGATGTGACTTTGTGGCAGAACTTGTAACTCGGTATCAGAGTGTAAGATGTGACTTTGTGGCAGAACGTGTACCTCGGTATCAGAGTGTAAGATGTGACTTTGTGGCAGTATATGTACCTCGGTATCAGAGCGTGAGATGTGACTTTGTGGCAGAACTTGTACCTCGGTATCGAGTGTAAGATGTGACTTTGTGGCAGAACTTGTACCTCGGTATCAGAGTGTAAGATGTGACTTTGTGGCAGAACTTGTACCTCGGTATCAGAGTGTAAGATGTGACTTTGTGGCAGAACTTGTACCTCGGTATCAGAGTGTAAGATGTGACTTTGTTGCAGAACTTGTACCTCGGTATCAGAGTGTAAGATGTGACTTTGTGGCAGAACGTGTACCTCGGTATCAGAGTGTAAGGTGTGACTTTGTGGCAGTATATGTACCTCGGTATCAGAGCGTGAGATGTGACTTTGTGGCAGAACTTGTACCTCGGTATCGAGTGTAAGATGTGACTTTGTGGCAGAACTTGTACCTCGGTATCAGAGTGTAAGATGTGACTTTGTGGCAGTATCTGTACATCGGTATCAGAACGTAAGATGTGACTTTGTGGCAGAACTTGTACCTCGGTATCAGAGTGTAAGATGTGACTTTGTGGCAGAATTTGTACCTCGGTATCAGAGTGTAAGATGTGACTTTGTGGCAGAACTTGTACCTCGGTATCAGAGTGTAAGATGTGACTTTGTGGCAGAACGTGTACCTCGGTATCAAAGTGTAAGGTGTGACTTTGTGGCAGTATCTGTACCTCGGTATCAGAGTGTAAGATGTGACTTTGTGGCAGTGTCTGTACTTGTGTTCCTTGCTATCAGGTCGAGTTTCCTTTTATATAATAGTACACGTTTACGTAATTTCACTCAAAGTCCAACTTTACACGTTATTTGATACATTAACACGATAGAACCAAGTAAATAAACACCTCGAACGTTAAATGAAATACAGACACAAGTTTATTGTACAAAATGAACACATTTTCGGATTAGAGTTACACATATATATGCAACATGTCATGCTCGACAGCTGCCAGGTAACCCATAAATCTTATCACAAATGAACATTATTTCCGAACACGTAAACATAAATTAAGTTATCATAATATGATTTTGCTGGTTCTCCGATGGCCTATCGGACATCTGATTTTGTTGCAGAAACTTATGGAATCCTAGAAGGGACATTGTCGCATTATTGCCTTTTGGTAAATGTTGACACTTTCTGCTTGTTTTTGTTTTGTTTTGTTGTAACAGCGACTGTACGATACCGCAGCACTGTATTTTCTAGGATTCCATGGGACGCCTGTACAGACTGTGGCCCGGGAAAGAGTATCGCGGAGTAAAGTCTCGGTATGTATACGTAACTAACGGTGATCCGTACGCTACGTAACCTACATATTTTTCCTGTATATAGTAACCCCTTCAAATAGATACACGGCACTGGACCACTGCTTTTATAACTAGGTTCTCTGGGTACAGATGTGCTCTATTTGTTAGACACACCTGGCTTCGGTATAGGGGACGTGGCTGACGTCGGGGACATTCCATCATCTAAACCTTACTGAATATACTGTACTAGACGAACACAGAAAACCCCTGTACTCTATTGTACTACACGAACACGGAGTGACAATATATCGTATTGACCATATACTATACTACATATGTCTATAAACTTTGCTACACTTGCAAAAAGTGTGATATACTGTACTTGTCACACGCTGTACTACACATGCACAATGTGTCCATACATTGTCGTAAACGTACACAGCGTGTCCATATACTGTTCTACACGTACACAAGTATGCCAGTATAATGTACTACAGGTACACAGCGTGTCCATATACTGTTCTACACGTACACAAGTATGCCAGTATAATGTACTACAGGTACACAGCGTGTCCATATACTGTTCTACACGTACACAAGTATGCCAGTATAATGTACTACAGGTACAACATGTGTTCATATACTCTACTTCACGTTCACGGTATGTCCACTTCTAATGTCTGGATATGCCGTCATATATACCTCAGCTGTTGGTACATACTGAGTCACATGTCTGTGTAGGTGTACGGTTGTTGTTTTCCACAGACACGCATTCCAAACATTCTCAGCGCCAGAATATCTTGTTCACTCATGTGTTGAAGTCACGAGCGGGGAGTACGTTGGTTTACGTTCAGGACCTCCTCGTATATATTCTCAACCGCTGTACCGTCTGCTGCAATATGAAGACAGACACTAACAGCATCACCAGGGGGTGTCCCACACAACACTTGACATTCTCACCCACCATCTCTCCTGCTGCAACACGGAGTATAGACACTAACAGCATCCCTATAGGGGGTGTCCTGCACAACACTTGACATTCTCACCCACAGACACTAACAGCATGACTACAGGGGTGTCCTACACAACACTTGACATTCTCACCCACCATCTCTCCTGCTGCAACACGGAGTATAGACACTAACAGCATCCCTATAGGGGGTGTCCTGCACAACACTTGACATTCTCACCCACAGACACTAACAGCATGACTACGGGGGTGTCCTACACAAGACTTGACATTCTCACCCACAGACACTAACAGCATCACTGTAGAGGGTTGTTAACACAGCATGTAAAAGAATGTGAACTATTTGGAACGAAAGCATAGTGAGGTATTAATATATATGACAATCACGTTAAGAAATACCACATAATTTACATTCTGTACGGCTCGATGATTTGATCGTCAAATGCTGTGATGACTTGAGATGTTAATGATGCGAACCTGTGCCTTGATTGGCTGAGGCGTCAATGTCCTGGAAACAGACACAGACACAACAGTTTTGGGGGAAGTTCAGTTACTATGGCATAATGGCCACTTTATATAAACATACACTCAACATATATTTGTTTAATACGCATGTGCTTATGCTATTTGTTTACGCATAGTGACATTAAGATTATATTGGGTAAATACTTACCACAAGGTACGCATCAACATAGACTAAAATGATGGTCTGAAAAAGAAAAGGGAAACTGAATGAATGTGTGAGGGTGTTTAGTCTATATATCACGATAACAACCAGCTGTTGTAGCTGCATACTCCGGTTGGGATAAATTAGGTTTATTTGATTAACAGGGAAACAACCATCTCATAATTACTCAATACGCGATATATATCTTGTATGTATGTGTGAACGTTTTCCTGTTTCCAACCACCGTGTTTTAAGGATGTTGCATGCAATACACGGATTTGCTTGAATTCAGTTTTTTACAGTTCAATGCATATACTGCATATATATCGTTCAGCGAGTCCAGTATTATGACGATATTAGAATATTCCAGTCATGTGACAGTTGGGGACTTCAAGAAGGGATAACACGCGTTGTGCCAATGTGCCAGGAAGAACCCGGGTGTTCATCAAGATGAGGCAAGGCTTTAACCCCGACCCCTCATCGACCTTACGCACCTTTAACACCGTAGAGACGGCGAACAGATACTCCAGCGTGTTGCCGTCAACGTGTGTCATCACCATCAGGACCAGCATGATCTCAGCACAGAGCTCCAGTACCATCATCACGGTCCGAAAACCTTGTCTGGAAATAAACTTGCCCATGTTTATCAATCTATTCTGACTGCAAAGATGAAATTACAACTTGATCAAGTATAAACATTACCATTGTCAAGAAAGATTTACAATTTGATGAAGTAGGACTTTTTAAAGTATGTAATGATTAAAGCATATATAAAAGGCATGTTCTTAAACAAGCTCATGCCGCGTGCATGGTTTATGTAGCGCCTAGACGGTGATATCACGTACGTCCTAAATATGGCACAATAGAGGCAAATCTACAGAAAAACTGATCAGTGTGCAGACAAAAATAACAATCACCACTTATCTACCATAGCGAGGAGGTGAAATGTTCTGAGCTTATCTAGATATGACTGACTGCGATGACGGAAGTGGTTGCTACAGTTTGTCATTCCCTGTTCCACACACATCTGGTGTCGAGGTTGGAGTGACAACAGAGAACCAGTTGGCGGGCAAGCTATCCTCCTTGTAGTGTACACATTCCTCAACAGCAGAAATGGTTCCGAATTTGGTGAATACTGAGGGAGTGATGTCCTTACCACAGTTGCATTACAGCCATATCGGACAACATATTTTTGCACAGTGGGCACCTCCGTAGTTATCAGAATGTTCTCAACTGTCCCATGGGTGATGCCGAATGTACTGCCCAGGTGATGTTTGGTGGCGATATCCATCGACATAGTACTTGAAGGTGTTCCAGACACTGGTTCATCGCTTACCCTCTTGAATCCTACTGCCCATCCCTGAACAGTAGCAACGAGAAGGAGCAGGTCCCCAAAAGTGGAATGTGTACGCGTGATGGTTGTCAGAGTTAGCCCTTTCAGTTGGAGATAGTCGCTGACAGGCTCGTAAGTTTCATCAAGTGAGAATACCAGGTCACCTTGATATCTGCTTGCTGGTTCTTGCCTAACTGGTTCAGTGCAGCCTGTTAGCCTTGAAGGTATTGTACCAAACATTTGCATGCAAAGGGTGTACTATCGATCCTTCACACTTAGGCTCGGAGCTATTCAGCCGCCCCTCATACATCTACTTGCATTAAGCAGCTGATGCTTTGTAAGATAGTGTTGATTACTACACTCATGAAGTGAAAGTGAGAGGCAAGTGTTTTTATATAACCTACTCACAAGTGATTATGTCATTCCTAGATCACTCATCGACTCAAAACTATGCATTACTGTTGATTGGTTAGATGAAAATGTCTATTTATCCACTATGCTCACACGTTGCATGGATGAACAAATATCTAATTCAACCACATATCTGTAACCACTAACTTGAGAAGAGTGTGTTTCCGATTATGCTGTGAGTCCATATCCAGGTATATTTTCATTGGCACCCCGCTCTGCATGGGTACTTTTTCTTCTACATTTCCTTCGCTGTGGTTACACCGACCAGCACACGCGCACAGTATCAGGACTCCAACATGAAGCTGGAAGTAAAAGTGACCAGCATAACCTACTTACATCTCCCACCACACACATGAAACAAGAAGTAGGAGTAACAAGCATAACCTACTTAGATCTCCCACAAACAACACGGAACCGGAAGTTGGGGTAACAAGCATAACTTACTTACATCTCCCACCACACACATGAAACAAGAAGTAGGAGTAACAAGCATAACCTACTTAAATCTCTCAAAAACAACACGGAACCGGAAGTTGGGGTAACAAGCATAACTTACTTACATCTCCCACCACACACATGAAACAAGAAGTAGGAGTAACAAGCATAACCTACTTAGATCTCTCAAAAACAACACGGAACCGGAAGTTGGGGTAACAAGCATAACCTACTTACATCTCCCACCACACACATGAAACAAGAAGTAGGAGTAACAAGCATAACCTACTTAGATCTCTCAAAAACAACACGGAACCGGAAGTTGGGGTAACAAGCATAACCTACTTACATCTCCCACCACCGACAAGGGACAGGAAGTTAGGAGTAACAAGCATGAACTTACATCTCCCACCACCGACAAGGGACAGGAAGTTGGGGTAACAAGCAACAACACGGAACCGGAAGTTGGGGTAAGCATACCATCTCATCTCCCACCACCGACAAGGGACAGGAAGTTGGGGTAACACGCATGACCTACTTACATCTCCCACCACCGACAAGGGACAGGAAGTTGGGGTAACACGCATGACCTACTTACATCTCCCACCACCGACAAGGGACAGGAAGTTGGGGTAACACGCATGACCTACTTACATCCCCCACCACCGACAAGGGTGATAGTAAATGGCGGAGGTACAGGACACTGTCACACAGCGGGGATTCAGGGTGGAGGTATAAGGGGACGATGCATGGTGATAGTAAAAGGCGGAGGTACAGGACACTGACGTACAGCGGGGATTCAGGGTGGAGGTATAAGGGGACGATGCATGGTGATAGTAAAAGGCGGAGGTACAGGACACTGTCACACATCGGGGATTCAGGGTGGTGGTATAAGGGGACGATGCATGGTGATAGTAAAAGGCGGAGGTACAGGACACTGTCACACATCGGGGATTCAGGATGGAGGTATAAGGGGACGATGCGTGGTGATAGTAAAAGGCGGAGGTACAGGACACTGAAGAACAGTAGGGATTCAGGGTGGAGGTATAAGGGGACGATGCATGGTGATAGTAAAAGGCGGAGGTACAGGACACTGTCACACAGCGGGGATTCATGGTGGAGGTATAAGGGGACGATGCATGGTGATAGTAAAAGGCGGAGGTACAGGACACTGTCACACAGCGGGGACAGCAGGGGGGATTCAGGGTGGAGGTATAAAGGGGACGATGCACGATGCGTGATAGTAAAAGGCGGAGGTACAGGACACCGTCACACAGCGGGATTCAGGGTGGAGGTATAAGGGACGATGCATGGTGATAGTAAAGGCGGAGGTACAGGACACTCACAGCGGGGATTCAGGGTGGAGGTATAAGGGGACGATGCATGGTGATAGTAAAAGGCGGAGGTACAGGACACTGACGTACAGCGGGGATTCAGGGTGGAGGTATAAGGGGACGATGCTTGGTGATAGTAAAAGGCGGAGGTACAGGACAGTAGCATACAGCGGGGATTCAGGGTGGAGGTATAAGGGGACGATGCATGGTGATAGTAAAAGGCGGAGGTACAGGACACTGTCATACGACAGTGGATTCAGGTTGGAGGTATAAAGGGGACGATGCATGGTGATAGTAAAAGGCGGAGGTACAGGACACTGCAGGTACACAGCGAGGGATTCAGGGTGGAGGTATAAGGGGACGATGCATGGTGATAGTAGAAGGCGGTGGTACAGGACACTGTCACACAGCGGGGATTCAGGGTGGAGGTATAAGGGGACGATGCATGGTGATAGTAAAAGGCGGAGGTACAGGACACTGTCACACAGCGGGGATTCAGGGTGGAGGTATAAAGGGGACGATGTGTGGTGATAGTAAAAGGCGGAGGTACAGGACACTGTCACACACAGCGGGGATTCAGGGTGGAGGTATAAAGGGGACGATGCATGGTGATGAAGTAAAGGCGGAGGTACAGGACACTGTCACACAGCGTAGGGATTCAGGGTGGAGGTATAAAGGGGACGATGCATGGTGATAGTAAAAGGCGGAGGTACAGGACACTGAAGTACAGCGGGGATTCAGGGTGGAGGTATAAGGGGACGATGCATGGTGATAGTAAAGGCGGAGGTACAGGACACTGTCACACAGCGGGGATTCAGGGTGGAGGTATAAGGGGACGATGCATGGTGATAGTAAAAGGCGGAGGTACAGGACACTGAAGTCACACAGCAGGGATTCAGGGTGGAGGTATAAGGGGGACGATGCATGGTGATAGTAAAGGCGGAGGTACAGGACACTGTCGGGGATTACAGCAGGGATTCAGGGTGGTGAAGTATAAAGGGGACGATGCATGGTGATAGTAAAAGGCGGAGGTACAGGACACTGTCACACAGCGGGGATTCAGGGTGGAGGTATAAGGGGACGATGCATGGTGATAGTAAAAGGCGGAGGTACAGGACACTGTCACACAGCAGAGGGATTCAGGGTGGAGGTATAAGGGGACGATGCATGGTGATAGTAAAAGGCGGAGGTACAGGACACTGTCACACAGAGGGGATTCAGGGTGGAGGTACAAGGGGACGATGCATGGTGATAGTAGAAGGCGGAGGTACAGGACACTGTCACACAGCGGGAATTCAGGGTGGAGGTGTAAAGGAACGATGCATGGTGATAGTAAAAGGCGGAGGTACAGGACACTGTCACACAGCGGGGATTCAGGGTGGAGGTATAAAGGGGACGATGCATGGTGATAGTAGAAGGCGGAGGTAAAAGGACACTGGCATACAGCGGGGATTGAGGGTGGAGGTATAAGGGGACGATGCATGGTGATAGTAAAGGCAGAGGTACAGGACACTGACGTACAGCAGGGATTCAGGGTGGAGGTATATAAGGGGACGATGCATGGTAATAGTAAAAGGCGGAGGTACAGGACACTGTCACACAGCGGGGATTCAGGGTGGAGGTATAAGGGGACGATGCGTGGTGATAGTAAAAGGCGGAGGTACAGGACACTGTCACACAGCGGGGATTCAGGGTGGAGGTGTAAGGGGACGATGCATGGTGATAGTAAAAGGCGGAGGTACAGGACACTGTCACACATCGGGGATTCAGGATGGAGGTATAAGGGGACGATGCGTGGTGATAGTAGAAAGGCGGAGGTACAGGACACTGACGTACAGCAGGGATTCAGGGTGGAGGTATAAAGGGGACGATGCATGGTGATAGTAAGAGGCGGAGGTACAGGACACTGTCACACAGCGGGGATTCAGGGTTGAAGTGTAAATAAACGATGCATGGTGATAGTAAAAGGCGGAGGTACAGGACACTACATTAAGTACAGCGATGAATGGGATTCAGGGTGGAGGTATAAAGGGACGATGCATGGTGATAGTAAAGGCGGAGGTACAGGACACAAGTACAGTACAGAGGATTCATGGGGTGGAGGTATAAGGGACGATGAATGGTGATAGTAAGAGGCGGAGGTACAGGACACTGTCACACAGCGGGGATTCAGGGTTGAGGTGTAAATGAACGATGCATGGTGATAGTAAAGGGCGGAGGTACAGGACACTGAAGTACAGCGGGGATTCAGGGTGGAGGTATAAGGGGACGATGCATGGTTATAGTAAAAGGCGGAGGTACAGGACACTGAAGTACAGTAGGGATTCAGGGTGGAGGTATAAGGGGACGATGAATGGTGATAGTAAGAGGCGGAGGTACAGGACACTGTCACACAGAGGGGATTCAGGGTGGAGGTACAAGGGGACGATGCATGGTGATAGTAGAAGGCGGAGGTACAGGACACTGTCACACAGCGGGAATTCAGGGTGGAGGTGTAAAGGAACGATGCATGGTGATAGTAAAAGGCGGAGGTACAGGACACTGTCACACAGCGGGGATTCAGGGTGGAGGTATAAGGGGACGATGCATGGTGATAGTAGAAGGCGGAGGTAAAGGACACTGGCATACAGCGGGGATTGAGGGTGGAGGTATAAGGGGACGATGCATGGTGATAGTAAAAGGCAGAGGTACAGGACACTGACGTACAGCGGGGATTCAGGGTGGAGGTATAAGGGGACGATGCATGGTAATAGTAAAAGGCGGAGGTACAGGACACTGTCACACAGCGGGGATTCAGGGTGGAGGTATAAGGGGACGATGCGTGGTGATAGTAAAAGGCGGAGGTACAGGACACTGTCACTCAGCGGGGATTCAGGGTGGAGGTGTAAGGGGACGATGCATGGTGATAGTAAAAGGCGGAGGTACAGGACACTGTCACACATCGGGGATTCAGGATGGAGGTATAAGGGGACGATGCGTGGTGATAGTAGAAGGCGGAGGTACAGGACACTGACGTACAGCGGGGATTCAGGGTGGAGGTATAAGGGGACGATGCATGGTGATAGTAAGAGGCGGAGGTACAGGACACTGTCACACAGCGGGGATTCAGGGTTGAAGTGTAAATGAACGATGCATGGTGATAGTAAAAGGCGGAGGTACAGGACACTGAAGTACAGCGGGGATTCAGGGTGGAGGTATAAGGGGACGATGCATGGTGATAGTAAAAGGCGGAGGTACAGGACACTGAAGTACAGTAGGGATTCAGGGTGGAGGTATAAGGGGACGATGAATGGTGATAGTAAGAGGCGGAGGTACAGGACACTGTCACACAGCGGGGATTCAGGGTTGAGGTGTAAATGATCGATGCATGGTGATAGTAAAGGGCGGAGGTACAGGACACTGAAGTACAGCGGGGATTCAGGGTGGAGGTATAAGGGGACGATGCATGGTTATAGTAAAAGGCGGAGGTACAGGACACTGAAGTACAGTAGGGATTCAGGTTGGAGGTATAACGGGACGATGCATGGTGATAGTAAAAGGCGGAGGTACAGGACACTGTCACACAGCGGGGATTCAGGGTGGAGGTATAAGGGGACGATGCATGGTGATAGTAGAAGGCGGTGGTACAGGACACTGTCATACAGCGGGGATTCAGGGTGGAGGTATAAGGGGACGATCCATGGTGATAGTAAAAGGCGGAGGTACAGGACACTGTCATACAGCGGGGATTCAGGGTGGAGGTATAAGGGGACGATGCATGGTGATAGTAAAAGGCGGAGGTACAGGACACTAGCCTACGGCGGGGATTCAGGGTGGTGGTATAAAGGGGACGATGCATGGTGATAGTAAATGGCGGAGGTACAGGACACTGTCACACAGCGGGGATTCAGGGTGGAGGTATAAGGGGACGATGCATGGTGATAGTAAAAGGCGGAGGTACAGGACACTGGCATACGACGGTGATTCAGGTTGGAGGTATAAGGGGACGATGCATGGTGATAGTAAGAGGCGGAGGTACAGGACATTGTCACACAGCTGGGATTCAGGGTTGAGGTGTAAATGAACGATGCATGGTGATAGTAAAAGGCGGTGGTACAGTAAGTTAGGAGGAGGAGATGAAGGTCGGAGGTACAGACTGCTGCTACCACCTACCAGTAGTGACGCCGCGGTCGTCCCCAGTAACGACAAGGCCGCGTTTCGTCTCGTGTTCACCCAGCATCTGGAATGAGTGGAAGTAAGTTGAGACAGGTGAGTGATGTTAAAGTAAGGGAAATAATGCGCCCGATGTTTCAGGAATCAGCTCTAACGCTATTATTTGCCGGACACGTGTTTAACGACACACCACTGTAAACTCGGGACATTGGAACACCTTGTTGTTAGTCTGTTACAGTATATTGGTAACTACCATGGGTTTGTACTCACAGCCGTGTTGTGCTGTAGCTATCAAGACTAGCCACCAATGCTGTTGCGGCCACTATTCCTGCGCCAACCACTGGAAACACAGATGTTAATTTTACAATAAACATCACTAACTTGTCATGTCTGACCGTCAGCTAAGAGGGCCTATCATACAAAAAACTAAAATGTTGTCATGAACCCAGTCTTGGTCCCCGTAAATCTGTGACCACTGGAGTGTTTCTTTCCCAAATTTGAAAACAACTCGCAGTCATTAGGGACAGGAGCTCATATCCACATCCACTTTCAGCAGCCATAGCAACCCGTCTGGTGGGAACTGGAGCATTGCGTGCTGTTGTGAATGTCCTGGTGGAGAAAAAACTGTCAGAGTTTATACAACGCTTCTTTTCTTTTTTGTATACCATTTCTTGTGTCCCCCGCCGTGATATTGCTGGAATATTGCTAAAAGCGGAGTAAAACTAAACTCAGTCAGTCAGTCAGTCTGTTTGTATATACGTTACTGAATATTTCCCTTACATGAGTGTTCCCATGGTTGATTGTAGTAGATGGCGTCAAGATTTCTGTATACCGAAAAAGTAGACCTCTACCACACACGCGCGTACGCACACAGCCACAGCCACAACCATCCACTCTCCCTAACATACAAGCCCACCCTTACATACATACAGACACATACATTCGTCCCTACAATAGCGGGGCTGTTGTATGGGTATCTTTAGGGGATAACTGTGCTTACGCGTTGCCGATATAACTAAATTTGCGGCTATATAACCACTGGTATACGTCCCCAATTCGTCAAACACAGTACAGTTATCCCCATTCTAATTCAACTCGTTTTACGCTGTTTTTTCGTGAGAGAAATTCATTATTTAAACCAGGTCAAAGTTCCTCTAGGTCAAAGGTTAATCATATCACTCCTTCAACTTACACCATCGCCAGAGAAAGTAGTTCCCTTTTCAAACTACACACGTTTGTTATGTGCACACAGACTAAATTTGACAATGATAAATAGATCATCGTATTATAGATAAAATGGACGGTATTATGATGAAACCGCCCTCTAGTTACAGAAATGAGCGGCCCGCTGATTCTTCAACTACGGGCCATTATCAGTTCTAAAATGACGTCATAGCAGGTGACGTCACGCTCCATAATGACGGCATAAACCTTGTTTCATGATTTAGTCTAACAGTGTTGGGTCAACAGCCCGTTGCGAGTAAGTTGTTTGAACTTAAAATTAAATTTATGATACTGTTTTGTCTTTTTTAACACAAATTCCACCCATTTTAGCTGGATAGGGGAGTTAATTGACCAATGGCTTCTGCAAATGACAATGTCCTGCGAAACAGTGTTACCCCAATAGTGTAGGGATACATTCAAAGGTTTCGGTGAATCGGTTTTCAAATTGCGACCGTATATGCTGATTATACGGTCGGAAATTTATGGCATTGACCAATCAGAACTCGTGTTACATACTAAGTTGAATTAGAATTCAAGATATAGAAGCAACTTGTCAACACCTGTAGATTTTTATCAAAAGAGTTACTAGAGAGCACAATCATGGCCCCGACAATCCAGCCACAGTTAGACTCATGAGCACACTGAGAGAAAGAGATGAGTCAACTCCAATGCCCCAGATCCACAATGAAGAGCTCCGCCAACTGCCTGTTGATGCTGCTGCTATTGCACGATCTCTGTCCAGTGTGAAGTCATCCTTGTATATCTTTGAGTTCATTGAGGGACTCAAGAGCATCGAGGCAATGGACAGGAGAAGGATTGCTCAGTTGTACAATATAGCTCCTGCACCACCAGGGAAAAGGAAGTACAGAGACCTAGATACTCGCCTCCGCCATCAACAGGATCAGCCCCGGAGACAGAAGTCGCCCATGGACTTTGTTCGTGCTGAGGCTGGGTGGCAAAACAATTTTTGTAAATTCCCATCAACTCGTCCACAACAATGACCTAACGTTACTGGCCATGTTATTGTCATGAAGACACGAATACTTATTGTTGTGATCATATTCAAATATATATATATTATTATGGTGGAACAGTCTACATTATGCAGGGTAGAGAACATAATTAAAAAAAACATTTGACTGGAACAGATTGTGTATCTGACGGGTAGTCAAACTGAGAGTAGTCATAATGGAAGTGAACCGCTGCATGAGGCTGATGAGGGTTAGTTGATGCTGTTTGTGACTTACCCCACACAGCCAGGACGAGGCAGACGTAGAGCCACTTGGGTGTATGTACCACAAGAGAGGTGAGATGGCGCATGAAGATAATTCCCTGATACACCGTCTGAGCTAACATTCCTAGAGTCATCACCGTAAACAGGAAGTGCAGTGTGACGGCGACGCCAAGGCAGAGACCCTGAACAAGGTAAAATACACATTAACCCCCTACGACAGTCATACAACTGTTGGAACCCCCTACGACAGTCATACAACTGTTGTAAATGCAGCTTTGTGAATGTGACAAATGCAGGGATACATGTACCACATTGACACTTGACCTGGGTTCGAATCCCCACTTCGACAGTATTATATAAGTGAGATATGTCTTGCTACATGAATGCTGACGTACATACCTCGTCCTTTGTGATGTCAATGCTCAATGCAAACACCGTGTAAGCTCCGACGATGGCTCCACAGACGTTAAGGGACAAGACAGTGGAGCCCGTCATTCTGCAAAACACGACCCACCAGTATGCTACATCCGCCATGATTTGCAACACGTGTGTTCAGTAAACCAACGCAATGGCTTACCACAGCGTGTATTTATAATGTTTTCCAACCTACTGAATAACCAAATCTTTTGTGGAAAACCAACCAGAGTAGAAACGTATTCATTTGAACGTAAAGAAGTCATCTTTAGTTACTCTTTATTGAAAACAACGTTGCATGGATTCCATTATATCTAATGACCTACAAAGTAGAATCCTAGAGGAATGTATGTCACTACATCTTCATGAAGCACCGTGCTAGAGGAATGTATGTCACTACATCTTCATGAAGCACCGTGCTAGAGGAATGTATGTCACTACATCTTCATGAAGCACCGTGCTAGAGGAATGTATGTCACTACATCTTCATGAAGCACCGTGCTAGAGGAATGTATGTCACTACATCTTCATGAAGCACCGTGCTAGAGGAATGTATGTCACTACATCTTCATGAAGCACCGTGCTAGAGGAATGTATGTCACTACATCTTCATGAAGCACCGTGCTAGAGGTATATGTGTCAATGTGTTATGTGAAGTCGCCTGCTGCAGGTATATGTGTCAATGTGTGTACGTGAAGTCGCTTGCTGCAGGTACATGTGTCAATGTGTATACATGAAGTAGCGTACTGCAGGTATATGTGTCAATGTGTGTACATGAAGTCGCGTGCCGCAGGTACATGTGTCAATGTGTATACGTGAAGAAGCGTGCTGCAGGTATATGTGTCAATGTGTGTACGTGAAGTCGCTTGCTGCAGGTATATGTGTCAATGTGTATACGTGAAGTTGCGTCCTGCAGGTACATGTGTCAATGTGTGTACGTGAAGTAGCGTGCTGCAAGTATATGTGTCAATGTGTGTACGTGACGTCGGATGCTGCAGGTATATGTGTCAATGTGTGTACGTGAAGTAGCATGCTGCAGGTATATGTGTCAATGTGTATACGTGAAGTAGTGTGCTGCAGGTATATGTGTCAATGTGTGTACGTGAAGTAGTGTGCTGCAGGTATATGTGTCAATGTTCATACGTGAAGTAGCGTACTGCAGGTATATGTGTCAATGTGCATACGTGAAGTAGCGTACTGCAGGTATATGTGTCAATGCGTGTACGTGAAGTAGCGTGGTGCGGGAATATATGCCAATGCGTATACATGAAGTAGCGTGCTGCAGGTATACATGCCAATGTGTATACGTGAAGTAGCGTACTGCAGGTATATGTGTCAATGTGTATACACGAAGTAGCATGCTGCAGGTATATGTGTCAATGTGTATATGTGAAGTAGCGTGCTGCAGGTATATGTGTCAATGTGTATACGTGAAGTCGCTTGCTGCAGGTATATGTGTCAATGTGTATACATGAAGTAGCGTGCTGCAGGTATATGTGTCAATGTGTATAAGTGAAGTACATGCTGCAGGAATATGTGTCAATGTGTATATGTGAAGTAGCGTACTACAGGTATGTGTGTCAATGTGTATACACAAAGTAGCATGCTGCAGGTATATGTGTCAATGTGTATATGTGAAGTAGCGTGCTGCAGGTATATGTGTCAATGTGTATACGTGAAGTCGCTTGCTGCAGGTATATGTGTCAATGTGTATACATGAAGTAGCGTGCTGCAGGTATATGTGTCAATGTGTATACGTGAAGTACATGCTGCAGGAATATGTGTCAATGTGTATATGTGAAGTAGCGTACTGCAGGTATATGTGTCAATGTGTATACGTTCAGTAGGGTGCTGCAGGTATATGTGTCAATGCTAGTATGTGAAGTCGCGTGCTAGAGGTACATGTATCAATGTGTATGGCTGAAGTGTTGTACTGCAGGTATATGTGTCAATATGTATACGTGAAGTAGCGTGCTGCAGGTGTATGTGTCAATGTGTTTTCAAGATGTAGCGTGCTGCAGGTATATGTATCAATGCGTGTACGTGAAGTAGTGTACAGCAGGTATATGTGTCAATGTGTATATATGAAGTAGTGTGCTGCAGGTATATCTGTCAATGTGTATACGTGAAGTAGCGTACTGCAGGTATATGTGTCAATGTGTATACATGAAGTAGCGTACTGCAGGTATATGTGTCAATGTGTATACGTGAAGTAGCGTGCTGCAGGTATATGTGTCAATGTGTATACGTGAAGTAGCGTACTGCAGGTATATGTGTCAATGTGTATACGTGAAGTAGCGTACTGCAGGTATATGTGTCAATGCGTGTATGTGAAGTCGCTTGCTAGAGGTATATGTGTCAATGTGTATACGTGAAGTCGCGTGCTAGAGTCACATCATATACAGTACAACCAGAAATTATTGAGCATTTAAAGATTGTAATTTTTTATTTTGTTTCACACATTACTCACGTATTAATTGTGAATATTAGCGGAACATAACTCCAGATTCAAAGACAGGTGAACAGTTAGTATTTTGTCAAGTCACCATGGGCAGCAATGCAGGCTTCTATGCGGCGGGGCATACTACTGATCAAAGAAGTTAGAAAGTCGAGGTCCATGCTGTCCCAATATCGGACCACCTCTTCTTTCATTTCAGCAATATTTGTCAGATTTTTCTTATTGACACTTTCCTTCATAAGTCCCCAAACATTTCCTATTGGATTTAGGTCAGGGATATAGCTTGGCCAATCTAATAATGTCATATTTTGGGTCCGAAACCAGGCCTGTGAATGCTTTGAGCGATGTTTTGGGTCGTTGTCCTGCTGGAAAATCCAAAAATGTCCATAGAACACGTGAGCAGATGGAAGTAAATGTCCCTCGAGAATATCTGTGTACCGCTCACTGTTCATATTCCATTCAAATACACAGAGAGGTGTTGCCCCTAACACAGATAAACCACCCCAAACGTTAATTTCGGACTGTACTTTGGGCGCTGATACAAAGATTTTTCAGTTTGTTTGGTCCAGAATTTCAGTGTATTAGGAAACAGCCACACAGAACTTTCATCTGAGAAAATCACATTGTCCCAGTTAAAATTTCTATGCTGTAAGCACCAGTTCAACCTTCGCTCCTTTTGTTCAGGTTTCACGATCGGAGATGGAATTCCTCGGCTTTTCTGCCAACCCATTGCATGCAGCTCAGTTGTAATTGTCTCCTTACAGACAGCCACTGTTCCTCTATCAATCATATCCAGCCTTAAGTTTTCTAAACTCCTTCGTTTGTTTTTAGAAACAAGAATACCAAGCCGCCTCCTGTCACCGACAGTCAATTTTCTGGGCCTACCTGCGCCTCCCTGGTGCTCAATGCCATATCCATTTGCAATATTTTTCGAAAACACGATAAGCAGTGGACAAAGGGATGCCTGTTCTACTTGAAATCACTTAAGCTGATCTGATGTCCTTGTTATAATACTCTAAAATCAACTTCCTCTTCGCTAAATCATCCATACTGAGGGTCACAGAAAATGCTGTCTGCTAGCAAGTAAACAAAGGGGATAACTCTTCACAAACTAATGAAAAAGGATTAACGGATTTGTCTCTCTTGAATGAAACCAAGCACTTGATAGCTGGTCAAGGTTGTTTATACTAGAAATCCAATCAAACATATTCCGAAAATTCTCAATAATTTCTGGTCATACTATATATGTGTCAATGCGGATGCGCAAGAGCGGTTGAGGTTTGTGTGTTAATACATATATGCAAAGTAATCTTTTAGAGGTATATGTGTAAATATGTATATGTGAAATAGCATTCTACAGGTATATGTGCCAATGTGTATACGTGAAGTAAATACCTGGAGAGATGTGTGTCGCTACATTTACATAAAGTAAGTTAGTGTAGTAGATTAATGTGTGTCAGTTAAGTTGTTATAGACATGGGTAAGATGAATTTACTAACGCTCTACGTTTGATCCGGACAATGATGATTATGATAGCCCCCAGCAGAGGCACTGAACATACGGCTTTCAGGAGAGTCAGGAACAGCGGTTGTACTCTGGGAGTCACCTGTTCCTGGGAAAATAGAGATGCCATCCGGTACTGTGAAACTGTACATCATTTGATCTCCCACTCACATCATGTAACATTAATCTATTCATTGTCGTGATGATACGATCATTAAGGATGTTTATGTTGTCCACTAGCTGCTTACAACGGTGTACGTGAAGCACCTACCACTGTGAGGACTGCGATGTGACCGAGCCTGCTGCACTCACACACGACCCCACTGCTGTCGACAACCAGCTGGCAACCGGCAGACACCCAGCGACTCGTGTTGCTTCTAGACACAAGCATAGCACAATTTAGTGACGGGCATCAACTAGCAGAATAACTGCAGGACAGGAATTTGGAAGTGTCGCCTACTGTAGGAGATTGACACAAGCTAGGAATGATTAACACTGCAGGAGACCGACACAAGCTAGGAAAGCTGAACACTGTAGGAGACTGACACAAGCTAGGAAGGCTGAACACTGTAGGAGACTGACACAAGCTAGGAAGGCTGAACACTGTATGAGACTAACACAAGCTAGGAAGGCTGAACACTGTATGGGGCTTACAAGCTATAGGAAAGCTGAACACTGTAGGGGACTGACACAAGCTAGGAATGCTGAACACTCTATGGGGCTGACACAAGCTAGGAATGGTAAACGCTGTAGGAGACTGACACAAGCTAGGAATGCTGAACACTGTAGGAGACTGACACATGCTGGGAAGGCTGAACACTGTATGGGACTGACACATGCTGGGAAGGCTGAACAGTGCAGGAGACTGACACAAGCTAGGAAAGCTGAACACTGTAGGAGACTGACACAAGCTAGGAAAGCTGAACACTGTATGGGACTGACACAAGCTAGGAAAGCTGAACAATGTATGGGACTGACACATTCTGGGAAGGCTGAACAACACAGCATGCTATCCAGTTCATGTTCTTGAAATTCAGAAAGTATAGCAACTGGTCAGTTCAGTAACATAACGAGTGCTCTAGTCAACCATTATGGTAACGATAACTTGCATAATTACCCTTCGATAGGAATGAACCTGCCGCACATCTTCTGGACCGCACTATTGAGGGATGTCTGAAATAAACACAGCAATACAACCTTGGATGAGGAATATTACACCACAGAGAGACTCGTATATACCCAGTCAGTTCATCTTCGAAGTGGATGGTTCGTTCAGTAAACCAATCCATCATACTTGTCCTGTACTTGTACTCTCTCTGAATGCATATAGCAAAGAACTTATGCGTTTGATCTTCTGACAGTTGGCACAATAGAGAGTCATCTACTAACCTCGTCCTCCTGTGTCCTCATCTTCATCCGGGCTCTAATAGGTGGGTCCAATTCAGCTCCCTCCTTCGACTTCACCATGAAGGAGACAATATCTGACACGACCTTTACTCGCTCTCTCTCAGTGAAAGAAACCGACCTGTTGGACATATACATTGCTGGAACATGGCTTGGTTGATTTATTATGGTGTGGTGTAGAAGTGTCCTTCCTTCATTAAGTATCATTAAATGTACTTTGTCAGAACGATAGATGCTACTACCTTATGCTATCCGTGTGCCCGTCAAGGTTCATGATGTCTGGTAGTGTCGTGTAAATAGAGTACGTCCACTTGATCTCGTCTGTGGGACCTGTTAAAACATTGTCGCATGTAAGCATTACCAAGGGGGAAACCGTTATCGTTCTCGACCCCATTGCACAAGGGACATTATTAATATGCAGTCTATCTTTTATCACGACACGTGTTGCTTCTCATGTACCTGAAAAACGTAGAACTCACCGTCCATTAAGTTGACGAGGGTAGCCTTCTGAACAGCGACTGACGTGGTCTCCCTGCTGGATCTTCTATATCTAGGGACGCCCGCTAGGGGAAATAATCAGGCGAAGTAAGTTTTGAAAAAAACCCACATTTATCGGCTGTATATGGTCATAACCATCAACTAAATCTATTCCTGTTAAAGGAGAAACGATAACTGTGGAGATTTATCGGAACGTATTCGCTGGAGATTATCGAGGATGGTACCCCAGGAGATTGAGTTTACATACATTTTGTTAGACTCTTAAACTTTTCATCGTAGCTTCTGATGATGGATAGCTGTGATGACCATTTAGCTACATGGTACAGTAGCTCCTGAAGACGACTAGAGGTAATGACTATCTAGCTACATGGTACAGCAGTTCCTGAAGATGACTAGAGGCAATGACTATCAGCTACATGGTACAGTAGCTCCAGAAGACGACTAGAGACATTGACTATCTAGCTACATGGTACAGTAGCTCCTGAAGATGACTAGAGACATTGACTATCTAGCTACATGGTACAGTAGCTCCTGAAGATGACTAGAGGCAATGACTATCTAGCTACATGGTACAGTAGCTCCAGAAGATGACTAGAGACAATGACAATCTAGCTACATGGTACAGTAGCTCCTGAAGATGACTAGAGGCAATGACTATCTAGCTACATGGTACAGTAGCTCCAGAAGATGACTAGAGGCAATGACTTTCTAGCTACTTGGTACAGTAGCTCCTGAAGATGACTAGAGGCAATGACTTTCTAGCTACATGGTACAGTAGCTCCTGAAGATGACTAGAGGCAATGACTATCTAGCTACATGGTACAGTAGCTCCTGAAGATGACTAGAGACATTGACTATCTAGCTACATGGTACAGTAGCTCCTGAAGATGACTAGAGGCAATGACTTTCTAGCTACACTTGGTACAGTAGCTTCTGAAGATGACTAGAGGCAATGACTATTTAGCTACATAGTACAGTAGCTCCTGAAGATGACTAGAGGCAATGACTATCTAGCTACATGGTACAGTAGCTCCAGAAGATGACTATAAAAACAATGACTATCTAGCTACATGGTACAGTAGCTCCTGAAGATGATTAGAGACATTGATTATCTAGCTACATGGTACAGTAGCTCCTGAAGATGACTATAGACAATGACTATCAAGCTACATGGTACAGTAGCTCCTGAAGATGACTAGAGGCAATGACTATCTAGCTACATGGTACAGTAGCTCCTGAAGATGACTAGAGGCAATGACTATCTAGCTACATGGTACAGTAGCTCCTGAAGATGACTAGAGGCAATGACTATCTAGCTACATGGTACAGTAGCTCCTGAAGATGACTAGAGACAATGACTATCTAGCTACATGGTACAGTAGCTCCTGCTGATGACTAGAGGCAATGACTATCTAGCTACATGGTACAGTAGCTCCTGAAGATGACTAGAGGCAATGACTTTCTAGCTACATGGTGCAGTAGCTCCTGCTGATGACTAGAGACATTGATTATCTAGCTACATGGTACAGTAGCTTCAGAAGATGACTAGAGGCAATGACTTTCTTGCTACATGGTACAGTAGCTCCTGAAGATGATTAGAGACATTGACTATCTAGCTACAAGGTACAGTAGCTCCTGAAGATGACTAGAGGCAATGACTATCTAGCTACATGGTACAGTAGCTCCTGAAGATGACTAGAGGCAATGACTATCTAGCTACATGGTACAGAAGCTCCTGAAGATGACTAGAGGCAATGGCTATCTAGCTACATGGTACAGTAGCTCCTGAAGATGACTAGAGGCAATGACTTTCTAGCTTTATGGTACAGTAGCACCATGAGATGACTAGAGACAATGATTATCTAGCTACATGGTACAGTAGCTTCTGAAGATGACTAGAGACAATGACTATCTAGCTACATGGTACAGTAGCTCCTGCTGATGACTAGAGGCAATGACAATCTAGCTACATGGTACAGTAGCTCCTGAAGATGACTAGAGGCAATGACTATTTAGCTACATGGTACAGTAGCTCCTGAAGATGACTAGAGGCAATGACTATCAGGTACATGGTACAGTAGCTCCTGAAGATAACTAGAGGCAATTACTTTCTAGCTACATGGTACAGTAGCTCCTGAAGATGACTAGAGACATTGTCTGTCTAGCTACATGGTACAGTAGCTCCAGAAGATGACTAGAGACAATGACTATCTAGCTACATGGTACAGTAGCTCCTAATGATGACTAGAGGCAATGACTATCTAGCTACATGGTACAGTAGCTCCTGCTGATGACTAGAGGCAATGACCATCTAGCTACATGGTACAGTAGCTCCTGAAGATGACTAGAGGCAATGACTATTTAGCTACATGGTACAGTAGCTCTTGAAGATGACTAGAGGCAATGACTATCAGGTACATGGTACAGTAGCTCCTGAAGATAACTAGAGGCAATTACTTTCTAGCTACATGGTACAGTAGCTCCTGAAGATGACTAGAGACATTGTCTATCTAGCTACATGGTACAGTAGCTCCTGAAGATGACTAGAGGCAATGACTATCAGGTACATGGTACAGTAGCTCCCGAAGATGACTAGAGACTCTGACTATCTAGCTACATGGTACAGTAGCTCCTGCTGATGACGAGAGGTATATTACCACGTTCGTCAGTTGTATCATCGGGGAACACCATGTCCTTAGGAGACGTCTTCCCGGCGCCAAATACTGAAACAAAAGCCACCTGCCTAAAGAGAGACAACTGAAAACTGTAGACAATATTGGTGTTCTATGATAGCGCTGACAATTTTTTTTTTATATCTTTCATAGTTCTAAATTGACGGCTAGTTAGAAGTACAATTAAATGTGCATTTACATCACACGTTTCTAGAAAGTACGTCATTGTTGTAAGCACATACGAAACGTACATATCGTCTCCTTGACCACATGAGCTGGGTCATCGTTGACAACGTGGTCCTCTGCAGTCAGCAGTCCAAAGTCACTGACAGAGCGCAAGAGAGAGCTAACTGTTGATTGGTTGAGCTGTGGCAAAATAGAGAATGTTCTGAACACATTGTCGTCAACAATTGAAGCTGCCATTTATTATGGGATGGTAAAGATCTTTGGGAACAATACGTTATGTTGCACTGCACTGAAAGCAAGTTACTACATTTAGCACATCGTTGTTGAGATTGATAAGAAGGTATTGTGGACACTCACCGCCTCCTTGAGTAGAATGTTCCACTCATGTAGATTACCCTTGGCCAAGGCGCTGTTCACGACGTTGATGAAGGACTGGAAAACAAGCCCCGACATGATCAGTGTGTATGTGCTTTGCACACGGTGTCACAGGTCGAAACTAGATTTGTCCAAATGCTTGTGAAACAAATCCACATTACTATCTTACAAGGTCACCAACGCACCCCACATCCGGGATGTCATTCCAAAGTTTTCGAATATGTGTCGAATGTGCACAAACTCTGTACCCTGCCATTCCCTCCTACCTCACGTCCATCTTCCCCCAGTTTCCGCCTGGTGACCTTCACAAGGATGATGATGTCAGAGATGGAAGACACGATACCGCCAATGTCGCCGCCGGTCAGATTCAGCTCCGTTGCTGCCGTGTCCAGCTGTACCAGTACCGGGGTTATGTAGCTGGCTGACAACGCCCCTGTCTTCATCTTCCCCAGCTGCAAGTAGACGTGCACGTGTTCGTGTTGTTTATTTGTTGTATTAAGCCACACTCAGCAATATTTCAACTATATGGCGATGGTCTGTACATAATCGAGTTTGGCCCAGACAATCCAGTGACCAACAGTATGAGCATCGACCTATGCAATTGGGATGTGTCAACCAAGTCAGCGAGGCTGACCATCCGATCTTACATGCCTGGGTTGCTGAAGATCAATTTTAACCCGGATCTTCACCGGTCATAGATCAGGGGATTTCAAATGTCTAAATGTAACAAATGTGGAATGAGGTTACTTTTTGAAATGTTTTAAATTGGAATAAACAAAAAATGTGTAATCAAATAGATTAAAGAAATCAAATATCTTTCATCAGTGGCTGAGGAAAAAAGTTTAACAACGTACAAAGATCACAAGCACCCCGAGTTCACACAGTTCAAATTGATTTATGATGTTTAGACATCAAAGGGTTAACTTTAACACTTTCTGATTTTGCCATTTGAAATCATCAGAGAGAGATTGCAGCATGGACAATTTACGCTCAGCATTTCAAGCCAACGGGTAAGTACATGAAAAGCATATACATATACACTATTAATTAAACTGTATTATTTGCATCCGACTATAGGAATAACCCATCATTTGAAATATAATTTCTGTATCTTATCTCACAGGTTGACATTCACTGATGGATTGGAGCATGTCCTTCTACCCGTAGCAGTTGATAGAAAAGCTGTGTACAAGGCCTTGTTTAGAGTGCTATATACCTATTTTGTTTACATTTCTCACGTGCTACTAAGTGTGGCTCGGGGTTTTGAACTCAACCATTGTGAACAGATACAAACAACTCAATGAAATCAGGAGGGCTCTTACAGGTCATGAAGCTAGAATGTTTTTGATGAAGAGGCAGAAAACATGTGACCAGGCTGTCAGCATGGGACGTATTGGACCTCATACAAACTGTTAAGGGCATATGTCCTTCGTAGTTATGTATATGTATGTATGGCATATGTATGCCGTGCATGTGTGCCTGCAGTGTGCTGAGTCTGTGTATCTGTCTGTGTATCTGTGGATGGTGATACCTCGCGGTCCACGTGGGTTATCCGGTGGCTGACACAGCGGTAGTAGTTGGGGTAAAACCACGTGGAGACGTCACTGCACAACCGACTGGCTCTCCCTGTAATACACGTTGAAACGTACATCAGTGTCTATATCTTTAGTCGTTACCAAAATAATGTTATAAAACACATGTATTTAATAAAGATCGAAGTGCATCGAGCATGCGCATCCTTGACAGTGAGTTGATTTTTGAGACGTGTAGAATCCCTACCGGAATAGCCAACTGGACACGGTGCGACCCTGGCCTTGCTGGCGGGTGTCCACGGCCACTTGTACCTCCTGATGTCTACAGACACAGGGCAGCCGCGGTCAGCTGTAACATTGCACTGGTTGTCAAACAAGCATGTAACACATTCAGTGTGTGATACAATTGTTAAAGTGGGAGCGGGCTCTGTTACACACATTTGTCTATAGTACATTCTGTCTATCTCAAGGTATATAGGAATGTACGATTACACACATTTGTCTATAGTACATTCTGTCTATCTCAAGGTATATGCGAATGTACGATTACTCAAATTTGTCTATAGTACATTCTGTTTATCTCAAGGTATATACGAATGTACAATTACACACATTTGTCTATAGTACATTCTGTTTATCTCATGGTATATACGAATGTACGATTACACATATTTATCTATAGTACATTCAGTTTATCTCAAGGTATATACGAATGTACGATTACACACATTTATCAATAGTACATTCTGTTTATCTCAAGGTATATACGAACGTACGATTACACATATTTATCTATAATACATTCTGTTTATCTCAAGGTATATACGAATGTATGATTACACATATTTATCTATAGTACATTCTGTTTATCTCAAGGTATATACGAATGTACGATTACACACATTTATCTATAGTATATTCTGTTTATGTCAAGGTATATACGAATGTACGATTACACATATTTATCTATAGTACATTCTGTTTATCTCATGGTATATACGAATGTACGATTACACATATGTATCTATAGTACATTCTGTTTATCTCATGGTATATACGAATGTACGATTACACATATTTATCTCTAGTACATTCTGTTTATCTCAAGGTATATACGAATGTACGATTACACATATTTATCTATAGTACATTCTGTTTATCTCAAGGTATATACGAATGTACGATTACACACATTTATCTATAGTACATTCTGTTTATCTCATGGTATATACGAATGTACGATTACACACATTTATCTATAGTACATTCTGTTTATCTCAAGGTATATACGAATGTACGATTACACACATTTATCTATAGTACATTCTGTTTATCTCATGGTATATACGAATGTACGATTACATATATTTGTCTATAGTACATTCTGTTTATCTCAAGGTATATACGAACGTATGATTACACATATTTATCTATAGTACATTCTGTCTATCTCATGGTATATACGAATGTACGATTACACATATTTATCTATAGTACATTCTGTCTATCTCAAGGTATATACGAATGTACGATCACACATATTTATCAATAGTACATTCTGTTTATCTCATGGTATATACGAATGTACGATTACACACATTTATCTATAGTACATTCTGTTTATCTCATGGTATATACGAATGTACGATTACTCACATTTATCTATAGTACATTCTGTTTATCTCAAGGTATATGCGAATGTACGATTACACATATTTATCTATGGTACATTCTGTTTATCTCATGGTATATACGAATGTACGATTACACATATGTATCTATAGTACATTCTGTTTATCTCAAGGTATATACGAATGTACGATTACACATATTTATCTATAGTACATTCTGTTTATCTCAAGGTATATACGAATGTACGATAACACATATTTATCTATAGTACATTCTGTTTATCTCAAGGTATATACGAATGTACGATTACACACATTTATCTATAGTACATTCTGTTTATCTCATGGTATATACGAATGTACGATTACATATATTTATCTATAGTACATTCTGTTTATCTCAAGGTATATACGAATGTACGATTACACATATTTATCTATAGTACATTCTGTTTATCTCAAGGTATATAAGAATGTACGATTACACATATTTATCTATAGTACATTCTGTTTATCTCATGGTATATACGAATGTACGATTACACATATGTATCTATAGTACATTCTGTTTATCTCAAGGTATATACGAATGTACGATTACACATATTTATCTATAGTACATTCTGTTTATCTCAAGGTATATACGAATGTACGATTACACATATTTATCTATAGTACATTCTGTTTATCTCAAGGTATATACGAATGTACGATTACACACATTTATCTATAGTACATTCTGTTTATCTCATGGTATATACGAATGTACGATTACACATATTTATCTATAGTACATTCTGTTTATGTCAAGGTATATACGAATGTACGATTACACATATTTATCTATAGTACATTCTGTCTATCTCATGGTATATACGAATGTACGATTACACATATTTATCAATAGTACATTCTGTTTATCTCAAGGTATATACGAATGTACGATTACACATATTTATCTATAGTACATTCTGTTTATCTCATGGTATATACGAATGTACGATTACACATTTATCTATAGTACATTCTGTTTATCTCATGGTATATACGAATGTACGATTACACATGTTCATCACGTGAAATGACGTGAAGACCATATGGTGTTGGTAGATCACTCTCTACCATGTCCAAGCCTGTTTTGGAAGCTTGACCACTTGCAGCCAAATGAACATCAGCATCACTTTCACATGCTATAATCACTGATTTCTAAATAAGTTTGCCATTGTACTTTTTCTGACATTGGATTTTTATTTCCACTCTAGTTTGCACTGCCTTTGCAATTCGTCCAGTCCGAGGTCAAATTAATCTCTCGTGTTCCTATTATGTTGAAAACGTCTCCACAGAGATGAGATCGTGTTTTGATGGACACCAAAATGTCTGGTCACTTCATTTTGAACCATTCCAGTCTCCAGCATACCCAGGACGCGGAGATGCTGATATTCTTTAAGCCGTGGCATGACTTTCGCGCAGCTTAGGTTGACATTGACGTGTTTTCCACATTCAGAGGCTAGAGAATAATCAACAATTCTTCACGTGACATCCCGATACGTGACATCCAAATTCACACACATTTAAGGGCTTTGCTACATTTTTATTTAGGGTTATTTTTATAACTTTTCAAATGACATTTATTTTATGGAATTTTATGTAATGCACAGTTACTTGTTTCCGTTAGTGTATCACTCTGTAGAAGGTCACATATCGTACATCCGCAGTTTCTAATTGACTGACAGAACGAGACAGAGAGGTTACAGATAACATACCGTTAGGCAGTACCTTGACCTCAGCTGTCACAGTGCAATCCGTACTGTTGAGGCCACAACCTATCACAACATCACCGCTCACGTTGGTCAGTCGAATTGTCTCCTCGCCGAAACCGTGGTAGTGGATACCGTTGTTGTCTGCAATAAGTAATGTCAGCAATGTGAGTTTCACCACCGTCCATTGTCCATATATATATGGAATGGGTATTGTCACATGCAGTAATGTAAGGTCTGATGTCAGGGTTACAAGCACATACAAAGGGTGATGTCAGAATTCTGTGTAACACGTATATACACTAGTGTGATGTCACATGTCGGTGTTACATGTACGTACAAAAGGGTGATGTCACATGTCTGTGTTACATGTACGTACAAAAAAGTGATGTCACATGTCTGTGTTACATGCACGTACAAAAGGGTGATGTCACATATATGTGTTACATGTGCGTACAAAAGGGTGATGTCACATGTCTGTGTTACATATTCGTACAAAAAAGTGATGTCACATGTCTGTGTTACATGCACGTACGAAAGGGTGATGTCACATATTGTGTTACATGTGCGTACAAAAGGGTGATGTCACATATCTGTGTTACATGTACGTACAAAAGGATGATGTCACATGTCTGTGTTACATGTACGTACAAAAGGGTGATGTCACATATCTGTGTTACATGCACGTACAAAAGGGTGATGTCACATATATGTGTTACATGTGCGTACAAAAGGGTGATGTCACATGTCTGTGTTACATGTACGTACAAAAGGGTGATGTCACATATCTGTGTTACATGTACGTACAAAAGGGTGATATCACATGTCTGTGTTACATGCGCTTACAAAAGGGTGATGTCACATATCTGTGTTACATGTGCGTACAAAAGGGTGATGTCACATGTCTGTGTTACATGTACGTACAAAAGGGTGATGTCACATGTCTGTGTTACATGTGCGTACAAAAGGGTGATGTCACATATCTGTGTTACATGTGCGTACAAAAGGGTGAGGTCACATGTCTGTGTTACATGTACGTTCAAAAGGGGGATGTCACAAGTCTGTGTTACATGTGCGTACAAAAGGGTGATGTCACATGTCTGTGTTACATGTGCGTACAAAAGGGTGATGTCACATATCTGTGTTACATGTGCGTACAAAAGGGTGATGTCACATGTCTGTGTTACATGTACGTTCAAAAGGGTGAGGTCACATGTCTGTGTTACATGTACGTTCAAAAGGGGGATGTCACAAGTCTGTGTTACATGTGCGTACCAAAGGGTGATGTCACATGTCTGTGTTACATGTGCGTACAAAAGGGTGATGTCACATATCTGTGTTACATGTACGTACAAAAGGGTGAGGTCACATGTCTGTGTTACATGTACGTTCAAAAGGGGGATGTCACATATCTGTGTTACATGTACGTACAAAAGGGTGATATCACATGTCAGTGTTACATGTACGTACAAAAGGGTGATGTCACATATCTGTGTTACATGTGCGTACAAAAGGGTGAGGTCACATGTCTGTGTTACATGCACGTACAAAAGGGTGATATCACATATTTGTGTTACATGTACGTACAAAAGGGTGATGTCACATGTCTGTGTTACATGCACGTACAAAAGGGTGGTATCACATGTCAGTGTTACATGTACGTACAAAATGGTGATGTCACATGTCTGTGTTACATGTACGTTCAAAAGGGGGATGTCACATGTCTGTGTTACATGTGCGTACAAAAGGGTGAGGTCACATGTCTGTGTTACATGTGCGTACAAAAGGGTGATGTCTCATATCTGTGCTACATGTGCGTATAAAAGGGTGATATCACATATCTGTGTTACATGTGCGTACAAAAGGGTGATGTCACATGTCTTGTTACATGTGCGTACAAAAGGGTGATGTCACATATCTGTGTTACATGTACGTACAAAAGGGTGATGTCACATATATGTGTTACATGTGCGTACAAAAGGTTGATGTCACATGTCGGTGTTACATGTACGTACAAAAGGGTGATATCACATATCTGTGTTACATGTGCATACAAAAGGGTGATGTCACATGTCTGTGTTACATGTACGTACAAAAGGGTGATGTCACATATCTGTGTTACACGTGCGTACAAAAAAGTGATGTCACATGTCTGTGTTACATGTGCGTACAAAAGGGTGATATCACATGTCTGTGTTACATGCACGTACAAAAGGGTGATATCACATGTTTGTGTTACATGTACGTACAAAAGGGTGATGTCACATGTCTGTGTTACATGCACGTACAAAAGGGTGATATCACATGTCAGTGTTACATGTGCGTTCAAAAGGGTGATGTCACATGTTTGTGTTACATGTACGTACAAAAGGTTGATGTCACATGTCTGTGTTACATGTACGTACAAAAGGGTGATATCAGATATCTGTGTTACATGTACGTACAAAAGGGTGATATCACATGTCTGTGTTACATGCACGTACAAAAGGTTGATACCTTCTGTGCTATATATACATACAATAGCCTAAGGTCAGCCTCCTTTGCTTTATGTGCACACAGTAAGCTTATGTCAACCCCCTTTGCTATATGTCCATGCAATAGCCTAAAGTCAACCTCCTTTGCCATATGTGCATACAGTAAGCTTATGTCAACCTCCTTTGCTATATGTGTATACAGTAGCCTAAAGTCAACCTCCTTTGCTATATGTGTATACAGGAGCCTAAAGCAGCCTCCTTTGATATTTGTGTATACAGGAGCCTAAAGCAGCCTCCTTTGATATTTGTGTATACAGTAGCCTGAAGTCAGCATCCTTTGCTATATGTGTATACAGTAAGCTTATGTCAACCTCCTTTGCTATATGTGTATACAGGAGCCTGAAGTCAGCCTCCTTTGCTATATATGCATACAGTAAGCTTATGTCAACCTCCTTTGCTATATGTGTATACAATAGCCTAAAGTCAACCTCCTTTGCTATATGTGTATACAGGAGCCTAAAGCAGCCTCCTTTGATATTTGTGTATACAGTAGCCTGAAGTCAGCCTCCTTTGCTATATGTGTATACAGTAGCCTAAAGTCAACCTCCTTTGCTATATGTGTATACAGGAGCCTAAAGTCAACCTCCTTTGCTATATGTGTATACAGTAGCCTGATGTCAACCTCCTTTGATATATGTGTATGCAGTAGCCTAAAGTGAACCTCCTTTGCTATATGTGTATACAGTGAGTTTATGTCAACCCCCTTTGCTATATGTGTATACAGTAAGCTGATGTCAACCTCCTTTGCTATATGTGTATACAATAGCCTTAAGTCAACCTCCTTTGCTATATATGTGTATACAGTAAGCTGATGTCAACCTCCTTTGCTATATGTGTATACAGTAGCCTAATGTCAACCCACTTTGCTATATGTGTATACAGTAGCCTAATGTCAACCTCCTTTGCTATATGTGTATACAATAGCCTTAAGTCAACCTCCTTTGCTATATGTGTATACAGTGAGTTTATGTCAACCCCCTTTGCTATATGTGTATACAGTAAGCTGATGTCAACCTCCTTTGCTATATGTGTATACAGTAAGCTTATGTCAGCCTTCTTTGCTGTATGTGCATACAGTAAGCTAATGCCTGCCTCCTTTGCTGTAAGTATGTATATATACACACTTGCATTGCTGAGCCCTCGGTGACACCACTTCAGTTTGATGCCTGTTTTGTAGTAGGGGTTTGTCTTGTCCAAGTTGACAATCCTGCACGTCAGGTCCACCTTGTCCCCGGAGTAGACAGTGCTTAGTGGAGGGTGTATCTCGATGTCAGGACTGCTGAAGATCGTCAGATTGACGGCGTGGCCATATTTCTCACGACCTGATGTGACAATCATGGTGTATGTACCTGAAACACCATAATGTCCCTGCCAGGTCTATCATTTATAAAACAAAACTTCCCCAACGTAGACAACACAATTATATTCCAGTGGTAAACTACAGTCAGTTAAGTCAACAGTGAACTTCAAGTATACATACATGGAAAAAAGTATCGCAACACAACATATTTTTTAAAGTATCAGTATGTTACCTTTAACCATAGGAATTAACTTATCTAAACTTCACTTTAACTTACAACTTCGATACATTGACCGTCAAGGAATATTTAAATGACAAAAAAGAACGAAAAACTGTTGTTTAAACATAGAAGAATACGTGGCATAAAATTGACTCATTTTGTAGTTGTGATAACTATGGTCATATGACAAGGGTGGTCACTTTCAAGATCCCGGCATACAATCCTCAATAAATCACATAAATATTAATAAACTGGTGTAATCTGCGCCAACTGCATCAACATCCCTGACCCTCCTCGCTGACTCTAGCAGACGTTGAATATGACGTTGAAGTACTGAGGTCTTGGTGGAGGGCTTGTTCAGTACATAAAGATTTTGTACATAGCTCTCAGGCTAATGCTGCAACCCATACTGCCCCAGACATGCTCAGTGGGATTGACACCTGAACTCCTGGCGAGTCAAAGAAGAGTTGCTACCGAGCTCTTGACGAAAGAAATCACCAACGGCACGTACATGATTTGGCCTTGTATTGTCGGCCACGAAGACTTGCCTTGTGTTCAGAGGATTGTCATCGAAATATTGTACAACCCTGTCAAGAATGTACCGTTGTCCATTGAGATTTTGTCTGATCGTCACGAGGTCGCGATGTGGAAGTCTCCATGTTGTAAACATGCCATTTGACATGAACGGGTTGATTTTGTTGATTCTGAGACAGGCTCCCTATGATTGGACATTCATCTCTACCTGAAAGCTGACGGTCCCTGACGTCATTAGTTTGCTGATGTCAGCCAGTTGGCTGATAGTTGATGGATGACATCATCTCTTGCAATAGTTCTCAATGACATGCCAGCATTCCGCATACGAATAATTAGAAAACTATGAGCAGATTTATTTGAGGATATTGCTTATCAACATCGAAATCAGTTGGTTGTCAAAGTTTCCGACCTGCAGGAACACTTTACTGGAACTTTATAGCTGTTTAATCATACAAACAAACCTAATTATGATAAGAATATAAATGGCTATATGTGGTTAAATATCTTAGGTGTTGCAATACTGTTTTCCACATGTATACTTAGATGACAAATTAACAGATAAACTGTGAGATGACAAACTATAACATACAAACTATTTACTTTACAGATACGAAACCCTGTAAATCTATGATTCTGTAACAGACACGTGATCTGGTGGCGACAAAGGCAGTCTCACCGGCGTCGTCACTCTGTATTCTATCAAACATTAGATGTGTTTCCAAATTCCGACAATCTCGATCCTTGCAGGTCTTCATACTGTGGACTCGGCCACGCCCGTTCGGCATGGGCGCGCGACCCCTATACCATTCTACCTGCACGGGTGTGGTGGAGTTGATCCTGAGTTCGCAGGACAAACGTACGTCCTCCTCCCCTATAGCAGCGTTCTCCTGATAGGAACAATCTCCCCTCACCGTAGCTGAAATAGGAACATGTCGACAGACATACTGAACCATATTAAAATCATGCAGTCATCACATCTTAATATTGATGAAGGAGTTTACGATACCACGAGTTTAACGATTTGTTGCTGTAGTGGTTGATGTCGCGACAGGGGTCATTTACCTGTGATGAAGGCCTCCACGGGTGACCACCAACACGACTTGCCGCAGGGGAAGTTGCAGCAACGGCCCATGTTCAGACAGTCGGCATCAGAGTGGCAGGGGTAGTGACAACGGAAGTCCCGGGGGTCTGAGGGGGCCGGGCAGATGACGGCCTTCACTAAACAAACACGTCACGTCAGACACTAAAGATACTCTGCATTTGTTTGTTGAATATTTATTAAGGTTCAATATGTTCGTCTATCATTTCAGTCATTTCCAGGCAACTTTTAATGACGTTTCACTTTGGTCGTGATAGTAATTGGTGGCATGAAGACGCTTTCCATCATAAGGAGGTAACGGAAGCTACTGATTCTGGTGTTCCCATGTAAGCAATAACCACTAACCCTTCTCATACTTGATCGGCGGGTAGCAAGTCAGGCCGCAGTCTGTGTGACTTTGACAGCATTTCCTTCCTCCCTGACAGTCGCTGTCTGTCCAACACCCATTGTAGCAACTGGTGGGCTGGATCTCTTTGCGGGCTGGGCAGTTCAGCATATCTACACAAACATACGTTCAATGTACATGGGCAGCCTTGGGCCTATACACATGAATCTACAAGACCACGTGGCTCTGGAATGCGACATCAGGTTCACTGGACACTTGCTTTGCTGACGGGGGTTTCCTGATATGCATTGTATATATGACATTTACATGCGCTAGAGACATTGACATGTGGTTATAATAGACAGTCAGCATGAAATAAACAATGGATATTTTACTGTATATCGTGGCGGGCGGACTACCAGCCCAGTACCAAACAGTTTGTTGGTGACTCATTACTGTCGATGTTTGTCGGCTACAGCAGTTTACCTCGATTGTATTGCACCAGCGACCAGCACGAGTAGGTGTGGTCGATGGCGCAGCACTTGCCGTCGCTGGTGCAGTCACGGTCGGAGCGGCATTGGTGGCCACGGACTTCCTTGGCCACAGGACACTCCCAAGACACTGTAATAAATGTATACGTCAACATGCCCTCTGCATAAAAAGTGTAGTTAATGCCTAATATATATTCACAAAATAAATAATGGAAATATATGTCAAAGTATATGCAAGCTAATTAAGAGTTTCCAGGGGAGATCTATCTTCTGTTGTGCTCCTTGACACATATCCGTGTCAGATCTTCCAACAGAATGAGAGAAAGAGAGAACTTGAAATAAGCTGCAGCAATGGTGTTTAGTCTAACGCCTGACGTGATCTGTACATGAATAAAACATAGGAATGAACAAGTGGGGATGATATTGACACTAGCACCTGTAACTGAGAACACCTACAGGTCAGACAGGTAGGTGGAAGTAACACTGACAGGCATACCTTTAACCTCCTGCATCAATGGGAACACAAACAGGTCTGACAGGTAGGTAGACGTGATACTGACAGCCATACCTGTAACCTCATACACCACTGAAAACACACATAGGTCCAACAGGTAGGTAGACTTGATACTGACAGTCATATCTGTAACCTCCTGCACCGCTGAGAACAAACACAGATCAGGCAGGTAGGTAAACGTGACATCACAGTTATACCTGGAACCTCCTGCATCACTGAGAACACACACAGGTCAGGCAGGTAGGTAGACGTGACATCACAGTTATACCTGTAACCTCCTGCATCACTGAAAACACACATAGATCCAACAGGTAGGTAGACTTGATACCGACAGTCATATCTGTAACCTCCTGCACCGCTGAGAACACACACAGATCAGGCAGGTAGGTAGACTTGATACCGACAGTCATACCTGTAACCTCATACACCACTGAAAACACACATAGGTCAAACAGGTAGGTAGACGTGACATCACAGTTATACCTGGAACCTCCTGCATCACTGAGAACACACACAGGTCAGACAGGTAGGTAGACGTGATACTGACAGGCATACCTGTAACCTCATACACCACTGAAAACACACATAGGTCAAACAGGTAGGTAAACTTGATACCGACAGTCATATCTGTAACCTTCAGCATCACTGTGAACACACAGAGATCAGGCAGGTAGGTAGACGTGATACTGACAGTCATATCTGTAACCTTCAGCATCACTGTGAACACACAGAGATAAGGCAGGTAGGTAGACGTGATACTGACAGTCATACCTGTAACCTCATACACCACTGAAAACACACATAGGTCAAACAGGTAGGTAGACTTAATACCGACAGTCATATCTGTAACCTCCTACACCACTGAGAACACACACAGGTCAGGCAGGTAGGTAGACGTGACATCACAGTTATACCTGTAACCTCCTGCATCACTGAGAACACACACAGGGCAGGTAGGTAGGTAGACGTGACATTACAGTTATACCTGTAACTTCCTGCATCACTGAGAACACACACAGGGCAGGTAGGTAGGTAGACGTGATACCGACAGGCATACCTTTAACCTCCTGCATCACTGAGAACACACACAGGTCAGGTAGGTAGGTAGACGTGACATCAGAGTTATACCTGTAACCTCCTGCATCACTGAGAACACACACAGGTCAGACAGGTAGGTTGACGTGATACTGACAGGCATACCTGTAACATCATACACCACTGAAAACACACATAGGTCAAACAGGTAGGTAGACTTGATACCGACAGTCATATCTGTAACCTTCAGCATCACTGTGAACACACACAGATCAGGCAGGTAGGTAGACGTGATATAACAGTTATACCTGTAACTTCCTGCACCACTGAGAACACACACAGGTCAGGCAGGTAGGTAGACGTGACATCACAGTTATACCTGTAACTTCCTGCACCACTGAGAACACACACAGGTCAGGCAGGTAGGTAGACGTGACATCAGAGTTATACCTGTAACCTCCTGCATCACTGAGAACACACACAGGTCAGACAGGTAGGTAGACGTGATACTGACAGGCATACCTGTAACATCATACACCACTGAAAACACACATAGGTCAAACAGGTAGGTAGACTTGATACCGACAGTCATATCTGTAACCTTCAGCATCACTGTGAACACACACAGATCAGGCAGGTAGGTAGACGTGATATAACAGTTATACCTTTAACTTCCTGCACCACTGAGAACACACACAGGTCAGGCAGGTAGGTAGACGTGACATCACAGTTATACCTGTAACTTCCTGCACCACTGAGAACACACACAGGTCAGGCAGGTAGGTAGACGTGACATCAGAGTTATACCTGTAACCTCCTGCATCACTGAGAACACACACAGGTCAGACAGGTAGGTAGACGTGATACTGACAGGCATACCTGTAACATCATACACCACTGAAAACACACATAGGTCAAACAGGTAGGTAGACTTGATACCGACAGTCATATCTGTGACCTTCAGCATCACTGTGAACACACACAGATCAGGCAGGTAGGTAGACGTGATATAACAGTTATACCTGTAACTTCCTGCACCACTGAGAACACACACAGGTCAGGCAGGTAGGTAGACGTGACATCACAGTTATACCTGGAACCTCCTGCATCACTGAGAACACACACAGGTCAGACAGGTAGGTTGACGTGATACTGACAGGCATACCTGTAACCTCATACACCACTGAAAACACACATAGGTCAAACAGGTAGGTAGACTTGATACTGACAGTCATATCTGTAACCTCCTACACCGCTGAGAACACACACAGGTCAGGCAGGTAGGTAGACTGACGGTCATACCTTTAACCTCCTGCATCACTGAGAACACACACAGGTCAGGTAGGTAGGTAGACGTCATAGGGACATTCATACCTGTAACCTCCTGCCTCACTGAGAACACACATAGGTCAGACAGGTAGGTAGACGTGATCATATCTGTAATACTGACAGTCATATCTGTAATCTTCAGCATCACTGTGAACACACACAGATCAGGCAGGTAGGTAGACGTGATACTGACAGTCATATCTGTAATCTTCTGCACCACTGAGAACACACACAGATCAGGCAGGTAGGTAGACGTGTAGACTGTAACCTCCTGACATCACAAGGCAGGTAGACGTGACATCACAGTCATATCTGAAACCTTCAGCATCACTGAGAACACACACAGGTCTGACAGGTAGGTAGACGTGACACTGACAGTCGTATCTGTAACCTTCAGCATCACTGAGAACACACATAGGTCAGACAGGTAGGTAGACGTGACATCACAGTTATACCTGTAACCTCCTGCACCACTGAGAACACACACAGGTCAGACAGGTAGTTTGACGTGATACTGACAGTCATATCTGTAACATTCTGCACCACTGAGAACACACACAGGTAGGAGGTAGGTAGACGTGTTACGTACAGTGATACCTGTAACATCCTGCACCGCTGGGAACACACTCAGGTCTGACAGGTAGATAGACGTGATTATTGCATACATACGTGTAACTTGTTGCATCACTGAGAACACACACAGGTCCGACAGGTAGGTAGTGGTAATGACATTAACACCTGAAACCTCCTGTATCATTTTGAACACACCTATATCAACTTGGTAGCTGGTGGTGGTGATGACATTTACACATGTAACCAGCTGCAGATTGAGAACATACCTGTGTCTAGTTGGTAGGTGGTGGTTGTGATAATATGAAAACATGTAACCAGCTGCACATTTTGAACACACCTGTATCTAGTTGGAAGCTGGTAGCGGTAATGACATAAACACATGTAACCTCTGCATCATTGTGATCACACCTATATCAAGTTGGAAGCTGGTGGTGGTAATGACATGAACATCTGTAACCTACTGCATCATTGTGATCACACCTATATCAAGTTGGAAGCTGGTGGTGGTAATGACATTAACACCTGTAACCTACTGCATCATTGTGATCACACCTATATCAAGTTGGAAGCTGGTGGTGGTAATGACGTTAACACCTGTAACCTACTGCATCATTGTGATCACACCTATATCACGTTGGAAGTTGGTGGTGGTAATGACATTAACACCTGTAACCTACTGCATCATTGTGATCACACCTATATCAAGTTGGAAGCTGGTGGTGATAATGACATTAACACCTGTAACCTCTGCATCATTGTGATCACACCTATATCAAGTTGGAAGTTGGTGGTGGTAATGATATTAACACATGTAACCTCTGCATTATTGTGATCACACCTATTTCAAGTTGGAAGTTGTTGGTGGTAATGAATTGTAAAGACATCAGGTACATAGGGTGATATTGACATAACACTTCTTACGGGATTCACCATGACCAATACGAATTGTGGATAGGTGTAGTAATCTAATTACATAGAAAAATGTATCCTGCGTCATAACTGAGAACACACACAGGTAAAGGTGTTATTGGTAGTCTGAATGTGAGTCTAAACCTTGTCTGAAACCCGTCTGGTTGCATTACCTGCTCCACGCCAGACGAGGGTCAACGCAAGTAACAGTAGAGCAGCACAGGAAGGGGGCCTCATTGTTGTAGAGCTCTGAAATAATGGAGAAGAAAATAAATACATAAATTTGTTTATATCGTACTGATCGTGCTACCCCTGTGTACTGATCCAGTGCTTCATACTAACAAATGTCCATCGTACTAGGCCCTGTTTCACAAAGCTCTCGTAAGCCTAAGATCTCGTAACTTTTCTCGTAGCATTCGCACCTCCTGTGTTACAGCAGAACTTTCATCGTAGCTTAAATTACAGCATAGTAGGTAAGAATGCTACGAGAAAAGTTACGATATCTTAGGCTTACGAGAGATTTGTGACTCAGGGTCCTGACCTCTAAATCATCGTACTGAACATATGTTTCGCACTCACTCAATCATTCACTCACTCACTATGTATCAGATCTGTATATCGTACTGATCTGTTTCCATCCGACTGATCCTAAGTGTTAGTTTGTAATAAGCTTTATGTATCGTACTGACCGTAAAACTTTCTTCCCGATATCAATGTTGACACGATGGGAAAGACTCACTTTTCGTTAATCTCTGATATCAGTGTTGTCAGTACGGAAAAGTGTCTTTGTCTGAGATGAATGTAAATGTTATGAAAACGGTTTATTCCTGTTTAATGCTCCATCTTTTAATTTTTAAGAAACACAGTATTCATCGTTAAGCTTTGATATGAATATTAACGTTACGAACATGACACGTTGTCGTTATGTTAAGATACCAATGTTACCTTTACAAAAAGTCTTATTGCTCGTCTAGTTTGATATTTTTAACGTTAGAGAAACGCCTCATTTCTCGATATGCTGTAATATTAATGTCAGATATAGGTCTCTGTGCATAATGGTACAGGGTGGTATCTCATTTGCTGACCTACTTCCATATTGTCCATCAGAGAGGCCGAGGTCAATGCTATCGGGACATGCGTCATTGCAGCTCACACTGAATGGTGGAACAACATGAACTGAGATGACATTGGTCGACTCATCAGACGCATGCGTCGAGGAATGTGTCCATGTCTGGCGGACATATCATCAGACCAACCATTAGAGCCTAGTAGATCTGACCACCTGTCCTCAGCAGACATGGTCTTTGCCCAAATCGTATAGATCAGAAGATATATCTCGGTAATTCCCAGTATCACCTTCGTTTTGGGCATAAAGTAAATGGAATAAAAGTTATGACAACACTTCATTTAAATATTGCTCTTGGGTTGGTGTTAAATGGAAGGAATGTCATGCATCTTTCTTAATCTCAATCCCATATCATCATTTCAATAATGAACACCTTATGTCTTTGCCCATGTCATCCCCTCGTCACCCTCGGTACAAGCCATAAGGTGACATTACTAGCGTCTACCTATCCCTCGTCACACTCGGTACTAACTTTAAGGTTAGTTGGTTTGTTCGTTGGTTGTTTCGTCCTTTGTTTATGGCCCCACTCAGCAATATTCCAGCTACTAGTAGATGGCCGCGGTCTGTAAATAATCGAGGCTGGACCAGACAACCAGGTGATCAACAGCGTGAGCATCGATCTACACAACTGGGATACGATAACATGTATCAACCAAGACAACGAGCCTGACCACCCGATCCCATCAGTCGCTGTTACCACAAGCCAGGGTTCTGAAGATCAATTCTAATCCGGATATTCAATCTGTCCCCTCGTCACCTTCGGTACTAACTATAAGGTGACGCCAATAACCTCAATCTGTCCCGTCGTCACCTTCGGTACTAACAAAAAGGTGATGCCAATAGCCTCAATCTATCCTCTCGTCACCTTCGGTACTAACTATAAGGTGACGTCAATAACCTCAATCTGTCCCGTCGTCACCTTCGGTACTAACAAAAAGGTGACGCCAATAGCCTCAATCTATCCCCTCGTCACCCTCGGTACGAACTATAAGGTGACGCCAATAGCCTCAATCTCTCCCTTCGTCATCCCCGGTACTAACTATAAGGTGATGCCAAAAGCCTCAATCTATCTCCTCATCACCCCCGGTACTAACTATAGGGTGATGCCAATAGCCTCAATCTATCCCTCCGTCACCCCTGGTAATAACTCAAAGGTGATGCCAAAAACCTCAATCTATCCCCTCGTCACCCTCGCCACAATCGGTACTAACTATGAAGTGACGCCAATAGAGCCAATCTGTCCCGTCGTCACCTTCGGTACTAAAAAAAGGGTGACGTCAATAGCCTCAATCTATCCTCTCGTCACCCTCGGTACGAACTATAAGGTCAAACCAATAGAGTCAATCTGTCCCGTCGTCACCTTCGGTACTAATAAAAAGGTGACACCAATAACCTCAATCTATCCCCTCGTGACCCTCGTGGCTAACTCTAAGGTGACGCCAAAAGCCTCAATCTATCCCCTCGTCACCCCAGGAATTAACTATAAGGTGATGCCAATAGAGTCAATCTGTCCCCTCGTCACCCTCGGTAATAGCTATAAGCTGACACCAATAGCATCAATCTATCCCCTCGTCACCCTGGCCACCCCCGGTACTAACTCCAAGGTTATGCCAAAAACCTCAATCTATCCTCTCGTCACCCTCGCCACCATCGGTGCTAACTATGAAGTGACGCCAATAGAGCCAATCTGTCCCGTTGTCACCTTCGGTATTAATAAAAAGGTGACGCCAATAACCTCAATCTATCCCCTCGTGACCCTCGTTACTGACTATAAGGTGACGCCAAAAGCCTCCATCTATCCCCTCGTCACCCCATGTATTAACTATAAGGAGATGCCAATAGAGTCAATCTATCCCCTCGTCACCCTCGGTACTAACTATAAGCTGATACCAATAGCATCAATCTATCCCCTCGTCACCCTCGCCACCATCGGTACCAACTATAAGGTAATGACAATAGCCTCAATCTGTCCCCTCCTCACCCTCGGTACGAACAAAAAGGTGATGCCAAAAGCCTCAATCTGTCCCGTTGTCACCCTCGGTACTAGCAAAAAGGTGACGCTAGTAGCCTCAATTTGTCCCCTCGTGACCCTCGGTACTAACTATAAGCTGATGCCAATAGCCTTAATCTATCACCTCGTCACCCTCGGTACGAACTATAAGGTGATGCCAAAAGCCTCAATCTGTCCCCTCGTCACCCTCGGTACTAACTATAAGCTGATACCAATAGCCTCAAACTATCCCCTGATAACCCCCAGTACTAACTATAAGGTGATACCAAAAGCCTCAATCTATCCCCTTATCACCCCCGGTACTAACTATAAGGTGACGCCGATAGAGTCAATCTGTCCCGTCGTCACCCTCGGTACTCACTATAAGGTGACGTCAATAGCCTTAATCTATCACCTCGTCACCCCAGTTATTAACTATACGGAGATGCCAATAGAGTCAATCTGTCCCCTCGTCACCCTCGGTACTAACTATGTGGTGACACCAAAAGAGTCAATCTGTCCCGTCGTCACCCTCGGTACTAACTATAAGGTGATGACAATAGAGTCAATCTTTCCCCTCGTCACCCTCGGTACTAACTATAAGGTGACGCCAATAGCCTCAATCTGTCCCCTCTTCACCCTCGGTACGAACAAAAAGGTGATGCCAAAAGCCTCAATCTATCCCCTCGTCACCCTCGGTACTAGCAAAAAGGTGACGCTAGTAGCCTCAGTTTGTCCCCTCGTGACCCTCGGTACTAACTATAAGCTGATGCCAATAGCCTCAAACTATCCCCTGATAACCCCCAGTACTAACTATAAGGTGATACCAAAAGCCTCAATCTATCCCCTTATCAACCCCGGTACTAACAATAAGGTGACGCCGATAGAGTCAATCTGTCCCGTCGTCACCCTCGGTACTCACTATAAGGTGACGTCAATAGCCTCAGTCTCTCCCCTCGTCACCCTCGGAACTAACTATAAGGTGACGCCAATAGCCTTAATCTATCACCTCGTCACCCCAGTTATTAACTATAAGGAGATGCCAATAGAGTCAATCTGTCCCGTCGTCACCCTCGGTACTTACTATGTGGTGACACCAATAGAGTCAATCTGTCCCGTCGTCACCCTCGGTACTAACTATAAGGTGATACCAATAGCGTCAGTCTGTCTCCTCGGCCCCATCGGTACTAACTATAAGGTGACGCTAATAGCCTCAATCTATCCCCTCGTCACCCTCGGAACTAACTATAATGTGACGCCGATAGAGTCAATCTGTCCCGTCGTCACCCTCGGTACTCACTATAAGGTGACGTCAATAGCCTCAGTCTCTCCCCTCGTCACCTTCGGAACTAACTATAAGGTGACGCCAATAGCCTCAATCTATCCCCTCGTCACCCTCGGTACTAACTATAAGGTGACGCCAATAGAGTCAATCTGTCCCGTCGTCACCCTCGGTTTAACTATAAGGTGATGACAATAGAGTCAATCTTTCCCCTCGTCACCCTCGGTACTAACTATAAGGTGACGCCAATAGCCTCAGTCTCTCCCCTCGTCACCCTCGGAACTAACTATAAGGTGATGCCAATAGCTTCAATCTATCCCCTCGTCACCCTCGGTACTAACTATAAGGTGACGCCAATAGCCTCAATATGTCCACTGGTCACCCCCAGTACTAACTATAAGGTGATGCCAATAGCTTCAATCTATCCCCTCGTCACCCTCGGTACTAACTATAAGGTGACACCAAAAGCCTCAATCTTTCCCCTCGTCACCCCCGGTACTAACTATAAGGTGATGCAAATAGCCTCAATCTGTCCCCTCGTCACCCTCGTCACACTCGGTACTAACTATAAGGTGAACGTTTACTGCCTTCCACACTGTACTTTCCGTACGTATAAAGCTACACGTTATCAACGGCTGGAATGTTGCCCTCAATGAGAATATAGGCCACTGTTAATGTTTTCTACTGACATAAGTTTTACAAACCACGAACTAAGGCAATGAGCTACATTACATTTGTTATATTCGAACGTCCGAATACCTGGAGTGTAAACTAAATAGTTTTCGCAAGGTGACAATTTTGGTATTTGCTAACGACAGATCCAGTAAGGCCAGGGATGGGGGTAACACTTGCAACATTTAAACCTCTTTCGAGCCCATATAGGAGGTTCACGTTTGACCCTAGAGCAAATGTCATGGAGAGCTAGTAGTGTGTTGTTTTTGTCTGTAACTGCGAGTCAATATTAGCACACGCCAAACGTCCTGATAACTGGTATGGAGGCGTGTGTGCCAACACAGAAACTTCTATGTCCCTTCTGAATCAATTCAAACTCATGCGCTAATGCGCTACCTGTGAGCCATATCAGCAATGGTCAGGTAATTATATGGAATATCACATGTCTGTTCCAGACTCCGTGTGCCCACTGGAGGAGGTAGCCATACGAGCAAGCGCCTACTGTCGCCCACATACGTCAGAGCTGATGTTCCGCCTGTACATACCACTCACAGTGTGCATACAGGCACCTTCTCTGGGGTATAACATCATTAAAGATAGATGATCAAAACCAATCAATCTAATTACATATAAACGGAATACAATGTAATACTTGAACATGTGGCGACCTCATAATAAACGTTTGCTGAATATATACCCATATACCTGGTGTATACTTCTCTGTGAGGGAAGTGAAAATGTACGATGAGCTAAGCACCAGACACACACGGTGGGGAGACAGCTCTACATGATGATGTTTATGTGAGCTAAACAAGACACTGAAAGTGTTTGTACTACATGGTAACTGTCAATATTAACAAAAGGCCTTCCACTCCTTGTTCTGGTTAGCTGAAAAGATGTTTTCATCCCTCCAACTACTGTTGTGTTGTTGGGTCAAACCACAGTGTAAAACCTAACAACATGACAGGCGTCCTCCGACTACTGCATTGTTGCCGTATATGGCACCATTGTTCTTTAAGCCAGCAAATGTTACCTTGTACTTCAAAGATGGACAAGGGGACAAAGGGACTTATTTTCTTAAAGTCGCAAGATGACAAAGGGTTATAAGTGTAGGGGAATATCTCAATGAAACAATAAATGGATACATAATTAACAAACGACCATAGAATGAGTAAAATGATATCTATGTATAATTTAGTTATATATTAGTTATGTGTCGTGGTGGTTGAGATCGTTTCTGACACATGGTTTATTTATACCGCTTTATCACTGGTACGGTGGTATGTCGTGCTTACATTGTACGCTGATAAGGCAACATGTACCCGTACATAAAATCACATAGATATCCAATAAACACATTTGAAATTAATACCCGAGAGTGTTGAATTTACTCTACAAGTAATCTAAAATGCTCACCTGAACGCTGCAGTTCCGGGGAAGAACAGTAGTGATTATTATCCGTAAACTGTTGATCTGACTGACTTATTCTGGACTGAAAGCCAACGTGAAATGTTGAGATTGTCCACCAGGACAACAGGTCAAGCAGATAGGGCGGTATGAGACGACTACAGGTAACCGTGCGGTCTGTCGCCTGTGCCCGACTTAATGCCAACAGTGACGACGGTGTAACCTACTTTCAAACACATGCAGTCCACTCGCTCGTTAATTATTACCATACATGTTTTGTTTATTGCATGTAGCGGATAGTTATGTAATATTTTGTAATGTATGTTCATATTCATTCATATTATTATATTCCGCTGTGCAGGATGACTAAATGTATTATGTGTAACGGGATAAAAACGAAGTTTGATTGCTACTTTTGTTTGTTTATGGTTTAAACATAATTTGAGGAACATTAACTGATTTCCGATTTTGGTCCTACTTTGTTATCTCTTGTATCTGCTTCACAGAGGCCATGTGCACCTAGACATCACAATGCTTCTTCCACCAAACATAGGACTACATACGGCAGTTTGAACGCTTTTACATGTCCAAGGAACATCGCATTACTTCCTGGTTACCTTACTTGTTGCATTTAGACATTTAAATGATGAATGCACAAACACTCTACAAACATTAATGTTTATGATTATAACACAATTTCATATCTGTTGTTATATCTGTTAGCAATACTGTTTGAAGCACAAATATGGTTCCATTACAATGTCTAAATACAACCATTAACGGTCGAACCACACATATTTTAATACTGTATATTAAATTTGTTATCGACGAATAAACACGAAGGGATCACCTAATTTTCCGAAGCCTACAAAAACATACACGTAGGACCGTAGGTTTATATCCATCTTCGGAGAGTTTACCTGAATCATACCAGGCTGTAATCAACATGAATCTCACTCGTCGCGATTTTAGTAACGGATATAGTGTTAAAGCCAGCTGACTGACTCACTCAGTGGTGCATGTGTAACTAACACGGCATGGGTTAAACTGAAACATTCAAGCAAAACAGTTCTTGCATCATTTACAAAATTGACGTATACACACTGTCACATAACAGTGTCAGTAATAATACTCACTGGATTTTCATATCTATTTGTGTTAAGAACTGGAGCGCGAATTGTGTTAGATGTGTCACGATATATCACTGTATGTATTTGTGTCAACGTTTAACGTATAAACACCATGACATGTGGCTGTTAACTGCTGCATGTGTCTGTGTTACCTACTGACACATAAACACTGTTAGATGGATCAGTACTAGTTAGTTGACTACTGCATGTGTCTGTGTTACCTACTGACACATAAACACTGTTAGATGGATTAGTACTAGTTAGTTGACAATTACACGTGTCTGTGTTACCTACTGACATAAACACTGTTAGATGGATCAGTACTAGTTAGTTAACTACTGCATGTGTCTGTGTTATCTACTGACATAAACATTTTTAGATGGATCAGTACTAGTTAGTTAACTATTACACGTGTCTGTGTTACCTACTGAGTCATTAACATTGTTAGATGGATCAGTACTAGTTAGTTAACTATTACACGTGTCTGTGTTACCTACTGACACATAAACACTGTTAGATGGATCAGTACTAGTTAGTTAACTATTACACGTGTCTGTGTTACCTAATGACACAATAACATTGTTAGATGGATCAATACTAGTTAGTTGACTACTACATGTGTGTGTGTTACCTAATGACACAACAACGTTGTTAGATGGATCAATACTAGTTAGTTGACTACTACATGTGTGTGTGTTACCTAATGACACAATAACGTTGCTAGATGGATCAATACTAGTTAGTTGACTACTACATGTGTCTGTGTTACCTACTGACACATAAACACTGTTAGATGGATCAATACTAGTTAATTAACTATTACATGTGTTTGTGTTACCTACTGACACAATAACATTGTTAGATGGATCAGTACTAGTTAGTTGACTACTACATGTGTCCGTGTTACCTACTGACACATAAACACTGTTAGATGGATCAGTACTAGTTAGTTGACAACTACACGTGTCTGTGTTACCTACTGACACATAAACACTGTTAGATGGATCAGTACTAGTTAGTTAACTATTACACGTGTCTGTGTTACCTACTGACATAAACATTGTTAGATGGATCAATACTAGTTAGTTAACTATTACACGTGTCTGTGTTACCTACTGACACATAAACACTGTTAGATGGATCAATACTAGTTAGTTAACTATTACATGTGTCTGTGTTACCTACGTGTCTGTGACATGAACATTGTTAGATGGATCAGTACTAGTTAGTTAACTACTACATGTGTCTGTGTTACCTACTGACACATAAACACTGTTAGATGGATCAATACTAGTTAGTTAACTATTACACGTGTCTGTGTTACCTACTGACATAAACATTGTTAGATGGATCAATACTAGTTAGTTAACTATTACACGTGTCTGTGTTACCTACTGACACATAAACACTGTTAGATGGATCAATACTAGTTAGTTAACTACTACATGTGTCTGTGTTACCTACTGACACATAAACACTGTTAGATGGATCAATACTAGTTACTTAACTATTACACGTGTCTGTGTTACCTACTGACACATAAACACTGTTAGATGGATCAATACTAGTTAGTTAACTATTACACGTGTCTGTGTTACCTACTGACACATAAACACTGTTAGATGGATCAGTACTAGTTAGTTAACTATTACACGTGTCTGTGTTACCTACTGACACATAAACACTGTTAGATGGATCAATACTAGTTAGTTAACTATTACACGTGTCTGTATTACCTACTGACACATAAACACTGTTAGATGGATCAGTACTAGTTAGTTAACTATTACACGTGTCTGTGTTACGTACTGACACATAAACACTGTTAGATGGATCAATACTAGTTAGTTAACTATAACACGTGTTTGTATAACCTACTGACACATAAACACTGTTAGATGTATCAGTACTAGTTAGTTAACTATTACACGTATCTGTGTTACCTACTGACACATAAACACTGTTAGATGGATCAGTACTAGTCAGTTAACTATTACACGTGTCTGTGTTACCTACTGACACATAAACACTGTTAGATGGATCAGTACTAGTTAGTTGACTACTGCATGTGTCTGTGTTACCTACTGACACATAAACACTGTTAGATGGATTAGTACTAGTTAGTTGACTATTACACGAGTCTGTGTTACCTACTGACATAAACACTGTTAGATGGATCAGTACTAGTTAGTTAACTACTGCATGTGTCTGTGTTACCTACTGACATAAACACTGTTAGATGGATCAGTACTAGTTAGTTAACTACTGCATGTGTCTGTGTTACCTACTGACACATAAACACTGTTAGATGGATCAATACTAGTTAGTTAACTACTGCATGTGTCTGTGTTACCTACTGACACATAAACACTGTTAGATGGATCAGTACTAGTTAGTTGACTGTTACACGTGTCTGTGTTACCTACTGACATAAACACTGTTAGATGGATCAGTACTAGTTAGTTAACTATTACACGTGTCTGTGTTACCTAATGACACATAAACACTGTTAGATGGATCAGTACTAGTTAGTTAACTACCTACACGTGTCTGTGTTACCTACTGACACATAAACACTGTTAGATGGATCAGTACTAGTTAGTTAACTATTACACGTGTCTGTGTTACCTACTGACACATAAACACTGTTAGATGGATCAGTACTAGTTAGTTAACTATTACACCTGTCTGTGTTACCTACTGACACATAAACACTGTTAGATGGATCAGTACTAGTTAGATGACTATTAGACGTGTCTGTGTTACCTACTGACACATAAACACTGTTAGATGAATCAATACTAGTTAGTTAACTATTACACGTGTCTGTGTTACCTACTGACACATTAACACTGTTAGATGGATCAGTACTAGTTAGTTAACTATTACACGTATCTGTGTTACCTACTGACACATAAACACTGTTAGATGGATTAGTACTAGTTAGTTGACTATTACACGAGTCTGTGTTACCTACTGACATAAACACTGTTAGATGGATCAGTACTAGTTAGTTAACTACTGCATGTGTCTGTGTTACCTACTGACATAAACACTGTTAGATGGATCAGTACTAGTTAGTTAACTACTGCATGTGTCTGTGTTACCTACTGACACATAAACACTGTTAGATGGATCAATACTAGTTAGTTAACTACTGCATGTGTCTGTGTTACCTACTGACACACATAAACACTGTTAGATGGATCAGTACTAGTTAGTTGACTGTTACACGTGTCTGTGTTACCTACTGACATAAACACTGTTAGATGGATCAGTACTAGTTAGTTGACTGTTACACGTGTCTGTGTTACCTACTGACATAAACACTGTTAGATGGATCAGTACTAGTTAGTTAACTATTACACGTGTCTGTGTTACCTACTGACACATAAACACTGTTAGATGGATCAGTACTAGTTAGTTAACTACTGCATGTGTCTGTGTTACCTACTGACATCAACACTGTTAGATGGATCAGTACTAGTTAGTTAACTACTGCATGTGTCTGTGTTACCTACTGACACATAAACATAGTTAGATGGATCAGTACTAGTTAGTTAACTATTACCCGTGTCTGTGTTTACCTAGTGACATAAACACTGTTAGATGGATCAGTACTAGTTAGTTAACTACTGCATGTGTCTGTGTTACCTACTGACACATAAACACTGTTAGATGGATCAGTACTAGTTAGTTAACTACTGCATGTGTCTGTGTTACCTACTGACACATAAACACTGTTAGATGGATCAGTACTAGTTAGTTGACTGTTACACGTGTCTGTGTTACCTACTGACATAAACACTGTTAGATGGATCAGTACTAGTTAGTTAACTATTACACGTGTCTGTGTTACCTACTGACACATAAACACTGTTAGATGGATCAGTACTAGTTAGTTAACTATAACACGTGTCTGTGTTACCTACTGACACATAAACACTGTTAGATGGATCAGTACTAGTTAGTTAACTATTACACGTGTCTGTGTTACCTACTGACACATAAACACTGTTAGATGGATCAGTACTAGTTAGTTAACTATTACACGTGTCTGTGTTACCTACTGACACATAAACACTGTTAGATGGATCAGTACTAGTTAGTTAACTATTACACGTGTCTGTGTTACCTACTGACACATAAACACTGTTAGATGGATCAATACTAGTTAGTTAACTATTACACGTGTCTGTGTTACCTACTGACACATAAACACTGTTAGATGGATCAGTACTAGTTAGTTAACTATTACACGTGTCTGTGTTACCTACTGACACATAAACACTGTTAGATGGATCAGTACTAGTTAGTTAACTATTACACGTGTCTGTGTTACCTACTGACACATAAACACTGTTAGATGGATCAGTACTAGTTAGTTAACTATTACACGTGTCTGTGTTACCTACTGACACATAAACACTGTTAGATGGATCAGTACTAGTTAGTTAACTATTACATGTGATCTCTGTGTTACCTACTGACACATAAACACTGTTAGATGGATCAGTACTAGTTAGTTAACTACTGCATGTGTCTGTGTTACCTACTGACACATAAACACTGTTAGATGGATCAGTACTAGTTAGTTAACTACTGCATGTGTCTGTGTTTACCTACTGACACATAAACACTGTTAGATGGATCAGTACTAGTTAGTTAACTACTACATGTGTCTGTGTTACCTACTGACATAAACACTGTTAGATGGATCAGTACTAGTTAGTTAACTATTACATGTGTCTGTGTTACCTACTGACACATAAACACTGTTAGATGGATCAGTACTAGTTAGTTAACTACTGCACGTGTCTGTGTTACCTACTGACACATAAACACTGTTAGATGGATCAATACTAGTTAGTTAATTACTACATGTGTCTGTGTTACCTACTGACACATAAACACTGTTAGATGGATCAGTACTAGTTAGTTAACTATTACACGTGTCTGTGTTACCTACTGACACATAAACACTGTTAGATGGATCAGTACTAGTTAGTTAACTATTACACGTGTCTGTGTTACCTACTGACACATAAACACTGTTAGATGGATCAGTACTAGTTAGTTAACTATTACATGTGTCTGTGTTACCTACTGACACATAAACACTGTTAGATGGATCAGTACTAGTTAGTTAACTATTACACGTGTCTGTGTTACCTACTGACACATAAACACTGTTAGATGGATCAGTACTAGTTAGTTAACTATTACACGTGTCTGTGTTACCTACTGACACATAAACACTGTTAGATGGATCAGTACTAGTTAGTTAACTACTACACGTGTCTGTGTTACCTACTGACACATAAACACTGTTAGATGGATCAGTACTAGTTAGTTAACTACTACACGTGTCTGTGTTACCTACTGACACATAAACACTGTTAGATGGATCAGTACTAGTTAGTTAACTATTACACGTGTCTGTGTTACCTACTGACACATAAACACTGTTAGATGGATCAGTACTAGTTAGTTAACTACTGCATGTGTCTGTGTTACCTACTGACACATAAACACTGTTAGATGGATCAGTACTAGTTAGTTAACTACTGCATGTGTCTATTACACTGTTAGATGGTCAGTACTAGTTCTGTGTTACCTACTGACATAAACACTGTTAGATGGATCAGTTTCTAGTTAGTTAACTACTGCGTACACGTGTCTGTGTTACCTACTGACATAAACACTGTTAGATGGATCAGTACTAGTTAGTTAACTACTGCATGTGTCTGTGTTACCTACTGACTCATAAACACTGTTAGATGGATCAATACTAGTTAGTTAACTATTACACGTGTCTGTGTTACCTACTGACACATAAACACTGTTAGATGGATCAGTACTAGTTAGTTAACTATTACACGTGTCTGTGTTACCTACTGACACATAAACACTGTTAGATGGATCAGTACTAGTTAGTTAACTATTACACCTGTCTGTGTTACCTACTGACATAAACATTGTTAGATGGATCAGTACTAGTTAGTTAACTAGTTAGTTAACAGCATTACACGTGTCTGTGTTACCTACTGACATAAGCACTGTTAGATGGATCAGAACTAGTTAGTTAACTACTACATGTGTCTGTGTTACCTACTGACACATAAACACTGTTAGATGGATCAGTACTAGTTAGTTAACTACTGCATGTGTCTGTGTTACCTACTGACATAAACACTGTTAGATTGATCAATACTAGTTAGTTAACTACTGCATGTGTCTGTGTTACCTACTGACACATAAACACTGTTAGATGGATTAGTACTAGTTAGATGACTATTACACGTGTCTGTGTTACCTACTGACATAAACACTGTTAGATGGATCAGTTTCTAGTCAGTTAACTACTGCATGTGTCTGTGTTACCTACTGACATAAACACTGTTAGATGGATCAGTACTAGTTAGTTAACTACTGCATGTGTCTGTGTTACCTACTGACTCATAAACACTGTTAGATGGATCAATACTAGTTAGTTAACTAGTGCATGTGTCTGTGTTACCTACTGACACATAAACACTGTTAGATGGATCAGTACTAGTTAGTTGACTGTTACACGTGTCTGTGTTACCTACTGACATAAACACTGTTAGATGGATCAGTACTAGTTAGTTAACTATTACACGTGTCTGTGTTACCTACTGACACATAAACACTGTTACATGGATCAGTACTAGTTAGTTAACTATTACACGTGTCTGTGTTACCTACTGACACATAAACACTGTTAGATGGATCAGTACTAGTTAGTTAACTATTACACGTGTCTGTGTTACCTACTGACATAAACATTGTTAGATGGATCAGTACTAGTTAGTTAACTATTACACGTGTCTGTGTTACCTACTGACACATAAACACTGTTAGATGGATCAGTACTAGTTAGTTAACTATTACACGTGTCTGTGTTACCTACTGACATAAGCACTGTTAGATGGATCAGAACTAGTTAGTTAACTACTACATGTGTCTTTGTTACCTACTGACACATAATCACTGTTAGATGGATCAGTACTAGTTAGTTAACTATTACCCGTGTCTGTGTTACCTACTGACACATAAACACTGTTAGATGGATCAGTACTAGTTAGTTAACTACTGCATGTGTCTGTGTTACCTAATGACACATAAACACTGTTAGATGGATCAGTACTAGTTAGTTGACTGTTACACGTGTCTGTGTTACCTACTGACATAAACACTGTTAGATGGATCAGTACTAGTTAGTTAACTATTACACGTGTCTGTGTTACCTACTGACACATAAACACTGTTAGATGGATCAGTACTAGTTAGTTAACTATTACACGTGTCTGTGTTACCTACTGACACATAAACACTGTTAGATGGATCAGTACTAGTTAGTTAACTATTACACGTGTCTGTGTTACCTACTGACACATAAACACTGTTAGATGGATCAGTACTAGTTAGTTAACTATTACACGTGTCTGTGTTACCTACTGACACATAAACACTGTTAGATTGATCAGTACTAGTTAGTTAACTATTACACCTGTCTGTGTTACCTACTGACATAAACATTGTTAGATGGATCAGTACTAGTTAGTTAACTATTACACCTGTCTGTGTTACCTACTGACACATAAACACTGTTAGATGGATCAGTACTAGTTAGTTAACTATTACACGTGTCTGTGTTACCTGCTGACATAAGCACTGTTAGATGGATCAGAACTAGTTAGTTAACTACTGCATGTGTCTGTGTTACCTACTGACACATAAACACTGTTAGATGGATCAGTACTAGTTAGTTAACTACTGCATGTGTCTGTGTTACCTACTGACATAAACACTGTTAGATTGATCAATACTAGTTAGTTAACTACTGCATGTGTCTGTGTTACCTAATGACACATAAACACTGTTAGATGGATCAGTACTAGTTAGTTGACTGTTACACGTGTCTGTGTTACCTACTGACATAAACACTGTTAGATGGATCAGTACTAGTTAGTTAACTATTACACGTGTCTGTGTTACCTACTGACACATAAACACTGTTAGATGGATCAGTACTAGTTAGTTAACTATTACACGTGTCTGTGTTACCTACTGACACATAAACACTGTTAGATGGATCAGTACTAGTTAGTTAACTATTACACGTGTCTGTGTTACCTACTGACACATAAACACTGTTAGATTGATCAGTACTAGTTAGTTAACTATTACACCTGTCTGTGTTACCTACTGACATAAACATTGTTAGATGGATCAGTACTAGTTAGTTAACTATTACACCTGTCTGTGTTACCTACTGACACATAAACACTGTTAGATGGATCAGTACTAGTTAGTTAACTATTACACGTGTCTGTGTTACCTGCTGACATAAGCACTGTTAGATGGATCAGAACTAGTTAGTTAACTACTGCATGTGTCTGTGTTACCTACTGACACATAAACACTGTTAGATGGATCAGTACTAGTTAGTTAACTACTGCATGTGTCTGTGTTACCTACTGACATAAACACTGTTAGATTGATCAATACTAGTTAGTTAACTACTGCATGTGTCTGTGTTACCTACTGACACATAAACACTGTTAGATGGATTAGTCCTAGTTAGTTAACTACTGCATGTGTCTGTGTTACCTACTGACACATAAACACTGTTAGATGGATTAGTACTAGTTAGATGACTATTACACGTGTCTGTGTTACCTACTGACATAAACACTGTTAGATGGATCAGTTTCTAGTCAGTTAACTACTGCATGTGTCTGTGTTACCTACTGACATAAACACTGTTAGATGGATCAGTACTAGTTAGTTAACTACTGCATGTGTCTGTGTTACCTACTGACTCATAAACACTGTTAGATGGATCAATACTAGTTAGTTAACTAGTGCATGTGTCTGTGTTACCTACTGACACATAAACACTGTTAGATGGATCAGTACTAGTTAGTTGACTGTTACACGTGTCTGTGTTACCTACTGACATAAACACTGTTAGATGGATCAGTACTAGTTAGTTAACTATTACACGCGTCTGTGTTACCTACTGACACATAAACACTGTTAGATGAATCAGTACTAGTTAGTTAACTATTACACGTGTCTGTGTTACCTACTGACACATAAACACTGTTAGATGGATCAGTACTAGTTAGTTAACTACTACACGTGTCTGTGTTACCTACTGACACATAAACACTGTTAGATGGATCAGTACTAGTTAGTTAATTATTACACGTATCTGTGTTACCTACTGACATAAACATTGTTAGATGGATCAGTACTAGTTAGTTAACTATTACACGTGTCTGTGTTACCTACTGACACATAAACACTGTTAGATGGATCAGTACTAGTTAGTTAACTATTACACGTGTCTGTGTTACCTACTGACATAAGCACTGTTAGATGGATCAGAACTAGTTAGTTAACTACTACATGTGTCTGTGTTACCTGCTGACACATAATCACTGTTAGATGGATCAGTACTAGTTAGTTAACTATTACACCTGTCTGTGTTACCTACTGACACATAATCACTGTTAGATGGATCAGTACTAGTTAGTTGACTGTTACACGTGTCTGTGTTACCTACTGACACATAAACACTGTTAGATGAATCAGTACTAGTTAGTTAACTATTACACGTGTCTGTGTTACCTTATGACACATTAACACTGTTAGATGGATCAGTACTAGTTAGTTAACTATTACACGTGTCTGTGTTACCTACTGACACATAATCACTGTTAGATGGATCAGTACTAGTTAGTTGACTGTTACACGTGTCTGTGTTACCTACTGACACATAAACACTGTTAGATGAATCAATACTAGTTAGTTAACTATTACACGTGTCTGTGTTACCTTATGACACATTAACACTGTTAGATGGATCAGTACTAGTTAGTTAACTATTACACGTGTCTGTGTTACCTAGTGACATAAACACTGTTAGATGGATCAGTACTAGTTAGTTAACTATTACACGTGTCTGTGTTACCTACTGAGTCATAAACACTGTTAGATGGATCAGTACTAGTTAGTTAACTACTGCATGTGCCTGTGTTACCTACTGAGTCATAAACACTGTTAGATGGATCAGTACTAGTTAGTTAACTACTGCATGTGTCTGTGTTACCTACTGACTCATAAACACTGTTAGATGTATCAGTACTAGTTAGTTTACTACTGCATGTGTCTGTGTTACCTAGTGACTCATAAACACTGTTAGATGGATCAATACTAGTTAGTTAACTACTGCATGTGTCTGTGTTACCTAATGACACATAAACACTGTTAGATGGATCAATACTAGTTAGTTAACTACTGCATGTGTCTGTGTTACCTACTGACACATAAACACTGTTAGATGGATCAGTACTAGTTAGTTAACTATTACACCTGTCCGTGTTACCTACTGACTCATAAACACTGTTAGATGGATCAATACTAGTTAGTTAACTACTACACGTGCCTGTGTTACGTAGTGACTCATAAACACTGTTAGATTGATCAATACTAGTTAGTTAATTACTGCATGTGTCTGTATTACCTACTGACACATAACACTGTTAGATGGATCAGTACAAGTTAGTTAACTACTGCATGTGTCTGTGTTACCTACTAACTCATAAACACTGTTAGAAGGATCGGTACTAGTTAGTTAATTACTACGTGTGCTTGTGTTACCTACTGACACATAAACACTGTTAGATGGATCACTACCAACAAAGACTTAGACGTATATGTACGTCGTTGGTACCAGTAAGTGAACTGCTGTATATGTCTGTTTTAATATAACGACTGACACATAAATATTACCACATATTTTCTGTTTGCAAGTACTTGTTTGTGTGTGCCGTTGGCCACATATGTTTTACAAAGTTTCGTCACTTCGGAAAAACCGACGTCATATCGTTTACAAGTCTTAGCTTATCTTGAAAGTAGGTGACTAGGTGTAAGACTCCATTTACATTGATTTACATTTAGTTAACTTGGTACAGTAGTGTGAGTCACTGAAATAAATATCTTCACATGTACCCCACATTTTTACTGTCTTAGGGAACATAAAAACAGAACAAATAACGTCCTTTTACCAAGACGTGTTTTCGCATACTTCTTCCAGATGTGGTACAGATAGATCATCCTTGTGTTCAGCAAACGTTTAACACAGTTACATTGTGATAAAGAAATCCGTAAACTTGATAAATCATCGGAATTTGCTGGAACAATACTCGAGGGAAATGCTCCACCTTAGCCTAGCTTCCGGTCACGCAATTCCGTGGCGCATTGTGCGGAGACCATTCACTCACTCGCCGTGTCCGCCTGTACGCATTGTTCCTGGGCATGCTGAGCCTGGCCGAACCACAAGCCGCCTTTCTCACAATCACTCGATATCTTAAACTTATTATCGATAATCCAGCCATATACGTTTTATAGGTTGTTTTGTACAAAGTATACAGAACAATCGAGATGATCGGTACGATTGGTTGCAAAAAGAAGTATCTGCTCCTTTGCGTCGGGGTATGCACTGTTTTGTTTGATAGTTACACGACATGTGGTTGCCATGATCAGTCATTTCCTATATTTTCACGTGCACGCACACCATCTATGGCCACGGGTCTTATCATCATTTGATTTCCTACACATTTCAAAGAATCATACCCTGACACGGTCATATTCTATGCACGACCAGCAAATTCATGTTTTGAACAGGTCACGATGAATCATAGACAGTACTTCAAGAGTACATTTACCCGGCTATGGTATGGTGTGAACCGCTGGCTTGTGGGATCAAGACTCGGTCATTAACTGTCGTGACACAGCGGCACAAAACATCATTCATTTATAGATGTAATGGTCAAATCCTGTTAACTGTTCATCGTCAAAAAAACTACTAAATCTAGGAATCTAGAATGTCAGCCTTTCACAATGTTGATCTGCTGTTACTTGTCACCCCTCAACCTACCACAACGAGAAACTGCGGTGTGTTTTGTATTAAAAGAACCACAGTGGTAAACAATCTGGTATGATATATTTATACAGGCCCCACAAAGCACATTGGGTTTTCTGGGACGACATAACTAACGTACGGTGTGAGGCGTTTTATTTAGTCAACATGTCCAGACTCTTGTCACCCGTCGAAGGATGTAGCAACATATAGTGGTGTAAAACTGGATGCTGACATATTGACTCATGTAATTATGTATACTGATACATCACAAAAAGGATAATATGTCAGATCATGTACTATGTAGGGCATTAAAAAAATCAGGCACCAATAGCGTTTTTGCTACATATACCAGGTGATGTAGCATGAAGCCGTCCCCGTACCAAGTCCTAGGTGATCTATTACGAAGGATCTCTGTATATCAGTCGATAAACAAGTTCCCTTGTTATGTTGCAGATATATTAGCTATCATTTCATTTATCGCATATCCGGTCATGAACCAGCTCGTGCACAGAATACCATGTGATGTTTTATGTAGCAACTCGTGTCAAGTATACCATGTGATGTTTTATGTAGCAACTCGTGTCAAGTATACCATGTGATGTTTTATGTAGCAGTTCGTGTCAAGTATACCATGTGATGTTTTATGTAGCAGTTCGTGTCAAGTATACCATGTCATGTTTTATGTAGCAGTTCGTGTCAAGTATACCATGTCATGTTTTATATAGCAACTCGTGTCAAGTATACCACGTGATGTTTTATGTAGCAGTTAGTGTCAAGTATACCATGTCATGTTTTATGTAGCAGCTCGTGTCAAGTATACAATGTCATGTTTTATGTAGCAGTTCGTGTCAAGTATACCATGTGATGATTTATGTAGCAGCTCGTGTCAAGTATACCATGTGGTGTTTTATGTAGCAACTCGTGTCAAGTATACCATGTGATGTTCTATGTAGCAGCTCGTGTCAAGTATACCATGTCATGTTTTATGTAGCAGTTCGTGTCAAGTATACCATGTCATGTTTTATGTAGCAACTCGTGTCAAGTATACCATGTGATGTTTTATGTAGCAGCTCGTGTCAAGTATACCATGTGATGTTTTAGGTAGCAGTTTGTGTCAAGTATACCATGTCATGTTTTATGTAGCAACTCGCATCAAGTATACCATGTGATTTTTTATGTAGCAGCTCGTGTCAAGTATACCATGTGATGTTTTATGAGCAGCTCGTGTCAAGTATACCATGTGATGTTTTATGTAGCAGCTCGTGTCAAGTATACCATGTGATGATTTATGTAGCAGCTCGTGTCAAGTATACCATGTGGTGTTTTATGTAGCAACTCGTGTCAAGTATACCATGTGATGTTTTATGTAGCAGCTCGTGTCAAGTATACCATGTCATGTTTTATGTAGCAGCTCGTGTCAAGTATACCATGGCATGTTTTATGTAGCAACTCGTGTCAAGTATACCATGTGATGTTTTATGTAGCAGCTCGTGTCAAGTATACCATGTGATGTTTTAGGTAGCAGTTTGTGTCAAGTATACCATGTGATGTTTTATGTAGCAACTCGCATCAAGTATACCATGTGATTTTTTATGCAGCAGCTCGTGTCAAGTATACCATTTTATGTTTTATGTAGCAGTTCGTGTCAAGTATACCATGTGATGTTTTATGTAGCAGCTCGTGTCAAGTATACCATGTGATGTTTTATGTAGCAGCTCGTGTCAAGTATATCATGTCATGTTTTATGTAGCAGCTCGTGTCAAGTATACCTTGTGATGTTTTATGTAGAAGCTCGTGTCAAGTATACCATGTGATATTTTATGTAGCAACTCGTGTGAAGTATACCATGTCATGTTTTATGTAGCAGCTCCTATCAAGTATACCGTGTGATGTTTTATGTAGCAGCTCGTGTCAAGCATACCATGTGATGTTTTATGTAGCAGTTCGTGTCAAGTATACCGTGTGATGTTTTATGTAACAGCTCGTGTCAAGTATACCATGTGATGTTTTATGTGGCAACTCGTGTCAAGTATACCGTGTGATGTTTTATGTAGCAGCTCGTGTCAAGTATACCATGTGATGTTTTATGTAGCAGTTCGTGTCAAGTATACCATGTCATGTTTTATGTAGCAGTTCGTGTCAAGTATACCATATGATGTTTTATGTAGCAGTTCGTGTCAAGTATACCATGTGATGTTTTATGTAGCAGTTCGTGTCAAGTATACCATGTCAGGTTTTTGTAGCAACTCGTGTCAAGTATACCATATGATGTTTTATGTAGCAGCTCGTGTCAAGTATACCATGTGATGTTTTATGTAGCAGCTCGTGTCAAGTATACCATGTCATGTTTTATGTAGCAGTTCGTGCCAAGTTTACCATGTCATGTTTTATGTAGCAACTCGTGTCAAGTATATCATGTCATGTTTTATGTAGCAGCTCGTGTCAAGTATACCTTGTGATGTTTTATGTAGAAGCTCGTGTCAAGTATACCATGTGATATTTTATGTAGCAACTCGTGTGAAGTATACCATGTCATGTTTTATGTAGCAGTTCGTGCCAAGTTTACCATGTCATGTTTTATGTAGCAACTCGTGTCAAGTATAACATGTGATGTTTTATGTAGCAGCTCGTGTCAAGTATACCATATGATGTTTTATGTAGCAGTTTGTGTCAAGTATACCATGTGATGTTTAATGTAGCAGTTCGTGTCAAGTATACCATGTGATGTTTTATGTAGCAGTTCGTGTCAAGTATACCATGTCATGTTTTATGTAGCAGCTCGTGTCAAGTATACCATGTGATGTTTTATGTAGCAGTTAGTGTCAAGTATACCATGTCATGTTTTATGTAGCAGTTCGTATCAAGTATACCATGTGATGTTTTATGTAGCAGCTCGTGTCAAGTATACCATGTGATATTTTATGTAGCAGCTCGTGTCAAGTATACCATGTGATGTTTTATGTAGCAACTCGTGTCAAGTATATCATGTGATGTTTTATGTAGCAGCTCGTGTCAAGTATACCATGTCATGTTTTATGTAGCAGTTCGTGTCAAGTATACCATGTGATGTTTTATGTAACAGCTCGTGTCAAGTATACCATGTGATGTTTCATGTAGCAACTCGTGTCAAGTATACCGTGTGAAGTTTTATGTAGCAGCTCGTGTCAAGTATACCATGTGATGTTTTATGTAGCAGTTCGTGTCAAGTATACCATATGATGTTTTATGTAGCAGTTCGTGTCAAGTATACCATGTCATGTTTTATGTAGCAGTTCGTGTCAAGTATACCATGTCATGTTTTATGTAGCAGTTCGTATCAGTATACCATGTGATGTTTTATGTAGCAGCTCGTGTCAAAGTATACCATGTGATGTTTTATGTAGCAGCTCGTGTCAAGTATACCATGTGATGTTTTATGTAGCAACTCGTGTCAAGTATACCATGTCATGTTTTATGTAGCAGTTCGTGCCAAGTTTACCATGTCAATATCATGTGATGTTTTATGTAGCAACTCGTGTCAAGTATACCATGTGATGTTTTATGTAGCAGCTCGTGTGTAACATGTGATGTTTTATATACCATCAAGTATACCATATGATGTTTTATGTAGCAGTTTGTGTCAAGTATACCATGTGATGTTTAATGTAGCAGTTCGTGTCAAAGCAGCAGTTCGTGTCAAGTATACCATGTGATGTTTTATGTAGCAGTTCGTGTCAAGTATACCATGTCATGTTTTATGTAGCAGCTCGTGTCAAGTATACCATGTGATGTTTTATGTAGCAGTTCGTGTCAAGTATACCATGTGATGTTTTATGTAGCAGTTCGTGTCAAGCATACCATGTGATGTTTTATGTAGCAGCTCGTGTCAAAGTATACCATGTGATATTTTATGTAGCAGCTCGTTTTATGTCAAGTATACCATGTGATGTTTTATGTAGCAACTCGTGTCAAGTATATCATGTGATGTTTTATGTAGCAGCTCGTGTCAAGTATACCATGTCATGTGATGTTTTATGTAGCAGTTCATTATGTCAAGTATACCATGTGATGTTTTATGTAACAGCTCGTGTCAAGTATACCATGTGATGTTTCATGTAGCAACTCGTGTCAAGTATACCGTGTGAAGTTTTATGTAGCAGCTCGTGTCAAGTATACCATGTGATGTTTTATGTAGCAGTTCGTGTCAAGTATACCATATGATGTTTTATGTAGCAGTTCGTGTCAAGTATACCATGTCATGTTTTATGTAGCAACTCGTGTCAAGTATACCATATGATGTTTTATGTAGCAGCTCGTGTCAGAAGTATACCATGTGATGTTTTAGTAGCAGTTCGTGTCAAAGTATACCATGTGATGTTTTATGTAGCAACTCGTGTCAAGTCATATACCATGTGTGATGTTTTATGTAGCAGCTCGTGTCAAGTATACCATGTGATGTTTTATGTGGCAATACCGTGTCTGTTTTATGTAGCAGTCAAGTATATTATGTCATGTTTTATGTAGCAGCTCGTGTCAAGTATACCATGTCATGTTTTATGTAGCAGCTCGTGTCAAGTATACCATGTGATGTTTTATGTAAGCAGCTCGTGTCAAGTATACCATGTGATGTTTTATGTAGCAGTTAGTGTCAAGTATACCATGTGATGTTTTATGTTGCAGTTCAGTGTCAAGTATACCATGTCATGTTTTATGTAGCAGTTCATGTGTCAAGTGTCAATATACCCTGTGATGTTTTATGTAGCAGCTCGTGTCAAGTATACCATGTGATGTTTTATGTAGCAGTTCGTGTCAAGTATACCATGTGATGTTTTATGTAGCAGCTCGTGTCAAGTATACCATTTGATGTTTTATGTAGCAGCTCCTGTCAATTATACCATTTGATGTTTTATGAAGCAACTCGTGTCAAGTATACCATTTGATGTTTAATGTAGCAGCTCGTGTCAAGTATACCATTTGTTGTTTTATGTAGCAACTCGTGTCAAGTATACCATGTGATGTTTTATGTAGCAACTCGTGTCAAGTATACCATGTGATGTTTTATGTAACAACTCGTGTCAAGCATACCATGTGATGTTTTATGTAGCAACTCGCATCAAGTATACCATGTGATTTTTTATGTAGCAGCTCGTGTCAAGTATACCATGTCATGTTTTATGTAGCAGTTCGTGTCAAGTATACCATATGATGTTTTATGTAGCAGTTCGTGTCAAGTATACCATGTCATGTTTTACGTAGCAGTTCGTGTCAAGTATACCATATGATGTTTTATGTAGCAGCTCGTGTCAAGTATACCATGTCATGTTTTATGTAGCAGCTCGTGTCAAGTATACCATATGATGTTTTATGTAGCAGCTCGTGTCAAGTATACCATGTGATGTTTTATGTAGCAGTTCGTGTCAAGTATACCATGTCATGTTTTATGTAGCAGTTCGTGCCAAGTTTACCATGTCATGTTTTATGCAGCAACTCGTGTCAAGTATACCATGTGGTGTTTTATGTAGCAGTTCGTGTCAAGTATACCATGTCATGTTTTATGTAGCAGCTCGTGTCAAGTATACCATGTCATGTTTTATGTAGCAGTTCGTGTCAAGTATACCATGTCATGTTTTATGTAGCAGTTCGTGTCAAGTATAACATGTGATGTTTTATGTAGCAGTTCGTGTCAAGTATACCATGTCATGTTTTATGTAGCAGCTCGTGTCAAGTATACCATATGATGTTTTATGTAGCAGCTCGTGTCAAGTATACCATATGATGTTTTATGTAGCAGCTCGTGTCAAGTATACCATATGATGTTTTATGTAGCAGCTCGTGTCAAGTATACCATGTGATGTTTTATGTAGCAGCTCGTGTCAAGTATACCATGTCATGTTTTATGCAGCAGTTCGTGTCAAGTATACAATGTGATGTTTTATGTAGCAACTCGTGTCAAGTATACCATGTCATGTTTTATGTAGCAACTCGTGTCAAGTATACCATGTGATGTTTTATGTAGCAGTTCGTATCAAGTATACCATGTGATGTTTTATGTAGCAGCTCGTGTCAAGTATACCATATGATGTTTTATGTAGCAGCTCGTGTCAAGTATACCATGTCATGTTTTATGCAGCAACTCGTGTCAAGTATAACATGTGATGTTTTATGTAGCAGCTCGTGTCAAGTATACCATGTCATGTTTTATGTAGCAGTTCGTGTCAAGTATACCATGTGATGTTTTAGGTAGCAACTCGTGTCAAGTATACCATGTGATGTTTTATGTAGCAGCTCGTGTCAAGTATACCATGTGATGTTTTATGTAGCAGCTCGTGTCAAGTATACCATGTGATGTTTTATGTAGGAACTCGTGTCAAGTATATCATGTCATGTTTTATGTAGCAGCTCGTGTCAAGTATACCATGTCATGTTTTCTGTAGCAGTTAGTGTCAAGTATACCATGTGATGTTTTATGTTGCAGTTCGTGTCAAGTATACCATTTTATGTTTTATGTAGCAGTTCGTGTCAAGTATACCATGTGATGTTTTATGTAGCAGCTCGTGTCAAGTATACCATGTGATGTTTTATGTAGCAGTTCGTGTCAAGTATACCATGTCATGTTTTATGTAGCAGCTCGTGTCAAGTATACCATGTGATGTTTTATGTAGCAGCTCCTGTCAATTATACGATTTGATGTTTTATGAAGCAACTCGTGTCAAGTATACCATTTGATGTTTAATGTAGCAGCTCGTGTCAAGTATACAATGTGATGTTTTATGTAGCAGCTCGTGTCAAGTATACCATGTGATGTTTTATGTAGCAGCTCGTGTCAAGTATACCATGTGATGTTTTATGTAGCAGCTCGTGTCAAGTATACCATTTGATGTTTTATGTAGCAGCTCCTGTCAATTATACCATTTGATGTTTTATGAAGCAACTCGTGTCAAGTATACCATTTGATGTTTAATGTAGCAGCTCGTGTCAAGTATACCATTTGTTGTTTTATGTAGCAACTCGTGTCAAGTATACCATGTGATGTTTTATGTAGCAACTCGTGTCAAGTATACCATGTGATGTTTTATGTAACAACTCGTGTCAAGTATACCATTTGATGTTTTATGAAGCAACTCGTGTCAAGTATACCATTTGATGTTTAATGTAGCAGCTCGTGTCAAGTATACCATTTGTTGTTTTATGTAGCAACTCGTGTCAAGTATACCATGTGATGTTTTATGTAGCAACTCGTGTCAAGTATACCATGTGATGTTTTATGTAACAACTCGTGTCAAGTATACCATGTGATGTTCTATGTAGCAACTCGTGTCAAGTATACCATGTGATGTTTTATGTAGCAGTTCGTGTCAAGTATACCATGTGATGTTTTATGTTGCACTTCGTGTCAAGTATACCATGTGATGTTTAATGTAGCAGTTCGTGTCAAGTATACCATATGATGTTTTATGTAGCAGCTCGTGTCAAGTATACCATGTCATGTTTTATGCAGCAACTCGTGTCAAGTATAACATGTGATGTTTTATGTGGCAGCTCGTGTCAAGTATACCATGTCATGTTTTATGTAGCAGTTCGTGTCAAGTATACCATGTGATGTTTTAGGTAGCAACTCGTGTCAAGTATACCATGTGATGTTTTATGTAGCAGCTCGTGTCAAGTATACCATGTGATGTTTTATGTAGCAGTTCGTATCAAGTATACCATGTGATGTTTTATGTAGCAGTTCGTGTCAAGTTTTATACCATGATGTTTTATGTTGCGCATACCACTCAGTTCGTGTCAAGTATACCCATGTGATGTTTTATGTAGCAGTTCGTGTCAAGTATACCATGTGATGTTTTATGTAGCAGCTCGTGTCAAGTATACCATGTGATGTTTTATGTAGCAACTCGTGTCAAGTATACCATGTGATGTTTTATGTAGCAGCTCGTGTCAAGTATACCATGTCATGTTTTATGTAGCAGTTCGTGTCAAGTATACCATGTGATGTTTTATGTAGCAACTCGTGTCAAGTATACCATGTGATGTTTTATGTAGCAGCTCGTGTCAAGTATACCATGTGATGTTTTATGTAGCAGCTCGTGTCAAGTATACCATCAATGTAGCATCGTGTCAAGTATACCATGTGATGTTTTATGTAGCAGCTCGTGTCAAGTATACCATGTGATGTTTTATGTAGCAGCTCGTGTCAAGTATATACCATGTGATGTTTTATGTAGCAGCTCGTGTCAAGTATACCATGTCATGTTTTATGAAGCAGCTCGTTTCAAGTATACCATGTGACGTTTTATGTAGCAGCTCGTTTCAAGTATATCATGTCATGTTTTATGAAGCAGCTCGTTTCAAGTATACCATGTGATGTTTTATGTAACAGCTCGTGTCAAGTATACCATGTCATGTTTTATGTAGCAGCTCTTGTCAAGTATACCATGTCATGTTTTATGTAGCAGCTCGTGTCAAGTATACCATGTCATGTTTTATGTAGCAGCTCGTGTCAAGTATACCATGTGATGTTTTATGTAGCAGCTCGTGTCAAGTATACCATTTGATGTTTTATGTAGCAGCTCCTGTCAATTATACCATTTGATGTTTTATGAAGCAACTCGTGTCAAGTATACCATTTGATGTTTAATGTAGCAGCTCGTGTCAAGTATACCATTTGTTGTTTTATGTAGCAACTCGTGTCAAGTATACCATGTGATGTTTTATGTAGCAACTCGTGTCAAGTATACCATGTGATGTTTTATGTAACAACTCGTGTCAAGCATACCATGTGATGTTCTATGTAGCAGCTCGTGTCAAGTATACCATGTGATGTTTTATGTAGCAGCTCGTGTCAAGTATACCATGTGATGTTTTATGTAGCAGCTCGTGTCAAGTATACCAAAGTTTTATACCATGTGATGTTTTATGTAGCAGCTCGTGTCAAGTATACCATGTGATGTTTTATGTAGCAGCTCGTGTCAAGTATACCATGTGATGTTTTATGTAGCAGCTCGTGTCAAGTATACCATGTGATGTTTTATGTATAACTCGTGTCAAGTATACCATGTGATGTTTTATGTAGCAGCTCGTGTCAAGTATACCATGTGATGTTTTATGTAGCAACTCGTGTCAAGTATACCATGTGATGTTTTATGTAGCAACTCGTGTCAAGTATACCATATACGCATGATGTTTTATGTAGCAGCTCGTGTCGGTATACCATGTGATGTTTTATGTAGCAGCTCGTGTCAAGTATACCATGTGATGTTTTATGTAGCAGCAGCTCGTGTCCGTCAAGTATACCATGTGATGTTTTATGTAGCAGTTCAGTCAATTTATGTACCATGTGTATATGTTTTATGTAGCAGTTCAAGTATACCATGTGATGTTTTATGTAGCAGTTCGTGTCAAAGTATACCATGTGATGTTTTATGTAGCAGCTCGTGTCAAAGTATACCATGTGATGTTTTATGTAGCAGCTCGTGTCAAGTATACCATGTGATGTTTTTATGTAGCAGCTCGTGTCAAGTATACCATGTGATGTTTTATGTAGCAACTCGTGTCAAGTATACCATGTGATGTTTTATGTAGCAGCTCGTGTCAAGTATACCATGTGATGTTTTATGTAGCAGCTCGTGTCAAGTATACCATGTGATGTTTTATGTAGCAGCTCGTGTCAAGTATACCATGTGATGTTTTATGTAGCAGCTTCGTGTCAAGTATACCATGTGATGTTTTATGTAGCAACTCGTGTCAAGTATACCATGTGATGTTTTATGTAGCAGTTCGTGTGCATGTTTTATATACCATGTGATGTTTTATGTAGCAGCTTCGTGTCAAGTATACCATGTGATGTTTTATGTAGCAAGCTCGTGTCAAGTATACCATGTGATGTTTTATGTAGCAGCTCTCGTGTCAAGTATACCATGTGATGTTTTATGTAGCAGCTCGTGTCAAGTATACCATGTGATGTTTTATGTAGCAGCTCGTGTCAAGTATACCATGTGATGTTTTATGTAGCAAGCTCGTGTCAAGTATACCATGTGATGTTTTATGTAGCAGCTCGTGTCAAGCATACCATGTGATGTTTTATGTAGCAGCTCGTGTCAAGTATACCATGTGATGTTTTATGTAGCAGCTCGTGTCAAGTATACCAGTATACCATGTGATGTTTCAATGTGCAGCTCGTGTCAAGTATACCATGTGATGTTTTATGTAGCAGCTCGTGTCAAGTATACCATGTGATGTTTTATGTAGCAGCTCGTGTCAAGTATACCATGTGATGTTTTATGTAGCAGCTCGTGTCAAGTATACCATGTGATGTTTTATGTAGCAGCTCGTGTCAAGTATACCATGTGATGTTTTATGTAGCAGCTCGTGTCAAGTATACCATGTGATGTTTTATGTAGCAGCTCGTGTCAAGTATACCATGTGATGTTTTATGTAGCAGCTCGTGTCAAGTATACCATGTGATGTTTTATGTAGCAGCTCGTGTCAAGTATACCATGTGATGTTTTATGTAGCAGCTCGTGTCAAAGTATACCATGTGATGTTTTATGTAGCAGCTCGTGTCAAGTATACCATGTGATGTTTTATGTAGCAGCTCGTGTCAAGTATACCATGTGATGTTTTATGTAGCAGCTCGTGTCAAGTATACCATGTGATGTTTTATGTAGCAAGCTCGTGTCAAGTATACCATGTGATGTTTTATGTAGCAGCTCGTGTCAAGTATACCATGTGATGTTTTATGTAGCAGCTCGTGTCAAGTATACCATGTGATGTTTTATGTAGCAGCTCGTGTCAAGTATACCATGTGATGTTTTATGTAGCAGCTCGTGTCAAGTATACCATGTGATGTTTTATGTAGCAGCTCGTGTCAAGTATACCATGTGATGTTTTATGTAGCAGTTCGTGTCAAGTATACCATGTGATGTTTTATGTAGCAGCTCGTGTCAAAGTATACCATGTGATGTTTTATGTAGCAGCTCGTGTCAAGTATACCATGTGATGTTTTATGTAGCAGTTCGTGTCAAGTATACCATGTGATGTTTTATGTAGCAGTTCGTGTCAAGTATACCATGTGATGTTTTATGTAGCAGCTCGTGTCAAGTATACCATGTGATGTTTTATGTAGCAGCTCGTGTCAAGTATACCATGTGATGTTTTATGTAGCAGCTCGTGTCAAGTATACCATGTGATGTTTTATGTAGCAGCTCGTGTCAAGTATACCATGTGATGTTTTTATGTAGCAGCTCGTGTCAAGTATACCATGTGATGTTTTATGTAGCAGCTCGTGTCAAAGTCAACAATGTAGCACTCATGTGATGTTTTGTTTTATGTAGCAGCTCGTGTCAAGTATACCATGTGATGTTTTATGTAGCAGCTCGTGTCAAGTATACCATGTGATGTTTTATGTAGCAGCTCGTGTCAAGTATACCATGTGATGTTTTATGTAGCAGCTCGTGTCAAGTATACCATGTGATGTTTTATGTAGCAGCTCGTGTCAAGTATACCATGTGATGTTTTATGTAGCAGCTCGTTTCAAGTATACCATGTGATGTTTTATGTAGCAGCTCGTGTCAAGTATACCATGTCATGTTTTATGTAGCAGCTCTTGTCAAGTATACCATGTCATGTTTTATGTAGCAGCTCGTGTCAAGTATACCATGTCATGTTTTATGTAGCAGTTCGTGTCAAGTATACCATGTGATGTTTTATGTAGCAGCTCGTGTCAAGTATACCATTTGATGTTTTATGTAGCAGCTCGTGTCAAGTATACCATGTGATGTTTTATGAAGCAGCTCGTGTCAAGTATACCATGTGATGTTTTATGTAGCAGCTCGTGTCAAGTATACCATTTGTTGTTTTATGTAGCAGCTCGTGTCAAGTATACCATGTGATGTTTTATGTAGCAACTCGTGTCAAGTATACCATGTGATGTTTTATGTAACAACTCGTGTCAAGCATACCATGTGATGTTTTATGTAGCAACTCGCATCAAGTATATACCATGTGATTTTTATGTAGCAGCTCGTGTCAAGTATACCATGTCATGTTTTATGTAGCAGTTCAGCATTATACCATATGATGTTTTTATGTAGCAGCTCGTGTCAACCATACCATGATGTTTTATGTAGCAGTTCGTGTCAAGTATACCATGTGATGTTTTATGTAGCAGCTCGTGTCAAGTATACCATGTGATGTTTTATGTAGCAGCTCGTGTCAAGTAATTATACCATGTGATGTTTTTATGTAGCAGCTCGTGTCAAGTATACCATGTGATGTTTTATGTAGCAGCTCGTGTCAAGTATACCATGTGATGTTTTATGTAGCAGCTCGTGTCAAGTATACCATGTCATGTTTTATGTAGCAGTTCGTGCAAGTTTACCATGTCATGTTTTATGTAGCAACTCGTGTCAAGTATACCATGTGATGTTTTATGTAGCAGTTCGTGTCAAGTATACCATGTGATGTTTTATGTAGCAGCTCGTGTGGCCTGTATACCATGTGATGTTTTATGTAGCAGTTCGTGTCAAGTATACCATGTCATGTTTTATGTAGCAGTTCGTGTCAAGTATACCATGTGATGTTTTATGTAGCAGTTCGTGTCAAGTATACCATGTCATGTTTTTGCTTGTAGCAGCTCGTGTCAAGTATACCATGTGATGTTTTATGTAGCAGTTTTCGTGTCAAGTATACCATGTGATGTTTTATTAGCAGCATATACCATCTCGTGTCAAGTATACCATGTGATGTTTTATGTAGCAGCTCGTGTCAAGTATACCATGTGATGTTTTATGTAGCAGCTCGTGTCAAGTATATACCATGTCATGTTTTATGTTTTAGCAGCTCGTGTCAAGTATACCATGTGATGTTTTATGTAGCAGTCAAAGTATACCATGTCATGTTTTATGTAGCAGCTCGTGTCAAGTATACCATGTGATGTTTTATGTAGCAGTTCGTGTCAAGTATACCATGTGATGTTTTATGTTGCAGCTCGTGTCAAAGTATACCATTTTACATACCATGTTTTATGTAGCAGTTCGTGTCAAGTATACCATGTGATGTTTTATGTAGCAGCTCGTGTCAAGTATACCATGTGATGTTTTATGTAGCAGTTCGTGTCAAAGTATACCATGTGATGTTTTTATGTAGCAGCTCATGTCAAGTATACCATGTGATGTTTTATGTAGCAGCTCCTGTCAATTATACGATTTGATGTTTTATGAAGCAACTCGTGTCAAGTATACCATTTGATGTTTAATGTAGCAGCTCGTGTCAAGTATACCATGTGATGTTTTATGTAGCAGCTCGTGTCAAGTATACCATGTGATGTTTTATGTAGCAGCTCGTGTCAAGTATACCATGTGATGTTTTATGTAGCAGCTCGTGTCAAGTATACCATTTGATGTTTTATGTAGCAGCTCCTGTCAATTATACCATTTGATGTTTTATGAAGCAACTCTCGTGTCAAGTATACCATTTGATGTTTAATGTAGCAGCTCGTGTCAATTATACCATTTGTTGTTTTATGTAGCAACTCGTGTCAAGTATACCATGTGATGTTTTATGTAGCAACTCGTGTCAAGTATACCATGTGATGTTTTATGTAACAACTCGTGTCAAGTATACCATTTGATGTTTTATGAAGCAACTCGTGTCAAGTATACCATTTGATGTTTAATGTAGCAGCTCGTGTCAAGTATACCATTTGTTGTTTTATGTAGCAACTCGTGTCAAGTATACCATGTGATGTTTTATGTAGCAACTCGTGTCAAGTATACCATGTGATGTTTTATGTAACAACTCGTGTCAAGTATACCATGTGATGTTTTATGTAGCAACTCGTGTCAAGTATACCATGTGATGTTTTATGTAGCAGTTCGTGTCAAGTATACCATGTGATGTTTTATGTTGCACTTCGTGTCAAGTATACCATGTGATGTTTTATGTAGCAGTTCGTGTCAAGTATACCATGTGATGTTTTATATAGCAACTCGTGTCAAGTATACCATGTCATGTTTTATGTAGCAGTTCGTGTCAAGTATACCATGTGATGTTTTATGTAGCAGTTCGTGTCAAGTATACCATGTGATGTTTTATGTAGCTGCTCGTGTCAAGTATACCATGTGATGTTTTATGTAGCAGCTCGTGTCAAGTATACCATGTCATGTTTTATGTAGCAGTTCGTGTCAAGTATACCATGTGATGTTTTATGTAGCAGCTCGTGTCAAGTATACCATGTGATGTTTTATGTAGCAACTCGTGTCAAGTATACCATGTGATGTTTTATGTAACAGCCCGTGTCAAGTATACCATGTCATGTTTTATGTAGAAACTCGTGTCAAGTATATCATGTGATGTTTCATGTAGCAGCTCGTGTCAAGTATACCATGTCATGTTTTCTGTAGCAGCTCGTGTCAAGTATACCATGTGATGTTTTATGTAACAGCTCGTGTCAAGTATACCATGTGATGTTTTATGTAGCAGCTCGTGTCAAGTATACCATGTGACGTTTTATGTAGCAGCTCGTTTCAAGTATATCATGTCATGTTTTATGTAGCAGCTCGTTTCAAGTATACCATGTGATGTTTTATGTAGCAGCTCGTGTCAAGTATACCATGTCATGTTTTATGTAGCAGCTCGTGTCAAGTATACCATGTCATGTTTTATGTAGCAGCTCGTGTCAAGTATACCATGTCATGTTTTATGTAACAGCTCGTGTCAAAGTATACCATGTGATGTTTTATGTAGCAGCTCGTGTCAAAGTATACCATGTGATGTTTTATGTAGCAGCTCGTGTCAAGTATACCATGTGATGTTTTATGTAGCAGCTCGTGTCAAATATACCATGTGATGTTTTATGTAGCAGCTCGTGTCAAGTATACCATGTGATGTTTTATGTAGCAGCTCGTGTCAAGTATACCATGTGATGTTTTATGTAGCAGCTCGTGTCAAGTATACCATGTGATGTTTTATGTAGCAGCTCGTGTCAAGTATACCATGTGATGTTTTTATGTAGCAGCTCGTGTCAAGTATACCATGTGATGTTTTATGTAGCAGCTCGTGTCAAGTATATACCATGTGATGTTTTATGTAGCAGCTCGTGTCAAGTATACCATGTGATGTTTTATGTAGCAGCTCGTGTCAAATTATACCATGTGATGTTTTATGTAGCAGCTCGTGTCAAGTATACCATGTGATGTTTTATGTAGCAGCTCGTGTCAAGTATACCATGTGATGTTTTATGTAGCAGCTCGTGTCAAGTATACCATATGATGTTTTATGTAGCAGCTCGTGTCAAGTATACCATGTGATGTTTTATGTAGCAGTTCGTGTCAAATTATACCATGTGATGTTTTATGTAGCAGCTCGTGTCAAGTATACCATGTGATGTTTTATGTAGCAGCTCGTGTCAAGTATACCATGTGATGTTTTATGTAGCAGCTCGTGTCAAGTATACCATGTGATGTTTTATGTAGCAGCTCGTGTCAAGTATACCATGTGATGTTTTATGTAGCAGTTCGTGTCAAGCATTATACCATGTGATGTTTTATGTATCACCTCGAGTCAAGTATACCATGTGATGTTTTATGTAGCAGCTCGTGTCAAGGATACCATGTGATGTTTTATGCAGCAGCTCGTGTCAAGTATACCATGTGATGTTTTATGTAGCAGCTCGTGCACGGAATTCTATGTGATGTTTTATGTAGCAACTCGTGTCAAGTATACCATGTGATGTTTTATGTAGTAGTCCGTGTCAAGTATACCATGTGATGTTTTATGTAGAAGCTCGTGTCAAGTATACCATGTCATGTTTTATGTAGCAGCTCGTGTCAAGTATACCATGTGATGTTTTATGTAGCAGCTCGAGTCAAGTATACCATGTGATGTTTTATGTAGCAGCTCGTGTCAAGTATACCATGTGATGTTTTATGTAGCAGTTCGTGTCAAGTATACCATGTGATGTTTTATGTAGCAACTCGTGTCAAGTATACCATGTGATGTTTTATGTAGCAGCTCGTGTCAAGTATACCATGTGATGTTTTATGTAGCAGCTCGTGTCAAGTATACCATGCCATGTGATGTTTTATGTAGAAGCAGCTCGTGTCAAGTATACCATGTGATGTTTTATGTAGCAGCCTCGTGTCAAGTATACCATGTCATGTTTTATGTAGCAGCTCGTGTCATAACAAGTATATCATGTCATGTTTTTATGTAGCAGCTCGTGTCAAGTATACCATGTCATGTTTTATGTAGCAGCTCGTGTCAAGTATACCATGTCATGTTTTATGTAACAGCTCGTGTCAAATTATACCATGTGATGTTTTATGTAGCAGCTCGTGTCAAGTATACCATGTGATGTTTTATGTAGCAGCTCGTGTCAAGTATACCATGTGTCATGTTTTATGTAGCAGCTCGTATACCATGTCAAGTATACCATGTGATGTTTTATGTAGCAGCTCGTGTCAAGTATACCATGTGATGTTTTATGTAGCAGCTCGTATCCAAGTATACCATCGATGTTTTATGTAGCAGCTCGTGTCATGTCATGTTTTATGTAGCAGCTCGTGTCCAAAGTATACCATGTGATGTTTTATGTAGCAGCTCGTGTCAAGTATACCATGTGATGTTTTATGTAGCAGCTCGTGTCAAGTATACCATGTGATGTTTTATGTAGCAGCTCGTGTCAAAGTATACCATGTCATGTTTTATGTAGCAGCTCGTGTCAAGTATACCATGTGATGTTTTATGTAGCAGCTCGTGTCAA